>NW_026961580.1:600000-900000 GCF_963924245.1 Chroicocephalus ridibundus | reverse complement strand
GAAGATCCAGGAGAGAAAGCCGTGCCTCGTTGGAAAGCTCTTTGGCAGCCGCTCGCGTGGCCCCACAGCCTGTGGGGCTGCGGGCTTTGCGGCGTTCGTCAGCTTCGGCGCCACCGGCACCCAAGTGGCGCCGCCTCGCCAGCCTGCGAAGCATTTTCCGGTAGGGCCGCGGCTCTGGCCACAGCTCCCACGCCCGAAGAGCCAGGAGGGAAAGCCGTGCCTCGTTGGAAAGCTCTTTGGCAGCCGCTCGCGTGGCCCCACAGCCCGTGGGGCTGCGGGCTTTGCGGCGGCCATCAGCATCGGCGCCACCGGCGCCCACCTGGCGTCTCCGCGCCAGCCGGCGAAGCATTTTCCAGTAGGGCCGTGGCTCTGACCACAGCTCCCACGCCCGAAGAGCCAGGAGGGAAAGCCGTGCCTCGTTGGAAAGCTCTTTGGCAGCTGCTCGCGTGGCCCCACAGTCCGTGGGGCTGCGGGCTTTGCGGCGGCCGTCAGTTTCGGCGAAACTGGCGCCCACCTGGCGCCGCCGCGCCAGCCTGCGAAGCATATTCCGGTAGGGCCGCGGCTCTGGCCACAGCTCCCACGCCCGAAGAGCCAGGAGGGAAAGCCGTGCCTCGTTGGAAAGCTCTTTGGCAGCCGCTCGCGTGGCCCCACAGCCCGTGGGGCTGCGGGCTTTGCGGCGGCCATCAGCCTCGGCGCCACCGGCGCCCACCTGGGGCGGCCGCGCCAGCCTGCGAAGCATTTTCCGGTAGGGCCGCGGCTCTTGCCACAGCTCCCACGCCCGAAGAGCCAGGAGGGAAAGCCGTGCCTCGTTGGAAAGCTCTTTGGCAGCCGCTCGCTTGGCCCCACACCCCGTCGGGCTGCGGGCTTTGCGGCGTCCGTCAGCCTCGGCGCCACCGGCGCCCACCTGGTGCCTCCGCGACATCCCGCGAAGCATTTTCCGGTAGGGCCGCGGCTCTGGCCACAGCTCCCACGCCCGAAGAGCCAGGAGGGAAAGCCGTGCCTCGTTGGAAAGCTCTTTGGCAGCCGCTCGCGTGGCCCCACAGCCCGTGGGGCTGCGGGCTTTGCGGCGGCCGTCAGCCTCGGCGCCATAGGCGCCCACGTGGCGCCGCCGCGCCAGCCTGCGAAGCATTTTCCGGTAGGGCCGCAACTCTGGCCACAGCTCCCACGCCCGAAGAGCCAGGAGGGAAAGCCGTGCCTCGTTGGAAAGCTGCTTTGCAGCCGCTTGCGTGGCCCCACAGCCCGTGGGGCTGCGGGCTTTGCAGCGGCCGTCAGCCTCGGCGCCATAGGCGCCCACGTGGCGCCTCCGCGCCAGCCTGCGAAGCATTTTCCGGTAGGGCCACGGCTCTGGCCACAGCTCCCACGCCCGAAGAGCCAGGAGGGAAAGCCGTGCCTCGTTGGAAAGCTCTTTGGCAGCCGCTCGCGTGGCCCCACAGCCCGTGGGGCTGCGGGCTTTGCGGCGGCCGTCAGCCTCGGCGCCACCGGCGCCCACCTGGCGCGGCCGCGCCAGCCTGCAAAGCATTTTCCGGTAGGGCCGCGGCTCTGGCCACAGCTCCCACGCCCGAAGAGCCAGGAGGGAAAGCCGTGCCTCGTTGGAAAGCTCTTTGGCAGCCGCTCGCGTGGCCCCACAGCCCGTGGGGCTGCGGGCTTTGCGGCGGCCGTCAGCCTCGGCGCCATAGGCGCCCACCTGGCGCCTCCGCGCCAGCCCGCAAAGCATTTTCCGGTAGGGCCGCGGCTCTGGCCACAGCTCCCACGCCCGAAGAGCCAGGAGGGAAAGCCGTGCCTCGTTGGAAAGCTCTTTGGCAGCCGCTCGCGTGGCCCCACAGCCCGTGGGGCTGCGGGCTTTGCGGCGGCCGTCAGCCTCGGCGCCACCGGCGCCCACCTGGCGCCGCTGTGCCAGCCTGCGAAGCATTTTCCGGTAGGGCCACTTCTCTGGCCAGAGCTCCCACGCCCGAAGAGCCAGGAGGGAAAGCCGTGCCTCGTTGGAAAGCTCTTTGGCAGCCGGTCGCGTGGCCCCACAGCCCGTGGGGCTGCGGGCTTTGCGGCGGCCGTCAGCCTCGGCGCCACCGGCACCCACGTGGCGCCGCCTCGCCAGCCTGCGAAAAATTTTCTGGTAGGGGCGTGGCTCTGGCCAGAGCTCCCACGCCCGAAGAGCCAGGAGGGAAAGCCGTGCCTCGTTGGAAACCTCTTTGGTAGCCGCTCGCGTGGCCCCACAGCCCGTGGGGCTGCGGGCTTTGCGGCGGCCATCATCATCGGCGCCACCGGCGCCCACCTGGCGCCGCTGTGCCAGCCTGCGAAGCATTTTCCGGTAGGGCCGCGGCTCTGGCCACAGCTCCCACGCCCGAAGAGCCAGGAGGGAAAGCCGTGCCTCGTTGGAAAGCTCTTTGGCAGCCGCTCGCGTGGCCCCACAGCCCGTGGGGCTGCGGGCTTTGCGGCGGCCGTCAGCCTCGGCGCCACTGGCGCCCACCTGGCGCCGCCGCGCTAGCCTGCGAAGCATTTTCCGGTAGGGCCGCGGCTCTGGCCACAGCTCCCACGCCCGAAGAGCCAGGAGGGAAAGCCGTGCCTCGTTGGAAAGCTCTTTGGCAGCCGCTCGCGTGGCCCCACAGCCTGTGGGGCTGCGGGCTTTGCGGCGGCCGTCAGCCTCGGCGCCACCGGCCCCCAAGTGGCGCCGTCGCGCCAGCCTGCGAAGCATTTTCCGGTAGGGCTGCGGCTCTAGCCACAGCTGCCACGCCCGAAGAACCAGGAGGGAAAGCCGGGCCTCCTTGGAAAGTTATTTGGCAGCCGCTCGCGTGGCCCCACAGCCCGTGGGGCTGCGGGCTTTGTGGCGGCCGTCAGCCTCGGCGCCGCCAGCGCCCACCTGGCGCCGCCGCGCTAGCCTTCGAAGCATTTTCCGGTAGGGCCGCGGCTCTAGCCACAGCTCCCACGCCCGAAGATCCAGGAGAGAAAGCCGTGCCTCGTTGGAAAGCTCTTTGGCAGACGCTCGCGTGGCCCCACAACCTGTGGGGCTGCGGGATTTGCGGCGTTCGTCAGCCTCGGCGCCACCAGCACCCACGTGGCGCCGCCTCGCCAGCCTGCGAAGCATTTTCCGGTAGGGCCGCGGCTCTGGCCACAGCTCCCACGCCCGAAGAGCCAGGAGGGAAAGCCGTGCCTCGTTGGAAAGCTCTTTGGCAGCCGCTCGTGTGGCCCCACAGCCCGTGGGGCTGCGGGCTTTGCGGCGGCCGTCAGCCTCGGCGCCACCGGCACCCACGTGGCGCCGCCTCGCCAGCCTGCGAAGAATATTCTGGTAGGGGCGCGGCTCTGGCCACAGCTCCCACGCCCGAAGAGCCAGGAGGGAAAGCCGTGCCTCGTTGGAAAGCTCTTTGGTAGCCGCTCGCGTGGCCCCACAGCCCGTGGGGCTGCGGGCTTTGCGGCGGCCATCAGCATCGGCGCCACCGGCGCCCACCTGGCGTCTCCGCGCCAGCCGGCGAAGCATATTCCGGTAGGGCCGCGGCTCTGGCCACAGCTCCCACGCCCGAAGAGCCAGGAGGGAAAGCCGTGCCTCGTTGGAAAGCTCTTTGGCAGCCGCTCGCGTGGCCCCACAGCCCGTGCGGCTGCGGGCTTTGCGGCGGCCATCAGCCTCGGCGCCACCGGCGCCCACCTGGGGCGGCCGCGCCAGCCTGCGAAGCATTTTCCGGTAGGGCCGCGGCTCTTGCCACAGCTCCCACGCCCGAAGAGCCAGGAGGGAAAGCCGTGCCTCGTTGGAAAGCTCTTTGGCAGCCGCCCGCGTGGCCCCACAGCCCGTGGGGCTGCGGGCTTTGCGGCGGCCGTCAGCCTCGGCGCCACCGGCGCCTACGTGCCACCGCCACGCTAGCCTGCGAAGCATTTTCCGGTAGGGCCGCGGCTCTGGCCACAGCTCCCACGCCCGAAGAGCCAGGAGGGAAAGCCGTGCCTCGTTGGAAAGCTCTTTGGCAGCTGCTCGCGTGGCCCCACAGCCCGTGGGGCTGCGGGCTTTGCGGCGGCCATCAGCCTCGGCGCCACCGGCGCCCACCTGGCGCCGCCGCGCCAGCCTGCGAAGCATTTTCCGGTAGGGCCGCGGCTCTGGCCACAGCTCCCACGCCCGAAGAGCCAGGAGGGAAAGCCGTGCCTCGTTGGAAAGCTCTTTGGCAGCCGCTCGCGTGGCCCCACAGCCCGTGGGGCTGCGGGCTTTGCGGCGGCCGTCAGCCTCGGCGCCACTGGCGCCCACCTGGCGCCGCCGCGCTAGCCTTCGAAGCATTTTCCGGTAGGGCCGCGGCTCTGGCCACAGCTCCCACGCCCGAAGATCCAGGAGAGAAAGCCGTGCCTCGTTGGAAAGCTCTTTGGCAGCCGCTCGCGTGGCCCCACAACCTGTGGGGCTGTGGGCTTTGCGGCGTTCGTCAGCTTCGGCGCCACCGGCACCCACCTGGCGTCTCCGCGCCAGCCGGCGAAGCATTTTCCAGTAGGGCCGTGGCTCTGGCCGCAGCTCCCACGCCCGAAGAGCCAGGAGGGAAAGCCGTGCCTCGTTGGAAAGCTCTTTGGCAGCTGCTCGCGTGGCCCCACAGCCCGTGGGGCTGCGGGCTTTGCGACGGCCATCAGCCTCGGCGCCACCGGCGCCCACCTGGGGCGGCCGCGCCAGCCTGCGAAGCATTTTCCGGTAGGGCCGCGGCTCTTGCCACAGCTCCCACGCCCGAAGAGCCAGGAGGGAAAGCCGTGCCTCGTTGGAAAGCTCTTTGGCAGCCGCTCGCTTGGCCCCACACCCCGTCGGGCTGCGGGCTTTGCGGCGTCCGTCAGCCTCGGCGCCACCGGCGCCCACCTGGTGCCTCCGCGACAGCCCGCGAAGCATTTTCCGGTAGGGCCGCGGCTCTGGCCACAGCTCCCACGCCCGAAGAGCCAGGAGGGAAAGCCGTGCCTCGTTGGAAAGCTCTTTGGCAGCTGTTCGCGTGGCCCCAGAGCCCGTGGGGCTGCGGGCTTTGCGGCGGCCGTCAGCCTCGGCGTCACCGGCGCCCACCTAGCGCGGCCGCGCCAGCCTGCGAAGCATTTTCTGGTTGGGCCGCGGCTCTGGCCACAGCTCCCACGCCCGAAGAGCCAGGAGGGAAAGCCGTGCCTCGTTGGAAAGCTCTTTGGCAGCTGCTCGCGTGGCCCCACAGCCCGTGGGGCTGCGGGCTTTGCGGCTGCCGTCAGCCTCGGCGCCACCGGCGCCCACGTGGCGCCGCCGCGCCAGCCTGCGAAGCATTTTCCGGTAGGGCCGCGGCAGTGGCCACAGCTGCCACGCCCGAAGAACCAGGAGGGAAAGCCGTCCCTCGTTGGAAACCTCTTTGGTAGCCGCTTGCGTGGCCCCACAGCCCGTGGGGCTGCGGGCTTTGCGGCGGCCATCAGCCTCGGCGCCACCGGCGCCCACCTGGCGCCGCTGTGCCAGCCTGCGAAGCATTTTCCGGTAGGGCCGCGGCTCTAGCCACAGCTCCCACGCCCGAAGATCCAGGAGAGAAAGCCGTGCCTCGTTGGAAAGCTCTTTGGCAGCCGCTCGCGTGGCCCCACAGCCTGTGGGGCTGCGGGCTTTGCGGCGTTCGTCAGCTTCGGCGCCACCGGCACCCAAGTGGCGCCGCCTCGCCAGCCTGCGAAGCATTTTCCGGTAGGGCCGCGGCTCTGGCCACAGCTCCCACGCCCGAAGAGCCAGGAGGGAAAGCCGTGCCTCGTTGGAAAGCTCTTTGGCAGCCGCTCGCGTGGCCCCACAGCCCGTGGGGCTGCGGGCTTTGCGGCGGCCATCAGCATCGGCGCCACCGGCGCCCACCTGGCGTCTCCGCGCCAGCCGGCGAAGCATTTTCCAGTAGGGCCGTGGCTCTGGCCACAGCTCCCACGCCCGAAGAGCCAGGAGGGAAAGCCGTGCCTCGTTGGAAAGCTCTTTGGCAGCTGCTCGCGTGGCCCCACAGCCCGTGGGACTGCGGGCTTTGCGGCGGCCGTCAGTTTCGGCGAAACCGGCGCCCATCTGGCGCCGCCGCGCCAGCCTGCGAAGCATATTCCGGTAGGGCCGCGGTTCTGGCCACAGCTCCCACGCCTGAAGAGCCAGGAGGGAAAGCCGTGCCTCGTTGGAAAGCTCTTTGGCAGCCGCTCGCGTGGCCCCACAGCCCGTGGGGCTGCGGGCTTTGCGGCGGCCATCAGCCTCGGCGCCACCGGCGCCCACCTGGGGCGGCCGCGCCAGCCTGCGAAGCATTTTCCGGTAGGGCCGCGGCTCTTGCCACAGCTCCCACGCCCGAAGAGCCAGGAGGGAAAGCCGTGCCTCGTTGGAAAGCTCTTTGGCAGCCGCTCACTTGGCCCCACACCCCGTCGGGCTGCGGGCTTTGCGGCGTCCGTCAGCCTCGGCGCCACCGGCGCCCACCTGGTGCCTCCGCGACAGCCCGCGAAGCATTTTCCGGTAGGGCCGCGGCTCTGGCCACAGCTCCCACGCCCGAAGAGCCAGGAGGGAAAGCCGTGCCTCGTTGGAAAGCTCTTTGGCAGCCGCTCGCGTGGCCCCACAGCCCGTGGGGCTGCGGGCTTTGCGGCGGCCGTCAGCCTCGGTGCCATAGGCGCCCACGTGGCGCCGCCGCGCCAGCCTGCGAAGCATTTTCCGGTAGGGCCGCAACTCTGGCCACAGCTCCCACGCCCGAAGAGCCAGCAGGGAAGGCCGTGCCTCGTTGGAAAGCTCTTTGGCAGCCGCTCGCGTGGCCCCACAGCCCGTGGGGCTGCGGGCTTTGCGGCGGCCGTCAGCCTCGGCGCCACCGGCGCTCACCTGGCGCGGCCGCGCCAGCCTGCAAAGGATTTTCCGGTAGGGCCGCGGCTCTGGCCACAGCTCCCACGCCCGAAGAGCCAGGAGGGAAAGCCGTGCCTCGTTGGAAAGCTCTTTGGCAGCCGCTCGCGTGGCCCCACAGCCCGTGGGGCTGCGGGCTTTGCGGCGGCCGTCAGCCTCGGCGCCACCGGCGCCCACCTGGCGCCTCCGCGCCAGCCCGCAAAGCATTTTCCGGTAGGGCCGCGGCTCCGGCCACAGCTCCCACGCCCGAAGAGCCAGGAGGGAAAGCCGTGCCTCGTTGGAAAGCTCTTTGGCAGCTGCTCGCGTGGCCCCACAGCCCGTGGGGCTGCGGGCTTTGCGGCGGCCGTCACCCTCGGCGCCACCGGCGCCCACCTGGCACGGCCGCGCCAACCTGCAAAGCATTTTCCGGTAGGGCCGCGGCTCTGGCCACAGCTCCCACACCCGAAGAGCCAGGAGGGAAAGCCATGCCTCGTTGGAAAGCTCTTTGGCAGCTGCCCGTGTGGCCCCACAGCCCGTGGGGCTTCGGGATTGCGGCGGCCGTCAGCCTCGGCGCCATAGGAGCCCACGTGGCGCCGCCGCGCCAGCCTGCGAAGCATTTTCCGGTAGGGCCGTGGCTCTGGCCACAGCTCCCACGCCCGAAGAGCCAGGAGGGAAAGCCGTGCCTCGTTGGAAAGCTCTTTTGCAGCCGCTTGCGTGGCCCCACAGCCCGTGGGGCTGCGGGCTTTGCGGCGGCCGTCAGCCTCGGCGCCACCGGCGCCCACCTGGCGCGGCCGCGCCAGCCTGCGAAGCATTTTCCGGTAGGGCCGCGGCTCTGGCCACAGCTCCCACGGCCGAAGAGCCAGGAGGGAAAGCCGTGCCTCGTTGCAAAGCTCTTTGGCAGCTGCTCGCGTGGCCCCACAGCCCGTGGGGCTGTAGGCTTTGCGGCGGCCGTCAGCCTCGGCGCCACCGACGCCCACGTGGCGCCGCTGTGCCAGCCTGCGAAGCATTTTCTGGTAGGGGCACGGCTCTGGCCACAGCTCCCACGCCCAAAGAGCCAGCAGGGAAAGCCATGCCTCGTTGGAAAGCTCTTTGGCAGCCGCTCGCGTGGCCCCACAGCCCGTGGGGCTGCGGGCTTTGCGGCGGCCGTCAGCCTCGGCGCCATAGGCGCTGACGTGGCGCCGCCGCGCCAGCCTGCAAAGCATTTTCCGGTAGGGCCGCGGCTCTGGCCACAGCTCCTACGCTCGAAGAGCCAGGAGAGAAAGCCGTGCCTCGTTGGAAAGCTCTTTGGCAGCCGCTCGCGTGGCCCCACAGCCCGTGGGGCTGTAGGCTTTGCGGCGGCCGTCAGCCTCGGCGCCACCGGCGCCCACCTGGCGCGGCCGCGCCAGCCTGCGAAGCATTTTCCGGTAGGGCCGCGGCTCTGGCCACAGCTCCCACGCCCGAAGAGCCAGGAGGGAAAGCCGTGCCTCGTTGGAAAGCTCTTTGGCAGCCGCTCGCGTGGCCCCACAGCCCGTGGGGCTGCGGGCTTTGCGGCGGCCATCAGCCTCTTCGCCACCGGCGCCCACCTGGCTCCTCCGCGCCAGCCCGCGAAGCATTTTGCAGTAGGGCCGCGGCTCCGGCCACAGCTCCCACGCCCGAAGAGCCAGGAGAGAAAGCCGTGCCTCGTTGGAAAGCTCTTTGGAAGCCGCTCGCGTGGCCCCACAGCCCGTGGGGCTGCGGGCTTTGCGGCGGCCGTCACCCTCGGCGCCATAGGCGCCCACGTGGCGCCTCCGCGCCAGCCAGCAAAGCATTTTCCGGTAGGGCCGCGGCTCTGGCCACAGCTCCCACGCCCGAAGAGCCAGGAGAGAAAGCCGTGCCTCGTTGGAAAGCTCTTTGGCAGCCGCTCGCGTGGCCCCACAGCCCGTGGGGCTGCGGGCTTTGCGGCGGCCGTCAGACTCGGCGCCACCGGCGCCCACCTGGCGCGGCCGCGCCAGCCTACAAAGCATTTTCCGGTAGGGCCGCGGCTCTGGCCACAGCTCCCACGCCCGAAGAGCCAGGAGGGAAAGCTGTGCCTCGTTGGAAAACCCTTTGGCAGCCGCTCGCGTGGCCCCACAACCCGTGGGGCTGCGGGCTTTGCGGCGGCCTTCAGCCTCGGCGCCACCGACGCCCACCTGGCGCGGCCGCGCCAGCCTGCGAAGCATTTTCCGGTAGGGCCGCGGCTCTGGCCACAGCTCCCACGCCCGAAGAGCCAGGAGGGAAAGCCGTGCCTCGTTGGAAAGCTATTTGGCAGCCACTCGCGTGGCCCCACAGCCTGTGGGGCTGCGGGCCTTGCGGCGGCCGTCAGCCTCGGCGCCACCGGCGCCTTCGTGGCGCGACCGCGCCAGCCTGCGAAGCATTTTCTGGTAGGGCCACGGCTCTGGCCACAGCTCCCACGCCCGAAGAGCCAGGAGGGAAAGCCGTGCCTCGTTGGAAAGCTCTTTGGCAGCCGCTCGCGTGGCCCCACAGCCTGTGGGGCTGCGTGGTTTGCGGCGGACGTCAGCCTCGGCGCCACCGGCACCCACCTGGCGCGGCTGCGCCAGCCTGCGAAGCATTTTCCAGTAGGGCCGCGGCTCTGGCCACAGCTTCCACGCCCGAAGAGCCAGGAGGGAAAGCCGTGCCTCGTTGGAAAGCTCTTTGGCAGCTGCCGGCGTGGCCCCACAGCCCGTGGGGCTGCGGGCTTTGCGGCGGCCGTCAGCCTCGGCGCCACCGGCACCCACCTGGCTCCTCCGCGCCAGCCAGCAAAGCATTTTCCGGTAGGGCCGCGGCTCTGGCCACAGCTCCCACGCCCGAAGAGCCAGGAGAGAAAGCCGTGCCTCGTTGGAAAGCACTTTGGCAGCCGCTCGCGTGGCCCCACAGCCCGTGGGGCTGCGGGCTTTGCTGCGGCCGTCACCCTCGGCGCCATAGGCGCCCACGTGGCGCCTCCGCGCCAGCCCGCAAAGCATTTTCCGGTAGGGCCGCGGCTCTGGCCACAGCTCCCACGCCCGAAGAGCCAGGAGAGAAAGCCGTGCCTCGTTGGAAAGCTCTTTGGCAGCCGCTCGCGTGGCCCCACAGCCCGTGGGGCTGCGGGCTTTGTGGCGGCCGTCAGCCTTGGCGCCACCGGCGCCCACCTGGCGCCTCCGCGCCAGCCTACAAAGCATTTTCCGGTAGGGCCGCAGCTCTGGCCACAGCTCCCACGCCCGAAGAGCCAGGAGGGAAAGCCGTGCCTCGTTGGAAAGCTCTTTGGCAGCCGCTCGCGTGGCCCCACAGCCCATGGGGCTGCGGGCTTTGCGGCGGCCGTCAGCCTCGGCGCCATAGGCGCCCACGTGGCGCCTCCGCGCCAGCCTGCGAAGCATTTTCCGGTAGGGCCGCGGCTCTGGCCACAGCTCCCACGCCCGAAGAGCCAGGAGGGAAAGCCGTGCCTCGTTGGAAAACCCTTTGGCAGCCGCTCGCGTGGCCCCACAACCCGTGGGGCTGCGGGCTTTGCGGCGGCCTTCAGCCTCGGCGCCACTGACGCCCACCTGGCGCGGCCGCGCCAGCCTGCGAAGCATTTTCCGGTAGGGCCGCGGCTCTGGCCACAGCTCCCACGCCCGAAGAGCCAGCAGGGAAAGCCGTGCCTCGTTGGAAAGCTCTTTGGCAGCCGCTCGCGTGGCCCCACAGCCTGTGGGGCTGCGTGCTTTGCGGCGGACGTCAGCCTCGGCGACTCCGGCGCCCACCTGGCGCGGCCGCGCCAGCCTGCAAAGCATTTTCCGGTAGGGCCGCGGCTCTGGCCACAGCTCCCACGCCCGAACAGCCAGGAGGGAAAGCCGTGCCTCGTTGGAAAGCTCTTTGGCAGCTGCCGGCGTGGCCCCACAGCCCGTGGGGCTGCGGGCTTTGCGGCGGCCGTCAGCCTCGGCGCCACCGGCGCCCACCTGGCGCCGCTGTGCCAGCCTGCGAAGCATTTTCCGGTAGGGCCACGGCTCTGGCCACAGCTCCCACGCCCAAATAGCCAGGAGGGAAAGCCGTGCCTCGTTGGAAAGCTCTTTGGCAGCCTCTCGCGTGGCCCCACAGCCCGTGGGGCTGCGGGCTTTGTGGCGGCCATCA
The DNA here is from genome assembly GCF_963924245.1 of Chroicocephalus ridibundus. Lineage (NCBI taxonomy): Eukaryota > Metazoa > Chordata > Aves > Charadriiformes > Laridae > Chroicocephalus > Chroicocephalus ridibundus. The sequence continues at coordinate 889,175 of NW_026961580.1, read as the reverse complement.
GCCTCGGCGCCACCGACGCCCACCTGGCGCGGCCGCGCCAGCCTGCGAAGCATTTTCTGGTAGGGCCGCGGCTCTGGCCACAGCTCCCACGCCCGAAGAGCCAGGAGAGAAAGCCGTGCCTCGTTGGAAAGCTCTTTGGCAGCTGCTCGCGTGGCCCCACAGCCCGTGGGGCTGCGGGATTTGCGGAGGCCGTCAGCCTCGCCGCCACCGGCGCCTTCGTGGCGCGACCGCGACAGCCCGCGAAGCATTTTCCAGTAGGGCCGCGGCTCTGGCCACAGCTTCCACGCCCGAAGAGCCAGGAGGGATAGCCGTGCCTCGTTGGAAAGCTCTTTGGCAGCTGCTCGCGTGGCCCCACAGCCCGTGGGGCTGCGGGCTTTGCGGCGGCCGTCAGCCTCGGCGCCACCAGCGCCCACCTGGCGCGACCGCGCCAGCCTGCGAAGCATTTTCCGGTAGGGCCGCGGCTCTGGCCACAGCTCCCACGCCCGAAGAGCCAGGAGGGAAAGCCGTGCCTCGTTGGAAAGCTCTTTGGCAGCCGCTTGCGTGGCCCCACAGCCCGTGGGGCTGCGGGCTTTGCGGCGGCATGAAGCCTCGGCGCCACCGGCGCCCACCTGGCGCGGCCGCGCCAGCCTGCGAAGCATTTTCCGGTAGGGCCGCGGCTCTGGCCACAGCTCCCACGCCTGAAGAGCCAGGAGGGAAAGCCGTGCCTCGTTGGAAAGCTCTTTGGCAGCCGCTTGCGTGGCCCCACAGCCCGTGGGGCTGCGGGCTTTGCGGCAGCCGTCAGCCTCGGCGCCACCGGCGCCCACCTGGCGCGGCCGCGCCAGCCTGCGAAGCATTTTCCGGTAGGGCCGCGGCTCTGGCCACAGCTCCCACGCCCGAAGAGCCAGGAGAGAAAGCCGTGCCTCGTTGGAAAGCTCTTTGGCAGCCGCTCGCGTGGCCCCACAGCCCGTGGGGCTGCGGGCTTTGCGGCGGCCGTCACCCTCGGCGCCATAGGCGCCCACGTGGCGCCTCCGCGCCAGCCAGCAAAGCATTTTCCGGTAGGGCCGCGGCTCTGGCCACAGCTCCCACGCCCGAAGAGCCAGGAGGGAAAGCCGTGCCTCGTTGGAAAGCTCTTTGGCAGCCGCTCGCGTGGCCCCACAGCCCGTGGGGCTGCGGGCTTTGTGGCGGCCGTCAGCCTCGGCGCCACCGGCGCCCACCTGGAGCGGACGCGCCAGCCTACAAAGCATTTTCCGGTAGGGCCGCGGCTCTGGCCACAGCTCCCACGCCCGAAGAGCCTGGAGGGAAAGCCGTGCCTCGTTGGAAAGCTCTTTTGCAGCCGCTTGCGTGGCCCCACAGCCCGTGGGGCTGCGGGCTTTGCGGCGGCCGTCAGCCTCGGCACCACCGGCACCCACCTGGCGCGGCCGCGCCAACCTGCGAAGCATTTTCCGGTAGGGCCGCGGCTCTGGCCACAGATCCCACGCCCGAAGAGCCAGGAGGGAAAGCCGTGCCTCGTTGGAAAGCTCTTTGGCAGCCGCTCGCGTGGCCCCACAGCCCGTGGGGCTGCGGGCTTTGCGGCGGCCGTCACCCTCGGCGCCATAGGCGCCCACGTGGCGCCTCCGCGCCAGCCTGCGAAGCATTTTCCGGTAGGGCCGCAGCTCTGGCCACAGCTCCCACGCCCGAAGAGCCAGGAGGGAAAGCTGTGCCTCGTTGGAAAACCCTTTGGCAGCCGCTCGCGTGGCCCCACAACCCGTGGGGCTGCGGGCTTTGCGGCGGCCTTCAGCCTCGGCGCCACTGACGCCCACCTGGCGCGGCCGCGCCAGCCTGCGAAGCATTTTCCGGTAGGGGCGCGGCTCTGGCCACAGCTCCCACGCCCGAAGAGCCAGCAGGGAAAGCCGTGCCTCGTTGGAAAGCTATTTGGCAGCCGCTCGCGTGGCCCCACAGCCTGTGGGGCTGCGTGCTTTGCGGCGGCCGTCAGCCTCGGCGCCACCGACGCCCACCTGGCGCCGCCCCGCCAGCCTGCGAAGCATTTTCCGGTAGGGCCGCGGCTCTGGCCACAGCTCCCACGCCCGAAGAGCCAGGAGGGAAAGCCGTGCCTCGTTGGAAAGCTCTTTGGCAGCTGCTCGCGTGGCCCCACAGCCCGTGGGGCTGCGGGCTTTGCGGCGGCCGTCAGCCTCGGCGCCACCGGCGCCTACCTGGCGCGGCCGTGCCAGCCTGCGAAGCATTTTCCGGTAGGGCCACGGCTCTGGCCACAGCTCCCACGCCCGAAGAGCCAGGAGGGAAAGCCGTGCCTCGTTGGAAAGCTCTTTGGCAGCCGCTTGCGTGGCCCCACAGCCCGTAGGGCTGCGTGGTTTGCGGCGGACGTCAGCCTAGGCGCCACCGGCACCCACCTGGCGCGGCCGCGCCAGCCTGCGAAGCATTTTCCGGTAGGGCCGCGGCTCTGGCCACAGCTCCCATGCCCGAAGAGCCAGGAGGGAAAGCCGTGCCTCGTTGGAAAGCTCTTTGGCAGCCGCTCGCGTGGCCCCACAGCCCGTGGGGCTGCGGGCTTTGCGGCGGCATGAAGCCTCGGCGCCACCGGCGCCCACCTGGCGGTGCCGCGCCAGCCTGCGAAGCATTTTCCGGTAGGGCCGCGGCTCTGGCCACAGCTCCCACGCCCGAAGAGCCTGGAGGGAAAGCCGTGCCTCGTTGGAAAGCTCTTTTGCAGCCGCTTGCGTGGCCCCACAGCCCGTGGGGCTGCGGGCTTTGCGGCGGCCGTCAGCCTCGGCACCACCGGCACCCACCTGGCGCGGCCGCGCCAACCTGCGAAGCATTTTCCGGTAGGGCCGCGGCTCTGGCCACAGATCCCACGCCCGAAGAGCCAGGAGGGAAAGCCGTGCCTCGTTGGAAAGCTCTTTGGCAGCCGCTCGCGTGGCCCCACAGCCCGTGGGGCTGCGGGCTTTGCGGCGGCCGTCACCCTCGGCGCCATAGGCGCCCACGTGGCGCCTCCGCGCCAGCCTGCGAAGCATTTTCCGGTAGGGCCGCAGCTCTGGCCACAGCTCCCACGCCCGAAGAGCCAGGAGGGAAAGCTGTGCCTCGTTGGAAAACCCTTTGGCAGCCGCTCGCGTGGCCCCACAACCCGTGGGGCTGCGGGCTTTGCGGCGGCCTTCAGCCTCGGCGCCACTGACGCCCACCTGGCGCGGCCGCGCCAGCCTGCGAAGCATTTTCCGGTAGGGGCGCGGCTCTGGCCACAGCTCCCACGCCCGAAGAGCCAGCAGGGAAAGCCGTGCCTCGTTGGAAAGCTATTTGGCAGCCGCTCGCGTGGCCCCACAGCCTGTGGGGCTGCGTGCTTTGCGGCGGCCGTCAGCCTCGGCGCCACCGACGCCCACCTGGCGCCGCCCCGCCAGCCTGCGAAGCATTTTGCGGTAGGGCCACGGCTCTGGCGACAGCTCCCACGCCCGAAGAGCCAGGAGGGAAAGCCGTGCCTTGTTGGAAAGCTCTTTGGCAGCTGCTCGCGTGGCCCCACAGCTCGTGGGGCTGCGGGCTTTGCGGCGGCCGTCAGCCTCGGCGCAACCGGCGCCCACCTGGCGCCACCGCGCCAGCCTGCGAAGCATTTTGCGGTAGGGCCACGGCTCTGGCGACAGCTCCCACGCCCGAAGAGCCAGGAGGGAAAGCCGTGCCTCGTTGGAAAGCTCTTTGGCAGCCGATCGCGTGGCCCCACAGCCCATGGAGCTGCGGGCTTTGCGGCGGCCGTCAGCCTCGGCGCCATCGACGCCCACCTGGCGCCGCCGCGCCAGCCTGCGAAGCATTTTCCGGTAGGGCCGCGGCTCTGGCCACAGCTCCCACGCCCGAAGAGCCAGGAGGGAAAGCCGTGCCTCGTTGGAAAGCTCTTTGGCAGCCGCTCGCGTGGCCCCACAGCCCATGGGGCTGCGGGCTTTGCGGCGGCCGTCAGCCTCGGCGCCATAGGCGCCCACGTGGCGCCTCCGCGCCAGCCTGCGAAGCATTTTCCGGTAGGGCCGCGGCTCTGGCCACAGCTCCCACGCCCGAAGAGCCAGGAGGGAAAGCCGTGCCTCGTTGGAAAACCCTTTGGCAGCCGCTCGCGTGGCCCCACAACCCGTGGGGCTGCGGGCTTTGCGGCGGCCTTCAGCCTCGGCGCCACTGACGCCCACCTGGCGCGGCCGCGCCAGCCTGCGAAGCATTTTCCGGTAGGGCCGCGGCTCTGGCCACAGCTCCCACGCCCGAAGAGCCAGCAGGGAAAGCCGTGCCTCGTTGGAAAGCTCTTTGGCAGCCGCTCGCGTGGCCCCACAGCCTGTGGGGCTGCGTGCTTTGCGGCGGACGTCAGCCTCGGCGACTCCGGCGCCCACCTGGCGCGGCCGCGCCAGCCTGCAAAGCATTTTCCGGTAGGGCCGCGGCTCTGGCCACAGCTCCCACGCCCGAACAGCCAGGAGGGAAAGCCGTGCCTCGTTGGAAAGCTCTTTGGCAGCTGCCGGCGTGGCCCCACAGCCCGTGGGGCTGCGGGCTTTGCGGCGGCCGTCAGCCTCGGCGCCACCGGCGCCCACCTGGCGCCGCTGTGCCAGCCTGCGAAGCATTTTCCGGTAGGGCCACGGCTCTGGCCACAGCTCCCACGCCCGAATAGCCAGGAGGGAAAGCCGTGCCTCGTTGGAAAGCTCTTTGGCAGCCTCTCGCGTGGCCCCACAGCCCGTGGGGCTGCGGGCTTTGTGGCGGCCATCAGCCTCGGCGCCACCGACGCCCACCTGGCGCGGCCGCGCCAGCCTGCGAAGCATTTTCTGGTAGGGCCGCGGCTCTGGCCACAGCTCCCACGCCCGAAGAGCCAGGAGAGAAAGCCGTGCCTCGTTGGAAAGCTCTTTGGCAGCTGCTCGCGTGGCCCCACAGCCCGTGGGGCTGCGGGATTTGCGGAGGCCGTCAGCCTCGCCGCCACCGGCGCCTTCGTGGCGCGACCGCGACAGCCCGCGAAGCATTTTCCAGTAGGGCCGCGGCTCTGGCCACAGCTTCCACGCCCGAAGAGCCAGGAGGGATAGCCGTGCCTCGTTGGAAAGCTCTTTGGCAGCTGCTCGCGTGGCCCCACAGCCCGTGGGGCTGCGGGCTTTGCGGCGGCCGTCAGCCTCGGCGCCACCAGCGCCCACCTGGCGCGACCGCGCCAGCCTGCGAAGCATTTTCCGGTAGGGCCGCGGCTCTGGCCACAGCTCCCACGCCCGAAGAGCCAGGAGGGAAAGCCGTGCCTCGTTGGAAAGCTCTTTGGCAGCCGCTTGCGTGGCCCCACAGCCCGTGGGGCTGCGGGCTTTGCGGCGGCATGAAGCCTCGGCGCCACCGGCGCCCACCTGGCGCGGCCGCGCCAGCCTGCGAAGCATTTTCCGGTAGGGCCGCGGCTCTGGCCACAGCTCCCACGCCTGAAGAGCCAGGAGGGAAAGCCGTGCCTCGTTGGAAAGCTCTTTGGCAGCCGCTTGCGTGGCCCCACAGCCCGTGGGGCTGCGGGCTTTGCGGCAGCCGTCAGCCTCGGCGCCACCGGCGCCCACCTGGCGCGGCCGCGCCAGCCTGCGAAGCATTTTCCGGTAGGGCCGCGGCTCTGGCCACAGCTCCCACGCCCGAAGAGCCAGGAGAGAAAGCCGTGCCTCGTTGGAAAGCTCTTTGGCAGCCGCTCGCGTGGCCCCACAGCCCGTGGGGCTGCGGGCTTTGCGGCGGCCGTCACCCTCGGCGCCATAGGCGCCCACGTGGCGCCTCCGCGCCAGCCAGCAAAGCATTTTCCGGTAGGGCCGCGGCTCTGGCCACAGCTCCCACGCCCGAAGAGCCAGGAGGGAAAGCCGTGCCTCGTTGGAAAGCTCTTTGGCAGCCGCTCGCGTGGCCCCACAGCCCGTGGGGCTGCGGGCTTTGTGGCGGCCGTCAGCCTCGGCGCCACCGGCGCCCACCTGGAGCGGACGCGCCAGCCTACAAAGCATTTTCCGGTAGGGCCGCGGCTCTGGCCACAGCTCCCACGCCCGAAGAGCCTGGAGGGAAAGCCGTGCCTCGTTGGAAAGCTCTTTTGCAGCCGCTTGCGTGGCCCCACAGCCCGTGGGGCTGCGGGCTTTGCGGCGGCCGTCAGCCTCGGCACCACCGGCACCCACCTGGCGCGGCCGCGCCAACCTGCGAAGCATTTTCCGGTAGGGCCGCGGCTCTGGCCACAGATCCCACGCCCGAAGAGCCAGGAGGGAAAGCCGTGCCTCGTTGGAAAGCTCTTTGGCAGCCGCTCGCGTGGCCCCACAGCCCGTGGGGCTGCGGGCTTTGCGGCGGCCGTCACCCTCGGCGCCATAGGCGCCCACGTGGCGCCTCCGCGCCAGCCTGCGAAGCATTTTCCGGTAGGGCCGCAGCTCTGGCCACAGCTCCCACGCCCGAAGAGCCAGGAGGGAAAGCTGTGCCTCGTTGGAAAACCCTTTGGCAGCCGCTCGCGTGGCCCCACAACCCGTGGGGCTGCGGGCTTTGCGGCGGCCTTCAGCCTCGGCGCCACTGACGCCCACCTGGCGCGGCCGCGCCAGCCTGCGAAGCATTTTCCGGTAGGGGCGCGGCTCTGGCCACAGCTCCCACGCCCGAAGAGCCAGCAGGGAAAGCCGTGCCTCGTTGGAAAGCTATTTGGCAGCCGCTCGCGTGGCCCCACAGCCTGTGGGGCTGCGTGCTTTGCGGCGGCCGTCAGCCTCGGCGCCACCGACGCCCACCTGGCGCCGCCCCGCCAGCCTGCGAAGCATTTTCCGGTAGGGCCGCGGCTCTGGCCACAGCTCCCACGCCCGAAGAGCCAGGAGGGAAAGCCGTGCCTCGTTGGAAAGCTCTTTGGCAGCTGCTCGCGTGGCCCCACAGCCCGTGGGGCTGCGGGCTTTGCGGCGGCCGTCAGCCTCGGCGCCACCGGCGCCTACCTGGCGCGGCCGTGCCAGCCTGCGAAGCATTTTCCGGTAGGGCCACGGCTCTGGCCACAGCTCCCACGCCCGAAGAGCCAGGAGGGAAAGCCGTGCCTCGTTGGAAAGCTCTTTGGCAGCCGCTTGCGTGGCCCCACAGCCCGTAGGGCTGCGTGGTTTGCGGCGGACGTCAGCCTAGGCGCCACCGGCACCCACCTGGCGCGGCCGCGCCAGCCTGCGAAGCATTTTCCGGTAGGGCCGCGGCTCTGGCCACAGCTCCCATGCCCGAAGAGCCAGGAGGGAAAGCCGTGCCTCGTTGGAAAGCTCTTTGGCAGCCGCTCGCGTGGCCCCACAGCCTGTGGGGCTGCGGGCTTTGCGGCGGCATGAAGCCTCGGCGCCACCGGCGCCCACCTGGCGGTGCCGCGCCAGCCTGCGAAGCATTTTCCGGTAGGGCCGCGGCTCTGGCCACAGCTCCCACGCCCGAAGAGCCTGGAGGGAAAGCCGTGCCTCGTTGGAAAGCTCTTTTGCAGCCGCTTGCGTGGCCCCACAGCCCGTGGGGCTGCGGGCTTTGCGGCGGCCGTCAGCCTCGGCACCACCGGCACCCACCTGGCGCGGCCGCGCCAACCTGCGAAGCATTTTCCGGTAGGGCCGCGGCTCTGGCCACAGATCCCACGCCCGAAGAGCCAGGAGGGAAAGCCGTGCCTCGTTGGAAAGCTCTTTGGCAGCCGCTCGCGTGGCCCCACAGCCCGTGGGGCTGCGGGCTTTGCGGCGGCCGTCACCCTCGGCGCCATAGGCGCCCACGTGGCGCCTCCGCGCCAGCCTGCGAAGCATTTTCCGGTAGGGCCGCAGCTCTGGCCACAGCTCCCACGCCCGAAGAGCCAGGAGGGAAAGCTGTGCCTCGTTGGAAAACCCTTTGGCAGCCGCTCGCGTGGCCCCACAACCCGTGGGGCTGCGGGCTTTGCGGCGGCCTTCAGCCTCGGCGCCACTGACGCCCACCTGGCGCGGCCGCGCCAGCCTGCGAAGCATTTTCCGGTAGGGGCGCGGCTCTGGCCACAGCTCCCACGCCCGAAGAGCCAGCAGGGAAAGCCGTGCCTCGTTGGAAAGCTATTTGGCAGCCGCTCGCGTGGCCCCACAGCCTGTGGGGCTGCGTGCTTTGCGGCGGCCGTCAGCCTCGGCGCCACCGACGCCCACCTGGCGCCGCCCCGCCAGCCTGCGAAGCATTTTGCGGTAGGGCCACGGCTCTGGCGACAGCTCCCACGCCCGAAGAGCCAGGAGGGAAAGCCGTGCCTTGTTGGAAAGCTCTTTGGCAGCTGCTCGCGTGGCCCCACAGCTCGTGGGGCTGCGGGCTTTGCGGCGGCCGTCAGCCTCGGCGCAACCGGCGCCCACCTGGCGCCACCGCGCCAGCCTGCGAAGCATTTTGCGGTAGGGCCACGGCTCTGGCGACAGCTCCCACGCCCGAAGAGCCAGGAGGGAAAGCCGTGCCTCGTTGGAAAGCTCTTTGGCAGCCGATCGCGTGGCCCCACAGCCCATGGAGCTGCGGGCTTTGCGGCGGCCGTCAGCCTCGGCGCCATCGACGCCCACCTGGCGCCGCCGCGCCAGCCTGCGAAGCATTTTCCGGTAGGGCCGCGGCTCTGGCCACAGCTCCCACGCCCGAAGAGCCAGGAGGGAAAGCCGTGCCTCGTTGGAAAGCTCTTTGGCAGCCGCTCGCGTGGCCCCACAGCCCGTGGGGCTGCGGGCTTTGCGGCGGCCGTCAGCCTCGGCGCCACCGGCGCCCACCTGGCGCCGCCGTGCCAGCCTGCGAAGCATTTTCCGGTAGGGCTGCGGCTCTGGCCACAGCTCCCACGCCCGAAGAGCCAGGAGGGAAAGCCGTGCCTCGTTGGAAAGCTCTTTGGCAGCCGCTCGCGTGGCCCCACAGCCCGTGGGGCTGCGGGCTTTGCGGCGGCCGTCAGCCTCGGCGCCACCGGCGCCCACCTGGCGCCGCCGTGCCAGCCTGCGAAGCATTTTCCGGTAGGGCTGCGGCTCTGGCCACAGCTCCCACGCCCGAAGAGCCAGGAGGGAAAGCCGTGCCTCGTTGGAAAGCTCTTTGGCAGCCGCTCGCGTGGCCCCACAGCCCGTGGGGCTGCGGGCTTTGCAGCGGCCGTCAGCCTCGGCGCCACCGGCGCCCACCTGGCGCCGCTGTGCCAGCCTGCGAAGCATTTTCCAGTAGGGCCGCGGCTCTGGCCACAGCTCCCACGCCCGAAGAGCCAGGAGGGAAAGCCGTGCCTCGTTGGAAAGCTCTTTGGCAGCCGCTCGCGTGGCCCCACAGCCCGTAGGGCTGCGGGCTTTGCGGCGGCCGTCAGCCTCGGCGCCACCGGCGCCCACCTGGCGCCGCCGCGCCAGCCTGCGAAGCATTTTCCGGTAGGGCCGCGGCTCTGGCCACAGCTCCCACGCCCGAAGAGCCAGCAGGGAAAGCCGTGCCTCGTTGGAAAGCTCTTTGGCAGCCGCTCGCGTGGCCCCACAGCCTGTGGGGCTGCGTGCTTTGCGGCGGACGTCAGCCTCGGCGACTCCGGCGCCCACCTGGCGCGGCCGCGCCAGCCTGCAAAGCATTTTCCGGTAGGGCCGCGGCTCTGGCCACAGCTCCCACGCCCGAACAGCCAGGAGGGAAAGCCGTGCCTCGTTGGAAAGCTCTTTGGCAGCTGCCGGCGTGGCCCCACAGCCCGTGGGGCTGCGGGCTTTGCGGCGGCCGTCAGCCTCGGCGCCACCGGCGCCCACCTGGCGCCGCTGTGCCAGCCTGCGAAGCATTTTCCGGTAGGGCCACGGCTCTGGCCACAGCTCCCACGCCCGAATAGCCAGGAGGGAAAGCCGTGCCTCGTTGGAAAGCTCTTTGGCAGCCTCTCGCGTGGCCCCACAGCCCGTGGGGCTGCGGGCTTTGTGGCGGCCATCAGCCTCGGCGCCACCGACGCCCACCTGGCGCGGCCGCGCCAGCCTGCGAAGCATTTTCTGGTAGGGCCGCGGCTCTGGCCACAGCTCCCACGCCCGAAGAGCCAGGAGAGAAAGCCGTGCCTCGTTGGAAAGCTCTTTGGCAGCTGCTCGCGTGGCCCCACAGCCCGTGGGGCTGCGGGATTTGCGGAGGCCGTCAGCCTCGCCGCCACCGGCGCCTTCGTGGCGCGACCGCGACAGCCCGCGAAGCATTTTCCAGTAGGGCCGCGGCTCTGGCCACAGCTTCCACGCCCGAAGAGCCAGGAGGGATAGCCGTGCCTCGTTGGAAAGCTCTTTGGCAGCTGCTCGCGTGGCCCCACAGCCCGTGGGGCTGCGGGCTTTGCGGCGGCCGTCAGCCTCGGCGCCACCAGCGCCCACCTGGCGCGACCGCGCCAGCCTGCGAAGCATTTTCCGGTAGGGCCGCGGCTCTGGCCACAGCTCCCACGCCCGAAGAGCCAGGAGGGAAAGCCGTGCCTCGTTGGAAAGCTCTTTGGCAGCCGCTTGCGTGGCCCCACAGCCCGTGGGGCTGCGGGCTTTGCGGCGGCATGAAGCCTCGGCGCCACCGGCGCCCACCTGGCGCGGCCGCGCCAGCCTGCGAAGCATTTTCCGGTAGGGCCGCGGCTCTGGCCACAGCTCCCACGCCTGAAGAGCCAGGAGGGAAAGCCGTGCCTCGTTGGAAAGCTCTTTGGCAGCCGCTTGCGTGGCCCCACAGCCCGTGGGGCTGCGGGCTTTGCGGCAGCCGTCAGCCTCGGCGCCACCGGCGCCCACCTGGCGCGGCCGCGCCAGCCTGCGAAGCATTTTCCGGTAGGGCCGCGGCTCTGGCCACAGCTCCCACGCCCGAAGAGCCAGGAGAGAAAGCCGTGCCTCGTTGGAAAGCTCTTTGGCAGCCGCTCGCGTGGCCCCACAGCCCGTGGGGCTGCGGGCTTTGCGGCGGCCGTCACCCTCGGCGCCATAGGCGCCCACGTGGCGCCTCCGCGCCAGCCAGCAAAGCATTTTCCGGTAGGGCCGCGGCTCTGGCCACAGCTCCCACGCCCGAAGAGCCAGGAGGGAAAGCCGTGCCTCGTTGGAAAGCTCTTTGGCAGCCGCTCGCGTGGCCCCACAGCCCGTGGGGCTGCGGGCTTTGTGGCGGCCGTCAGCCTCGGCGCCACCGGCGCCCACCTGGAGCGGACGCGCCAGCCTACAAAGCATTTTCCGGTAGGGCCGCGGCTCTGGCCACAGCTCCCACGCCCGAAGAGCCTGGAGGGAAAGCCGTGCCTCGTTGGAAAGCTCTTTTGCAGCCGCTTGCGTGGCCCCACAGCCCGTGGGGCTGCGGGCTTTGCGGCGGCCGTCAGCCTCGGCACCACCGGCACCCACCTGGCGCGGCCGCGCCAACCTGCGAAGCATTTTCCGGTAGGGCCGCGGCTCTGGCCACAGATCCCACGCCCGAAGAGCCAGGAGGGAAAGCCGTGCCTCGTTGGAAAGCTCTTTGGCAGCCGCTCGCGTGGCCCCACAGCCCGTGGGGCTGCGGGCTTTGCGGCGGCCGTCACCCTCGGCGCCATAGGCGCCCACGTGGCGCCTCCGCGCCAGCCTGCGAAGCATTTTCCGGTAGGGCCGCAGCTCTGGCCACAGCTCCCACGCCCGAAGAGCCAGGAGGGAAAGCTGTGCCTCGTTGGAAAACCCTTTGGCAGCCGCTCGCGTGGCCCCACAACCCGTGGGGCTGCGGGCTTTGCGGCGGCCTTCAGCCTCGGCGCCACTGACGCCCACCTGGCGCGGCCGCGCCAGCCTGCGAAGCATTTTCCGGTAGGGGCGCGGCTCTGGCCACAGCTCCCACGCCCGAAGAGCCAGCAGGGAAAGCCGTGCCTCGTTGGAAAGCTATTTGGCAGCCGCTCGCGTGGCCCCACAGCCTGTGGGGCTGCGTGCTTTGCGGCGGCCGTCAGCCTCGGCGCCACCGACGCCCACCTGGCGCCGCCCCGCCAGCCTGCGAAGCATTTTCCGGTAGGGCCGCGGCTCTGGCCACAGCTCCCACGTCCGAAGAGCCAGGAGGGAAAGCCGTGCCTCGTTGGAAAGCTCTTTGGCAGCTGCTCGCGTGGCCCCACAGCCCGTGGGGCTGCGGGCTTTGCGGCGGCCGTCAGCCTCGGCGCCACCGGCGCCTACCTGGCGCGGCCGTGCCAGCCTGCGAAGCATTTTCCGGTAGGGCCACGGCTCTGGCCACAGCTCCCACGCCCGAAGAGCCAGGAGGGAAAGCCGTGCCTCGTTGGAAAGCTCTTTGGCAGCCGCTTGCGTGGCCCCACAGCCCGTAGGGCTGCGTGGTTTGCGGCGGACGTCAGCCTAGGCGCCACCGGCACCCACCTGGCGCGGCCGCGCCAGCCTGCGAAGCATTTTCCGGTAGGGCCGCGGCTCTGGCCACAGCTCCCATGCCCGAAGAGCCAGGAGGGAAAGCCGTGCCTCGTTGGAAAGCTCTTTGGCAGCCGCTCGCGTGGCCCCACAGCCCGTGGGGCTGCGGGCTTTGCGGCGGCATGAAGCCTCGGCGCCACCGGCGCCCACCTGGCGGTGCCGCGCCAGCCTGCGAAGCATTTTCCGGTAGGGCCGCGGCTCTGGCCACAGCTCCCACGCCCGAAGAGCCTGGAGGGAAAGCCGTGCCTCGTTGGAAAGCTCTTTTGCAGCCGCTTGCGTGGCCCCACAGCCCGTGGGGCTGCGGGCTTTGCGGCGGCCGTCAGCCTCGGCACCACCGGCACCCACCTGGCGCGGCCGCGCCAACCTGCGAAGCATTTTCCGGTAGGGCCGCGGCTCTGGCCACAGATCCCACGCCCGAAGAGCCAGGAGGGAAAGCCGTGCCTCGTTGGAAAGCTCTTTGGCAGCCGCTCGCGTGGCCCCACAGCCCGTGGGGCTGCGGGCTTTGCGGCGGCCGTCACCCTCGGCGCCATAGGCGCCCACGTGGCGCCTCCGCGCCAGCCTGCGAAGCATTTTCCGGTAGGGCCGCAGCTCTGGCCACAGCTCCCACGCCCGAAGAGCCAGGAGGGAAAGCTGTGCCTCGTTGGAAAACCCTTTGGCAGCCGCTCGCGTGGCCCCACAACCCGTGGGGCTGCGGGCTTTGCGGCGGCCTTCAGCCTCGGCGCCACTGACGCCCACCTGGCGCGGCCGCGCCAGCCTGCGAAGCATTTTCCGGTAGGGGCGCGGCTCTGGCCACAGCTCCCACGCCCGAAGAGCCAGCAGGGAAAGCCGTGCCTCGTTGGAAAGCTATTTGGCAGCCGCTCGCGTGGCCCCACAGCCTGTGGGGCTGCGTGCTTTGCGGCGGCCGTCAGCCTCGGCGCCACCGACGCCCACCTGGCGCCGCCCCGCCAGCCTGCGAAGCATTTTGCGGTAGGGCCACGGCTCTGGCGACAGCTCCCACGCCCGAAGAGCCAGGAGGGAAAGCCGTGCCTTGTTGGAAAGCTCTTTGGCAGCTGCTCGCGTGGCCCCACAGCTCGTGGGGCTGCGGGCTTTGCGGCGGCCGTCAGCCTCGGCGCAACCGGCGCCCACCTGGCGCCACCGCGCCAGCCTGCGAAGCATTTTGCGGTAGGGCCACGGCTCTGGCGACAGCTCCCACGCCCGAAGAGCCAGGAGGGAAAGCCGTGCCTCGTTGGAAAGCTCTTTGGCAGCCGATCGCGTGGCCCCACAGCCCATGGAGCTGCGGGCTTTGCGGCGGCCGTCAGCCTCGGCGCCATCGACGCCCACCTGGCGCCGCCGCGCCAGCCTGCGAAGCATTTTCCGGTAGGGCCGCGGCTCTGGCCACAGCTCCCACGCCCGAAGAGCCAGGAGGGAAAGCCGTGCCTCGTTGGAAAGCTCTTTGGCAGCCGCTCGCGTGGCCCCACAGCCCGTGGGGCTGCGGGCTTTGCGGCGGCCGTCAGCCTCGGCGCCACCGGCGCCCACCTGGCGCCGCCGTGCCAGCCTGCGAAGCATTTTCCGGTAGGGCTGCGGCTCTGGCCACAGCTCCCACGCCCGAAGAGCCAGGAGGGAAAGCCGTGCCTCGTTGGAAAGCTCTTTGGCAGCCGCTCGCGTGGCCCCACAGCCCGTGGGGCTGCGGGCTTTGCGGCGGCCGTCAGCCTCGGCGCCACCGGCGCCCACCTGGCGCCGCCGTGCCAGCCTGCGAAGCATTTTCCGGTAGGGCTGCGGCTCTGGCCACAGCTCCCACGCCCGAAGAGCCAGGAGGGAAAGCCGTGCCTCGTTGGAAAGCTCTTTGGCAGCCGCTCGCGTGGCCCCACAGCCCGTGGGGCTGCGGGCTTTGCAGCGGCCGTCAGCCTCGGCGCCACCGGCGCCCACCTGGCGCCGCTGTGCCAGCCTGCGAAGCATTTTCCAGTAGGGCCGCGGCTCTGGCCACAGCTCCCACGCCCGAAGAGCCAGGAGGGAAAGCCGTGCCTCGTTGGAAAGCTCTTTGGCAGCCGCTCGCGTGGCCCCACAGCCCGTAGGGCTGCGGGCTTTGCGGCGGCCGTCAGCCTCGGCGCCACCGGCGCCCACCTGGCGCCGCCGCGCCAGCCTGCGAAGCATTTTCCGGTTGGGCCGCGGCTCTGGCCACAGCTTCCACGCCCGAAGAGCCAGGAGGGAAAGCCGTGCCTCGTTGGAAAGCTCTTTGGCAGCCGCTCCCGTGGCCCCACAGCCCGTGGGGCTGCGGGCTTTGTGGCGGCCGACAGCCTCGGCGCCACCGGCGCCCACCTGTCACGGCCGCGCCAGCCTGCGAAGCATTTTCCGGTAGGGCCGCGGCTCTGGCCATAGCTCCCACGCCCGAAGAGCCAGGAGGGAAAGCCGTGCCTCGTTGGAAAGCTCTTTGGCAGCCGCTCGCGTGGCCCCACAGCCCGTGGGGCTGCGGGCTTTGCGGCGGCCTTCAGCCTCGGCGCCACCGGAGCCCTCCTGGCGCGGCCGCGCCAGCCTGCGAAGCATTTTCCGGTAGGGCCGCGGCTCTGGCCACAGCTCCCACGCCCGAAGAGCCAGGAGGGAAAGCCGTGCCTCGTTGGAAAGCTCTTTGGCAGCCGCCCGCGTGGCCCCACAGCCCGTGGGGCTGCGGGCTTTGCGGCGGCCGTCAGCCTCGGCGCCACCGGCGCCCTTGTGGCGGGCCGCGCCAGCCCGCGAAGCTTTTTCCGGTAGGGCCGCGGCTCTGGCCACAGCTTCCATGCCCGAAGAGCCAGGAGGGAAAGCCGTGCCTCGTTGGAAAGCTCTTTGGCAGCTGCTCGCGTTGCCCCACAGCCCGTGGGGCTGCGGGCTTTGCGGCGGCCGTCAGCCTCGGCGCCACCGGCGCCCACCTGGCGCGGCCGCGCCAGCCTGCGAAGCATTTTCCGGTAGGGCCGCGGCTCTGGCCACAGCTTCCACGCCCGAAGAGCCAGGAGGGAAAGCCGTGCCTCGTTGGAAAGCTCTTTGGCAGCCGCTCGCGTGGCCCCACAGATCGTGGGGCTGCGGGCTTTGCGGCGGCCGTCAGCCTCGGCGCCACCGGCGCCCACCTGGCGCGGCCGCGCCAGCCTGCGAAGCATTTTCCGGTAGGGCCGCGGCTCTGGCCACAGCTTCCACGCTCGAAGAGCCAGGAGGGAAAGCCGTGCCTCGTTGGAAAGCTCTTTGGCAGCCGCTTGCGTGGCCCCACAGCCCGTGGGGCTGCGGGCTTTGCGGCGGCCGTCAGCCTCGGCGCCACCGGCGCCCACCTGGCGCGGCCGCGCCAGCCTGCGAAGCATTTTCCGGTAGGGCCGCGGCTCTGGCCACAGCTCCCACGCCCGAAGAGCCAGGAGGGAAAGCCGTGCCTCGTTGGAAAGCTCTTTGGCAGCTGCTCGCGTGGCCCCACAGCCCATGGGGCTGCGGGCTTTGCGGCGGACGTCAGCCTCGGCGCCACCGGCGCCCACCTGGCGCGGCCGCGCCAGCCTGCGAAGCATTTTCCGGTAGGGCCGCGGCTCTGGCCACAGCTCCCACGCCCGAAGAGCCAGGAGGGAAAGCCGTGCCTCGTTGGAAAGCTCTTTGGCAGCTGCTCGCGTTGCCCCACAGCCCGTGGGGCTGCGGGCTTTGCGGCGGCCGTCAGCCTCGGCGCCACCGGCGCCCACCTGGCGCCTCCGCGCCAGCCCGCGAAGCATTTTCCGGTAGGGCTGCGGCTCTGACGACAGCTCTCATGCCCGAAGAGCCAGGAGGGAAAGCCGTGCCTCGTTGGAAAGCTCTTTGGCAGCTGCTCGCGTGGCCCCACAGCCCGTGGGGCTGCGGGCTTTGCGACGGCCGTCAGCCTCGGCGCCACCGGCGCCCACCTGGCGCAGCCGCGCCAGCCTGCGAAGCATTTTCCGGTAGGGCCGCGGCTCTGGCCACAGCTCCCACGTCCGAAGAGCCAGGAGGGAAAGCCGTGCCTCGTTGGAAAGCTCTTTGGCAGCCGCTCGCGTGGCCCCACAGCCCGTGGGGTTGCGGGCTTTGCGGCGGCCTTCAGCCTCGGCGCCACCGGAGCTCACCTGGCGCGGCCGCGCCAGCCTGCGAAGCATTTTCCGGTAGGGCCGCGGCTCTGGCCACAGCTCCCACGCCCGAAGAGCCAGGAGGGAAAGCCGTGCCTCGTTGCAAAGCTCTTTGGCAGCCGCTCGCGTGGCCCCACAGCCCGTGTGGCTGCGGGCTTTGCGACGGCCGTCAGCCTCGGCGCCACCGGCGCCCTAGTGGCGGGCCGCGCCAGCCTGCGAAGCATTTTCCGGTAGGGCCGCGGCTCTGGCCACAGCTTCCACGCCCGAAGAGCCAGGAGGGAAAGCCCTGCCTCGTTGGAAAGCTCTTTGGCAGCCGCTCGCGTGGCCCCACAGCCCGTGGGGCTGCGGGCTTTGCGGCGGCCGTCAGCCTCAGCGCCACCGGAGCCCACCTGGCGCGGCCGTGCCTGCCTGCGAAGCATTTTCCGGTAGGGCCGCGGCTCTGGCCACAGCTCCCACGCCCGAAGAGCCAGGAGGGAAAGCCGTGCCTCGTTGGAAAGCTCTTTGGCAGCCGCTCGCGTGGCCCCACAGCCCGTGGGGCTGCGGGCTTTGCGGCGGCCTTCAGCCTCGGCGCCACCGGAGCCCACCTGGCGCGGCCGCGCCAGCCTGCGAAGCATTTTCCGGTAGGGCCGCGGCTCTGGCCACAGCTTCCACGCCCGAAGAGCCAGGAGGGAAAGCCGTGCCTCGTTGGAAAGCTCTTTGGCAGCCGCTTGCGTGGCCCCACAGCCCGTGGGGCTGCGGGCTTTGCGGCGGCCGTCAGCCTCGGCGCCACCGGCGCCCACCTGGCGCGGCCGCGCCAGCCTGCGAAGCATTTTCCGGTAGGGCCGCGGCTCTGGCCACAGCTCCCACGCCCGAAGAGCCAGGAGGGAAAGCCGTGCCTCGTTGGAAAGCTCTTTGGCAGCCGCTCGCGTGGCCCCACAGCCCGTGGGGCTGCGGGCTTTGCAGCGGCCGTCAGCCTCGGCGCCACCGGCGCCCACCTGGCGTGGCCGCGCCAGCCTGCGAAGCATTTTCCGGTAGGGCCGCGGCTCTGGCCACAGCTCCCACGCCCGAAGAGCCAGGAGGGAAAGCCGTGCCTCGTTGCAAAGCTCTTTGGCAGCTGCTCGCGTGGCCCCACAGCCCGTGGGGCTGCGGGCTTTGCGGCGGACGTCAGCCTCGGCGCCACCGGCGCCCACCTGGCGCGGCCGCGCCAGCCTGCGAAGCATTTTCCGGTAGGGCCGCGGCTCTGGCCACAGCTCCCACGCCCGAAGAGCCAGGAGGGAAAGCCGTGCCTCGTTGGAAAGCTCTTTGGCAGCTGCTCGCGTTGCCCCACAGCCCGTGGGGCTGCGGGCTTTGCGGCGGCCGTCAGCCTCGGCGCCACCGGCGCCCTCGTGGCGCGGCCGCGCCAGCCCGCGAAGCATTTTCCGGTAGGGCCGCGGCTCTGGCCACAGCTTCCACGCCCGAAGAGCCAGGAGGGAATGCCGTGCCTCGTTGGAAAGCTCTTTGGCAGCTGCTCGCGTGGCCCCACAGCCCGTGGGGCTGCGGGCTTTGCGGCGGCCGTCAGCCTCGGCACCACCGGCGCCCTAGTGGCGGGCCGCGCCAGCCTGCGAAGCATTTTCCGGTACGGCCGCTACTCTGGCCACAGCTCCCACACCCGAAGAGCCAGGAGGGAAAGCCGTGCCTCGTTGGAAAGCTCTTTGGCAGCCTCTTGCGTGGCCCCACAGCCCGTAGGGCTGCGGGCTTTGCGGCGGCCGTCAGCCTCGGCGCCACCGGCGCCCACCTGGCGCCTCCGCGCCAGCCCGCGAAGCATTTTCCGGTAGGGCTGCGGCTCTGACGACAGCTCTCATGCCCGAAGAGCCAGGAGGGAAAGCCGTGCCTCGTTGGAAAGCTCTTTGGCAGCTGCTCGCGTGGCCCCACAGCCCGTGGGGCTGCGGGCTTTGCGACGGCCGTCAGCCTCGGCGCCACCGGTGCCCACCTGGCGCAGCAGCGCCAGCCTGCGAAGCATTTTCCGGTAGGGCCGCGGCTCTGGCCACAGCTCCCACGTCCGAAGAGCCAGGAGGGAAAGCCGTGCCTCGTTGGAAAGCTCTTTGGCAGCCGCTCGCGTGGCCCCACAGCCCGTGGGGCTGCGGGCTTTGCGACGGCCTTCAGCCTCGGCGCCACCGGCGCCCTAGTGGCGGGCCGCGCCAGCCTGCGAAGCATTTTCCGGTAGGGCCGCGGCTCTGGCCACAGCTTCCACGCCCGAAGAGCCAGGAGGGAAAGCCCTGCCTCGTTGGAAAGCTCTTTGGCAGCCGCTTGCGTGGCCCCACAGCCCGTGGGGCTGCGGGCTTTGCGGCGGCCGTCAGCCTCGGCGCCACCGGCGCCCACCTGGCGCAGCCGCGCCAGCCTGCGAAGCATTTTCCGGTAGGGCCGCGGCTCTGGCCACAGCTCCCACGCCCGAAGAGCCAGGAGGGAAAGCCGTGCCTCGTTGGAAAGCTCTTTGGCAGCCGCTCGCGTGGCCCCACAGCCCGTGGGGCTGCGGGCTTTGCGGCGGCCGTCAGCCTCGGCGCCACCGGCGCCCTCGTGGCGCGGCCGCGCCAGCCCGCGAAGCATTTTCCGGTAGGGCCGCGGCTCTGGCCACAGCTCCCACGTCCGAAGAGCCAGGAGGGAAAGCCGTGCCTCGTTGGAAAGCTCTTTGGCAGCCGCTCGCGTGGCCCCACAGCCCGTGGGGTTGCGGGCTTTGCGGCGGCCTTCAGCCTCGGCGCCACCGGAGCTCACCTGGCGCGGCCGCGCCAGCCTGCGAAGCATTTTCCGGTAGGGCCGCGGCTCTGGCCACAGCTCCCACGCCCGAAGAGCCAGGAGGGAAAGCCGTGCCTCGTTGGAAAGCTCTTTGGCAGCCGCTCGCGTGGCCCCACAGCCCGTGGGGCTGCGGGCTTTGCGACGGCCGTCAGCCTCGGCGCCACCGGCGCCCTAGTGGCGGGCCGCGCCAGCCTGCGAAGCATTTTCCGTTAGGGCCGCGGCTCTGGCCACAGCTTCCACGCCCGAAGAGCCAGGAGGGAAAGCCGTGCCTCGATGGAAAGCTCTTTGGCAGCCGCTTGCGTGGCCCCACAGCCCGTGGGGCTGCGGGCTTTGCGGCGGCCGTCAGCCTCGGCGCCACCGGCGCCCACCTGGCGCAGCCGCGCCAGCCTGCGAAGCATTTTCCGGTAGGGCCGCGGCTCTGGCCACAGCTCCCACGCCCGAAGAGCCAGGAGGGAAAGCCGTGCCTCGTTGGAAAGCTCTTTGGCAGCTGCTCGCGTGGCCCCACAGCCCGTGGGGCTGCGGGCTTTGAGGCGGACGTCAGCCTCGACGCCACCGGCGCCCACCTGGCGCGGCCGCGCCAGCCTGCGAAGCCTTTTCCGGTAGGGCCGCGGCTCTGGCCACAGCTCCCACGCCCGAAGAGCCAGGAGGGAAAGCCGTGCCTCGTTGGAAAGCTCTTTGGCAGCCGCTCGCGTGGCCCCACAGCCCGTGGGGCTGCGGGCTTTGCGGCGGCCGTCAGCCTCAGCGCCACCGGAGCCCACCTGGCGCGGCCGTGCCAGCCTGCGAAGCATTTTCCGGTAGGGCCGCGGCTCTGGCCACAGCTCCCACGCCCGAAGAGCCAGGAGGGAAAGCCGTGCCTCGTTGGAAAGCTCTTTGGCAGCCGCTCGCGTGGCCCCACAGCCCGTGGGGCTGCGGGCTTTGCGGCGGCCTTCAGCCTCGGCGCCACCGGAGCCCACCTGGCGCGGCCGCGCCAGCCTGCGAAGCATTTTCCGGTAGGGCCGCGGCTCTGGCCACAGCTTCCACGCCCGAAGAGCCAGGAGGGAAAGCCGTGCCTCGTTGGAAAGCTCTTTGGCAGCCGCTTGCGTGGCCCCACAGCCCGTGGGGCTGCGGGCTTTGCGGCGGCCGTCAGCCTCGGCGCCACCGGCGCCCACCTGGCGCGGCCGCGCCAGCCTGCGAAGCATGTTCCGGTAGGGCCGCGGCTCTGGCCACAGCTCCCACGCCCGAAGAGCCAGGAGGGAAAGCCGTGCCTCGTTGGAAAGCTCTTTGGCAGCCGCTCGCGTGGCCCCACAGCCCGTGGGGCTGCGGGCTTTGCGGCGGACGTCAGCCTCGGCGCCACCGGCGCCCTCCTGGCGCGGCCGCGCCAGCCTGCGAAGCATTTTCCGGTAGGGCCGCGGCTCTGGCCACAGCTCCCACGCCAGAAGAGCCAGGAGGGAAAGCCGTGCCTCGTTGGAAAGCTCTTTGGCAGCCGCTCGCGTGGCCCCACAGCCCGTGGGGCTGCGGGCTTTGCGGCGGCCTTCAGCCTCGGCGCCACCGGAGCCCTCCTGGCGCGGCCGCGCCAGCCTGCGAAGCATTTTCCGGTAGGGCCGCGGCTCTGGCCACAGCTCCCACGCCCGAAGAGCCAGGAGGGAAAGCTGTGCCTCCTTGGAAAGCTCTTTGGCAGCCGCCCGCGTGGCCCCACAGCCCGTGGGGCTGCGGGCTTTGCGGCGGCCGTCAGCCTCGGCGCCACCGGCGCCCTTGTGGCGGGCCACGCCAGCCCGCGAAGCATTTTCCGGTAGGGCCGCGGCTCTGGCCACAGCTTCCATGCCCGAAGAGCCAGGAGGGAAAGCCGTGCCTCGTTGGAAAGCTCTTTGGCAGCTGCTCGCGTTGCCCCACAGCCCGTGGGGCTGCGGGCTTTGCGGCGGCCGTCAGCCTCGGCGCCACCGGCGCCCACCTGGCGCGGCCGCGCCAGCCTGCGAAGCATTTTCCGGTAGGGCCGCGGCTCTGGCCACAGCTTCCACGCTCGAAGAGCCAGGAGGGAAAGCCGTGCCTCGTTGGAAAGCTCTTTGGCAGCCGCTTGCGTGGCCCCACAGCCCGTGGGGCTGCGGGCTTTGCGGCGGCCGTCAGCCTCGGCGCCACCGGCGCCCACCTGGCGCCTCCGCGCCAGCCCGCGAAGCATTTTCCGGTAGGGCTGCGGCTCTGACGACAGCTCTCATGCCCGAAGAGCCAGGAGGGAAAGCCGTGCCTCGTTGGAAAGCTCTTTGGCAGCTGCTCGCGTGGCCCCACAGCCCGTGGGGCTGCGGGCTTTGCGACGGCCGTCAGCCTCGGCGCCACCGGCGCCCACCTGGCGCAGCCGCGCCAGCCTGCGAAGCATTTTCCGGTAGGGCCGCGGCTCTGGCCACAGCTCCCACGTCCGAAGAGCCAGGAGGGAAAGCCGTGCCTCGTTGGAAAGCTCTTTGGCAGCCGCTTGCGTGGCCCCACAGCCCGTGGGGCTGCGGGCTTTGCGGCGGCCGTCAGCCTCGGCGCCACCGGCGCCCACCTGGCGCCTCCGCGCCAGCCCGCGAAGCATTTTCCGGTAGGGCTGCGGCTCTGACGACAGCTCTCATGCCCGAAGAGCCAGGAGGGAAAGCCGTGCCTCGTTGGAAAGCTCTTTGGCAGCTGCTCGCGTGGCCCCACAGCCCGTGGGGCTGCGGGCTTTGCGACGGCCGTCAGCCTCGGCGCCACCGGCGCCCACCTGGCGCAGCCGCGCCAGCCTGCGAAGCATTTTCCGGTAGGGCCGCGGCTCTGGCCACAGCTCCCACGTCCGAAGAGCCAGGAGGGAAAGCCGTGCCTCGTTGGAAAGCTCTTTGGCAGCCGCTCGCGTGGCCCCACAGCCCGTGGGGTTGCGGGCTTTGCGGCGGCCTTCAGCCTCGGCGCCACCGGAGCTCACCTGGCGCGGCCGCGCCAGCCTGCGAAGCATTTTCCGGTAGGGCCGCGGCTCTGGCCACAGCTCCCACGCCCGAAGAGCCAGGAGGGAAAGCCGTGCCTCGTTGCAAAGCTCTTTGGCAGCCGCTCGCGTGGCCCCACAGCCCGTGTGGCTGCGGGCTTTGCGACGGCCGTCAGCCTCGGCGCCACCGGCGCCCTAGTGGCGGGCCGCGCCAGCCTGCGAAGCATTTTCCGGTAGGGCCGCGGCTCTGGCCACAGCTTCCACGCCCGAAGAGCCAGGAGGGAAAGCCCTGCCTCGTTGGAAAGCTCTTTGGCAGCCGCTCGCGTGGCCCCACAGCCCGTGGGGCTGCGGGCTTTGCGGCGGCCGTCAGCCTCAGCGCCACCGGAGCCCACCTGGCGCGGCCGTGCCTGCCTGCGAAGCATTTTCCGGTAGGGCCGCGGCTCTGGCCACAGCTCCCACGCCCGAAGAGCCAGGAGGGAAAGCCGTGCCTCGTTGGAAAGCTCTTTGGCAGCCGCTCGCGTGGCCCCACAGCCCGTGGGGCTGCGGGCTTTGCGGCGGCCTTCAGCCTCGGCGCCACCGGAGCCCACCTGGCGCGGCCGCGCCAGCCTGCGAAGCATTTTCCGGTAGGGCCGCGGCTCTGGCCACAGCTTCCACGCCCGAAGAGCCAGGAGGGAAAGCCGTGCCTCGTTGGAAAGCTCTTTGGCAGCCGCTTGCGTGGCCCCACAGCCCGTGGGGCTGCGGGCTTTGCGGCGGCCGTCAGCCTCGGCGCCACCGGCGCCCACCTGGCGCGGCCGCGCCAGCCTGCGAAGCATTTTCCGGTAGGGCCGCGGCTCTGGCCACAGCTCCCACGCCCGAAGAGCCAGGAGGGAAAGCCGTGCCTCGTTGGAAAGCTCTTTGGCAGCCGCTCGCGTGGCCCCACAGCCCGTGGGGCTGCGGGCTTTGCAGCGGCCGTCAGCCTCGGCGCCACCGGCGCCCACCTGGCGTGGCCGCGCCAGCCTGCGAAGCATTTTCCGGTAGGGCCGCGGCTCTGGCCACAGCTCCCACGCCCGAAGAGCCAGGAGGGAAAGCCGTGCCTCGTTGCAAAGCTCTTTGGCAGCTGCTCGCGTGGCCCCACAGCCCGTGGGGCTGCGGGCTTTGCGGCGGACGTCAGCCTCGGCGCCACCGGCGCCCACCTGGCGCGGCCGCGCCAGCCTGCGAAGCATTTTCCGGTAGGGCCGCGGCTCTGGCCACAGCTCCCACGCCCGAAGAGCCAGGAGGGAAAGCCGTGCCTCGTTGGAAAGCTCTTTGGCAGCTGCTCGCGTTGCCCCACAGCCCGTGGGGCTGCGGGCTTTGCGGCGGCCGTCAGCCTCGGCGCCACCGGCGCCCTCGTGGCGCGGCCGCGCCAGCCCGCGAAGCATTTTCCGGTAGGGCCGCGGCTCTGGCCACAGCTTCCACGCCCGAAGAGCCAGGAGGGAATGCCGTGCCTCGTTGGAAAGCTCTTTGGCAGCTGCTCGCGTGGCCCCACAGCCCGTGGGGCTGCGGGCTTTGCGGCGGCCGTCAGCCTCGGCACCACCGGCGCCCTAGTGGCGGGCCGCGCCAGCCTGCGAAGCATTTTCCGGTACGGCCGCTACTCTGGCCACAGCTCCCACACCCGAAGAGCCAGGAGGGAAAGCCGTGCCTCGTTGGAAAGCTCTTTGGCAGCCTCTTGCGTGGCCCCACAGCCCGTAGGGCTGCGGGCTTTGCGGCGGCCGTCAGCCTCGGCGCCACCGGCGCCCACCTGGCGCCTCCGCGCCAGCCCGCGAAGCATTTTCCGGTAGGGCTGCGGCTCTGACGACAGCTCTCATGCCCGAAGAGCCAGGAGGGAAAGCCGTGCCTCGTTGGAAAGCTCTTTGGCAGCTGCTCGCGTGGCCCCACAGCCCGTGGGGCTGCGGGCTTTGCGACGGCCGTCAGCCTCGGCGCCACCGGTGCCCACCTGGCGCAGCAGCGCCAGCCTGCGAAGCATTTTCCGGTAGGGCCGCGGCTCTGGCCACAGCTCCCACGTCCGAAGAGCCAGGAGGGAAAGCCGTGCCTCGTTGGAAAGCTCTTTGGCAGCCGCTCGCGTGGCCCCACAGCCCGTGGGGCTGCGGGCTTTGCGACGGCCTTCAGCCTCGGCGCCACCGGCGCCCTAGTGGCGGGCCGCGCCAGCCTGCGAAGCATTTTCCGGTAGGGCCGCGGCTCTGGCCACAGCTTCCACGCCCGAAGAGCCAGGAGGGAAAGCCCTGCCTCGTTGGAAAGCTCTTTGGCAGCCGCTTGCGTGGCCCCACAGCCCGTGGGGCTGCGGGCTTTGCGGCGGCCGTCAGCCTCGGCGCCACCGGCGCCCACCTGGCGCAGCCGCGCCAGCCTGCGAAGCATTTTCCGGTAGGGCCGCGGCTCTGGCCACAGCTCCCACGCCCGAAGAGCCAGGAGGGAAAGCCGTGCCTCGTTGGAAAGCTCTTTGGCAGCCGCTCGCGTGGCCCCACAGCCCGTGGGGCTGCGGGCTTTGCGGCGGCCGTCAGCCTCGGCGCCACCGGCGCCCTCGTGGCGCGGCCGCGCCAGCCCGCGAAGCATTTTCCGGTAGGGCCGCGGCTCTGGCCACAGCTCCCACGTCCGAAGAGCCAGGAGGGAAAGCCGTGCCTCGTTGGAAAGCTCTTTGGCAGCCGCTCGCGTGGCCCCACAGCCCGTGGGGTTGCGGGCTTTGCGGCGGCCTTCAGCCTCGGCGCCACCGGAGCTCACCTGGCGCGGCCGCGCCAGCCTGCGAAGCATTTTCCGGTAGGGCCGCGGCTCTGGCCACAGCTCCCACGCCCGAAGAGCCAGGAGGGAAAGCCGTGCCTCGTTGGAAAGCTCTTTGGCAGCCGCTCGCGTGGCCCCACAGCCCGTGGGGCTGCGGGCTTTGCGACGGCCGTCAGCCTCGGCGCCACCGGCGCCCTAGTGGCGGGCCGCGCCAGCCTGCGAAGCATTTTCCGTTAGGGCCGCGGCTCTGGCCACAGCTTCCACGCCCGAAGAGCCAGGAGGGAAAGCCGTGCCTCGATGGAAAGCTCTTTGGCAGCCGCTTGCGTGGCCCCACAGCCCGTGGGGCTGCGGGCTTTGCGGCGGCCGTCAGCCTCGGCGCCACCGGCGCCCACCTGGCGCAGCCGCGCCAGCCTGCGAAGCATTTTCCGGTAGGGCCGCGGCTCTGGCCACAGCTCCCACGCCCGAAGAGCCAGGAGGGAAAGCCGTGCCTCGTTGGAAAGCTCTTTGGCAGCTGCTCGCGTGGCCCCACAGCCCGTGGGGCTGCGGGCTTTGAGGCGGACGTCAGCCTCGACGCCACCGGCGCCCACCTGGCGCGGCCGCGCCAGCCTGCGAAGCCTTTTCCGGTAGGGCCGCGGCTCTGGCCACAGCTCCCACGCCCGAAGAGCCAGGAGGGAAAGCCGTGCCTCGTTGGAAAGCTCTTTGGCAGCCGC
The DNA here is from genome assembly GCF_963924245.1 of Chroicocephalus ridibundus. Lineage (NCBI taxonomy): Eukaryota > Metazoa > Chordata > Aves > Charadriiformes > Laridae > Chroicocephalus > Chroicocephalus ridibundus. Next base: position 863,884 of record NW_026961580.1, on the reverse strand, counting down.
TCGCGTGGCCCCACAGCCCGTGGGGCTGCGGGCTTTGCGGCGGCCGTCAGCCTCAGCGCCACCGGAGCCCACCTGGCGCGGCCGTGCCAGCCTGCGAAGCATTTTCCGGTAGGGCCGCGGCTCTGGCCACAGCTCCCACGCCCGAAGAGCCAGGAGGGAAAGCCGTGCCTCGTTGGAAAGCTCTTTGGCAGCCGCTCGCGTGGCCCCACAGCCCGTGGGGCTGCGGGCTTTGCGGCGGCCTTCAGCCTCGGCGCCACCGGAGCCCACCTGGCGCGGCCGCGCCAGCCTGCGAAGCATTTTCCGGTAGGGCCGCGGCTCTGGCCACAGCTTCCACGCCCGAAGAGCCAGGAGGGAAAGCCGTGCCTCGTTGGAAAGCTCTTTGGCAGCCGCTTGCGTGGCCCCACAGCCCGTGGGGCTGCGGGCTTTGCGGCGGCCGTCAGCCTCGGCGCCACCGGCGCCCACCTGGCGCGGCCGCGCCAGCCTGCGAAGCATGTTCCGGTAGGGCCGCGGCTCTGGCCACAGCTCCCACGCCCGAAGAGCCAGGAGGGAAAGCCGTGCCTCGTTGGAAAGCTCTTTGGCAGCCGCTCGCGTGGCCCCACAGCCCGTGGGGCTGCGGGCTTTGCGGCGGACGTCAGCCTCGGCGCCACCGGCGCCCTCCTGGCGCGGCCGCGCCAGCCTGCGAAGCATTTTCCGGTAGGGCCGCGGCTCTGGCCACAGCTCCCACGCCAGAAGAGCCAGGAGGGAAAGCCGTGCCTCGTTGGAAAGCTCTTTGGCAGCCGCTCGCGTGGCCCCACAGCCCGTGGGGCTGCGGGCTTTGCGGCGGCCTTCAGCCTCGGCGCCACCGGAGCCCTCCTGGCGCGGCCGCGCCAGCCTGCGAAGCATTTTCCGGTAGGGCCGCGGCTCTGGCCACAGCTCCCACGCCCGAAGAGCCAGGAGGGAAAGCTGTGCCTCCTTGGAAAGCTCTTTGGCAGCCGCCCGCGTGGCCCCACAGCCCGTGGGGCTGCGGGCTTTGCGGCGGCCGTCAGCCTCGGCGCCACCGGCGCCCTTGTGGCGGGCCACGCCAGCCCGCGAAGCATTTTCCGGTAGGGCCGCGGCTCTGGCCACAGCTTCCATGCCCGAAGAGCCAGGAGGGAAAGCCGTGCCTCGTTGGAAAGCTCTTTGGCAGCTGCTCGCGTTGCCCCACAGCCCGTGGGGCTGCGGGCTTTGCGGCGGCCGTCAGCCTCGGCGCCACCGGCGCCCACCTGGCGCGGCCGCGCCAGCCTGCGAAGCATTTTCCGGTAGGGCCGCGGCTCTGGCCACAGCTTCCACGCTCGAAGAGCCAGGAGGGAAAGCCGTGCCTCGTTGGAAAGCTCTTTGGCAGCCGCTTGCGTGGCCCCACAGCCCGTGGGGCTGCGGGCTTTGCGGCGGCCGTCAGCCTCGGCGCCACCGGCGCCCACCTGGCGCGGCCGCGCCAGCCTGCGAAGCATTTTCCGGTAGGGCCGCGGCTCTGGCCACAGCTCCCACGCCCGAAGAGCCAGGAGGGAAAGCCGTGCCTCGTTGGAAAGCTCTTTGGCAGCTGCTCGCGTGGCCCCACAGCCCGTGGGGCTGCGGGCTTTGCGGCGGACGTCAGCCTCGGCGCCACCGGCGCCCACCTGGCGCGGCCGCGCCAGCCTGCGAAGCATTTTCCGGTAGGGCCGCGGCTCTGGCCACAGCTCCCACGCCCGAAGAGCCAGGAGGGAAAGCCGTGCTCGTTGGAAAGCTCTTTGGCAGCTGCTCGCGTTGCCCCACAGCCCGTGGGGCTGCGGGCTTTGCGGCGGCCGTCAGCTTCGGCGCCACCGGCGCCCTCGTGGCGCGGCCGCGCCAGCCCGCGAAGCATTTTCCGGTAGGGCCGCGGCTCTGGCCACAGCTTCCACGCCCGAAGAGCCAGGAGGGAAAGCCGTGCCTCGTTGGAAAGCTCTTTGGCAGCTGCTCGCGTGGCCCCACAGCCCGTGGGGCTGCGGGCTTTGCGGCGGCCGTCAGCCTCGGCACCACCGGCGCCCTAGTGGCGGGCCGCGCCAGCCTGAGAAGCATTTTCCGGTACGGCCGCGGCTCTGGCCACAGCTTCCACGCCCGAAGAGCCAGGAGGGAAAGCCGTGCCTCGTTGGAAAGCTCTTTGGCAGCCTCTTGCGTGGCCCCACAGCCCGTAGGGCTGCGGGCTTTGCGGCGGCCGTCAGCCTCGGCGCCACCGGCGCCCACCTGGCGCCTCCGCGCCAGCCCGCGAAGCATTTTCCGGTAGGGCTGCGGCTCTGACGACAGCTCTCATGCCCGAAGAGCCAGGAGGGAAAGCCGTGCCTCGTTGGAAAGCTCTTTGGCAGCCTCTCGCGTGGCCCCACAGCCCGTGGGGTTGCGGGCTTTGCGGCGGCCTTCAGCCTCGGCGCCACCGGAGCTCACCTGGCGCGGCCGCGCCAGCCTGCGAAGCATTTTCCGGTAGGGCCGCGGCTCTGGCCACAGCTCCCACGCCCGAAGAGCCAGGAGGGAAAGCCGTGCCTCGTTGGAAAGCTCTTTGGCAGCCGCTCGCGTGGCCCCACAGCCCGTGGGGCTGCGGGCTTTGCGACGGCCGTCAGCCTCGGCGCCACCGGCGCCCTAGTGGCGGGCCGCGCCAGCCTGCGAAGCATTTTCCGGTAGGGCCGCGGCTCTGGCCACAGCTCCCACGCCCGAAGAGCCAGGAGGGAAAGCCGTGCCTCGTTGGAAAGCTCTTTGGCAGCCGCTTGCGTGGCCCCACAGCCCGTGGGGCTGCGGGCTTTGCGGCGGCCGTCAGCCTCGGCGCCACCGGCGCCCACCTGGCGCAGCCGCGCCAGCCTGCGAAGCATTTTCCGGTAGGGCCGCGGCTCTGGCCACAGCTCCCACGCCCGAAGAGCCAGGAGGGAAAGCCGTGCCTCGTTGGAAAGCTCTTTGGCAGCTGCTCGCGTGGCCCCACAGCCCGTGGGGCTGCGGGCTTTGAGGCGGACGTCAGCCTCGGCGCCACCGGCGCCCACCTGGCGCGGCCGCGCCAGCCTGCGAAGCATTTTCCGGTAGGGCCGCGGCTCTGGCCACAGCTCCCACGCCCGAAGAGCCAGGAGGGAAAGCCGTGCCTCGTTGGAAAGCTCTTTGGCAGCCGCTCGCGTGGCCCCACAGCCCGTGGGGCTGCGGGCTTTGCGGCGGCCGTCAGCCTCAGCGCCACCGGAGCCCACCTGGCGCGGCCGTGCCAGCCTGCGAAGCATTTTCCGGTAGGGCCGCGGCTCTGGCCACAGCTCCCACGCCTGAAGAGCCAGGAGGGAAAGCCGTGCCTCGTTGGAAAGCTCTTTGGCAGCCGCTCGCGTGGCCCCACAGCCCGTGGGGCTGCGGGCTTTGCGGCGGCCTTCAGCCTCGGCGCCACCGGAGCCCACCTGGCGCGGCCGCGCCAGCCTGCGAAGCATTTTCCGGTAGGGCCGCGGCTCTGGCCACAGCTTCCACGCCCGAAGAGCCAGGAGGGAAAGCCGTGCCTCGTTGGAAAGCTCTTTGGCAGCCGCTTGCGTGGCCCCACAGCCCGTGGGGCTGCGGGCTTTGCGGCGGCCGTCAGCCTCGGCGCCACCGGCGCCCACCTGGCGCGGCCGCGCCAGCCTGCGAAGCATGTTCTGGTAGGGCCGCGGCTCTGGCCACAGCTCCCACGCCCGAAGAGCCAGGAGGGAAAGCCGTGCCTCGTTGGAAAGCTCTTTGGCAGCCGCTCGCGTGGCCCCACAGCCCGTGGGGCTGCGGGCTTTGCGGCGGACGTCAGCCTCGGCGCCACCGGCGCCCACCTGGCGCGGCCGCGCCAGCCTGCGAAGCATTTTCCGGTAGGGCCGCGGCTCTGGCCACAGCTCCCACGCCCGAAGAGCCAGGAGGGAAAGCCGTGCCTCGTTGCAAAGCTCTTTGGCAGCTGCTCGCGTGGCCCCACAGCCCGTGGGGCTGCGGGCTTTGCGGCGGCCGTCAGCCTCGGCGCCACCGGCGCCCTCGTGGCGCGGCCGCGCCAGCCCGCGAAGCATTTTCCGGTAGGGCCGCGGCTCTGGCCACAGCTTCCACGCCCGAAGAGCCAGGAGGGAAAGCCGTGCCTCGTTGGAAAGCTCTTTGGCAGCTGCTCGCGTGGCCCCACAGCCCGTGGGGCTGCGGGCTTTGCGGCGGCCGTCAGCCTCGGCACCACCGGCGCCCACCTGGTGCGGCCGCGCCAGCCTGCGAAGCATTTTCCGGTACGGCCACTACTCTGGCCACAGCTCCCACGCCCGAAGAGCCAGGAGGGAAAGCCGTGCCTCCTTGGAAAGCTCTTTGGCAGCCGCTCGCGTGGCCCCACAGCCCGTGGGGCTGCGGGCTTTGCGGCGGCCGTCAGCCTCGGCGCCACCGGCGCCCTCGTGGCGCGGCCGCGCCAGCCTGCGAAGCATTTTCCGGTAGGGCCGCGGCTCTGGCCACAGCTCCCACGCCCGAAGAGCCAGGAGGGAAAGCCGTGCCTCGTTGGAAAGCTCTTTGGCAGCTGCTCGCGTGGCCCCACAGCCCGTGGGGCTGCGGGCTTTGCGGCGGCCGTCAGCCTCGGCGCCACCGGCGCCCTCGTGGCACGGCCGCGCCAGCCCGCGAAGCATTTTCCGGTAGGGCCGCGGCTCTGGCCACAGCTCCCACGCCCGAAGAGCCAGGAGGGAAAGCCGTGCCTCGTTGGAAAGCTCTTTGGCAGCCGCTCGCATGGCCCCACAGCCCGTGGGGCTGCGGGCTTTGCGGCGGCCGTCAGCCTCGGCGCCACCGGCGCCCACCTGGCGCGGCCGCGCCAGCCTGCGAAGCATTTTCCGGTAGGGCCGCTACTCTGGCCACAGCTCCCACGCCCGAAGAGCCAGGAGGGAAAGCCGTGCCTCGTTGGAAAGCTCTTTGGCAGCCTCTTGCGTGGCCCCACAGCCCGTAGGGCTGTGGGCTTTGCGGCGGCCATCAGCCTCGGCGCCACCGGCGCCCACCTGGTGCGGCCGCGCCAGCCTGCGAAGCATTTTCCGGTAGGGCCGCTACTCTGGCCACAGCTCCCACGCCCGAAGAGCCAGGAGGGAAAGCCGTGCCTCGTTGGAAAGCTCTTTGGCAGCCGCTCGCGTGGCCCCACAGCCCGTGGGGCTGCGGGCTTTGCGGCGGCCGTCAGCCTCGGCGCCACCGGCGCCCTCGTGGCGGGCCGCGCCAGCCCGCGAAGCATTTTCCGGTAGGGCCGCGGCTCTGGCCACAGCTCCCACGCCCGAAGAGCCAGGAGGGAAAGCCGTGCCTCGTTGGAAAGCTCTTTGGCAGCTGCTCGCGTTGCCCCACAGCCCGTGGGGCTGCGGGCTTTGCGGCGGCCGTCAGCCTCGGCGCCACCGGCGCCCACCTGGCGCGGCCGCGCCAGCCTGCGAAGCATTTTCCGGTAGGGCCGCGGCTCTGGCCACAGCTTCCACGCCCGAAGAGCCAGGAGGGAAAGCCGTGCCTCGTTGGAAAGCTCTTTGGCAGCCGCTCGCGTGGCCCCACAGATCGTGGGGCTGCGGGCTTTGCGGCGGCCGTCAGCCTCGGCGCCACCGGCGTCCACCTGGCGCGGCCGCGCCAGCCTGCGAAGCATTTTCGGGTAGGGCCGCGGCTCTGGCCACAGCTTCCACGCCCGAAGAGCCAGGAGGGAAAGCCGTGCCTCGTTGGAAAGCTCTTTGGCAGCCGCCTACGTGGCCCCACAGCCCGTGGGGCTGCGGGCTTTGCGGCGGCCGTCAGCCTCGGCGCCACCGGTGCCCACCTGGCGCAGCCGCGCCAGCCTGCGAAGCATTTTCCGGTAGGGCCGCGGCTCTGGCCACAGCTCCCACGCCCGAAGAGCCAGGAGGGAAAGCCGTGCCTCGTTGGAAAGCTCTTTGGCAGCTGCTCGCGTGGCCCCACAGCCCGTGGGGCTGCGGGCTTTGAGGCGGACGTCAGCCTCGGCGCCACCGGCGCCCACCTGGCGCGGCCGCGCCAGCCTGCGAAGCATTTTCCGGTAGGGCCGCGGCTCTGGCCACAGCTCCCACGCCCGAAGAGCCAGGAGGGAAAGCGTGCCTCGTTGCAAAGCTGTTTGGCAGCTGCTCGCGTGGCCCCACAGCCCGTGGGGCTGCGGGCTTTGCGGCGGCCGTCAGCCTCGGCGCCACCGGAGCCCACCTGGCGCGGCCGCGCCAGCCTGCGAAGCATTTTCCGGTAGGGCCGCGGCTCTGGCCACAGCTCCCACGCCCGAAGAGCCAGGAGGGAAAGCCGTGCCTCATTGGAAAGCTCTTTGGCAGCTGCTCGCGTGGCCCCACAGCCCGTGGGGCTGCGGGCTTTGCGGCGGCCGTCAGCCTCGGCACCACCGGCGCCCACCTGCTGCGGCCGCGCCAGCCTGCCAAGCATTTTCCGGTAGGGCCGCTACTCTGGCCACAGCTCCCACGCCCGAAGAGCCAGGAGGGAAAGCCGTGCCTCGTTGGAAAGCTCTTTGGCAGCCTCTTGTGTGGCCCCACAGCCCGTGGGGCTGCGGGCTTTGCGGCGGCCATCAGCCTCGGCGCCACCGGCGCCCACCTGGCGCAGCCGCGCCAGCCTGCGAAGCATTTTCCGGTAGGGCCGCGGCTCTGGCCACAGCTCTCATGCCCGAAGAGCCAGGAGGGAAAGCCGTGCCTCGTTGGAAAGCTCTTTGGCAGCCGCTCGCGTGGCCCCACAGCCCGTGGGGCTGCGGGCTTTGCGGCGGCCGTCAGCCTCGGCGCCACCGGCGCCCTCGTGGCGGGCCGCGCCAGCCCGCGAAGCATTTTCCGGTAGGGCCGCGGCTCTGGCCACAGCTCCCACGCCCGAAGAGCCAGGAGGGAAAGCCGTGCCTCGATGGAAAGCTCTTTGGCAGCTGCTCGCGTTGCCCCACAGCCCGTGGGGCTGCGGGCTTTGCGGCGGCCGTCAGCCTCGGCGCCACCGGCGCCCACCTGGCGCGGCCGCGCCAGCCTGCGAAGCATTTTCCGGTAGGGCCGCGGCTCTGGCCACAGCTTCCACGCCCGAAGAGCCAGGAGGGAAAGCCGTGCCTCGTTGGAAAGCTCTTTGGCAGCCGCTTGCGTGGCCCCACAGCCCGTGGGGCTGCGGGCTTTGCGGCGGCCGTCAGCCTCGGCGCCACCGGCGCCCACCTGGCGCAGCCGCGCCAGCCTGCGAAGCATTTTCCGGTAGGGCCGCGGCTCTGGCCACAGCTCCCACGCCCGAAGAGCCAGGAGGGAAAGCCGTGCCTCGTTGGAAAGCTCTTTGGCAGCTGCTCGCGTGGCCCCACAGCCCGTGGGGCTGCGGGCTTTGAGGCGGACGTCAGCCTCGGCGCCACCGGCGCCCACCTTGCGCGGCCGCGCCAGCCTGCGAAGCATTTTCCGGTAGGGCCGCGGCTCTGGCCACAGCTCCCACGCCCGAAGAGCCAGGAGGGAAAGCCGTGCCTCGTTGCAAAGCTCTTTGGCAGCTGCTCGCGTGGCCCCACAGCCCGTGGGGCTGCGGGCTTTGCGGCGGCCGTCAGCCTCGGCGCCACCGGAGCCCACCTGGCGCGGCCGCGCCAGCCTGCGAAGCATTTTCCGGTAGGGCCGCGGCTCTGGCCACAGCTTCCACGCCTGAAGAGCCAGGAGGGAAAGCCGTGCCTCGTTGGAAAGCTCTTTGGCAGCCGCTCGCGTGGCCCCACAGCCCGTGGGGCTGCGGGCTTTGCGGCGGCCTTCAGCCTCGGCGCCACCGGAGCCCACCTGGCGCGGCCGCGCCAGCCTGCGAAGCATTTTCCGGTAGGGCCGCGGCTCTGGCCACAGCTCCCACGCCCGAAGAGCCAGGAGGGAAAGCCGTGCCTCCTTGGAAAGCTCTTTGGCAGCCGCCCGCGTGGCCCCACAGCCCGTGGGGCTGCGGGCTTTGCGGCGGCCGTCAGCCTCGGCGCCACCGGCGCCCTCGTGGCGGGCCGCGCCAGCCCGCGAAGCATTTTCCGGTAGGGCCGCGGCTCTGGCCACAGCTTCCACGCCCGAAGAGCCAGGAGGGAAAGCCGTGCCTCGTTGGAAAGCTCTTTGGTAGCTGCTCGCGTTGCCCCACAGCCCGTGGGGCTGCGGGCTTTGCGGCGGCCGTCAGCCTCGGCGCCACCGGCGCCCACCTGGCGCGGCCGCGCCAGCCTGCGAAGCATTTTCCGGTAGGGCCGCGGCTCTGGCCACAGCTTCCACGCCCGAAGAGCCAGGAGGGAAAGCCGTGCCTCGTTGGAAAGCTCTTTGGCAGCCGCTCGCGTGGCCCCACAGATCGTGGGGCTGCGGGCTTTGCGGCGGCCGTCAGCCTCGGCGCCACCGGCGCCCACCTGGCGCGGCCGCGCCAGCCTGCGAAGCATTTTCCGGTAGGGCCGCGGCTCTGGCCACAGCTTCCACGCCCGAAGAGCCAGGAGGGAAAGCCGTGCCTCGTTGGAAAGCTCTTTGGCAGCCGCTCGCGTGGCCCCACAGCCCGTGGGGCTGCGGGCTTTGCGGCGGCTGTCAGCCTCGGCGCCACCGGCGCCCACCTGGCGCGGCCGCGCCAGCCTGCGAAGCATTTTCCGGTAGGGCCGCGGCTCTGGCCACAGCTTCCAAGCCCGAAGAGCCAGGAGGGAAAGCCGTGCCTCGTTGGAAAGCTCTTTGGCAGCCGCTCGCGTGGCCCCACAGATCGTGGGGCTGCGGGCTTTGCGGCGGCCGTCAGCCTCGGCGCCACCGGCGCCCACCTGGCACGGCCGCGCCAGCCTGCGAAGCATTTTCCGGTAGGGCCGCGGCTCTGGCCACAGCTTCCACGCTCGAAGAGCCAGGAGGGAAAGCCGTGCCTCGTTGGAAAGCTCTTTGGCAGCCGCTTGCGTGGCCCCACAGCCCGTGGGGCTGCGGGCTTTGCGGCGGCCGTCAGCCTCGGCGCCACCGGCGCCCACCTGGCGCGGCCGCGCCAGCCTGCGAAGCATTTTCCGGTAGGGCCGCGGCTCTGGCCACAGCTCCCACGCCCGAAGAGCCAGGAGGGAAAGCCGTGCCTCGTTGGAAAGCTCTTTGGCAGCTGCTCGCGTGGCCCCACAGCCCGTGGGGCTGCGGGCTTTGCGGCGGACGTCAGCCTCGGCGCCACCGGCGCCCACCTGGCGCGGCCGCGCCAGCCTGCGAAGCATTTTCCGGTAGGGCCGCGGCTCTGGCCACAGCTCCCACGCCCGAAGAGCCAGGAGGGAAAGCCGTGCCTCGTTGGAAAGCTCTTTGGCAGCTGCTCGCGTTGCCCCACAGCCCGTGGGGCTGCGGGCTTTGCGGCGGCCGTCAGCCTCGGCGCCACCGGCGCCCTCGTGGCGCGGCCGCGCCAGCCCGCGAAGCATTTTCCGGTAGGGCCGCGGCTCTGGCCACAGCTTCCACGCCCGAAGAGCCAGGAGGGAAAGCCGTGCCTCGTTGGAAAGCTCTTTGGCAGCTGCTCGCGTGGCCCCACAGCCCGTGGGGCTGCGGGCTTTGCGGCGGCCCTCAGCCTCGGCATCACCGGCGCCCTAGTGGCGGGCCGCGCCAGCCTGCGAAGCATTTTCCGGTACGGCCGCGGCTGTGGCCACAGCTCCCACACCCGAAGAGCCAGGAGGGAAAGCCGTGCCTCGTTGGAAAGCTCTTTGGCAGCCGCTCGCGTGGCCCCACAGCCCGTGGGGTTGCGGGCTTTGCGGCGGCCTTCAGCCTCGGCGCCACCGGAGCTCACCTGGCGCGGCCGCGCCAGCCTGCGAAGCATTTTCCGGTAGGGCCGCGGCTCTGGCCACAGCTCCCACGCCCGAAGAGCCAGGAGGGAAAGCCGTGCCTCGTTGGAAAGCTCTTTGGCAGCTGCTCGCGTGGCCCCACAGCCCGTGGGGCTGCGGGCTTTGCGACGGCCGTCAGCCTCGGCGCCACCGGCGCCCTAGTGGCGGGCCGCGCCAGCCTGCGAAGCATTTTCCGGTAGGGCCGCGGCTCTGGCCACAGCTTCCACGCCCGAAGAGCCAGGAGGGAAAGCCGTGCCTCGTTGGAAAGCTCTTTGGCAGCCGCTTGCGTGGCCCCACAGCCCGTGGGGCTGCGGGCTTTGCGGCGGCCGTCAGCCTCGGCGCCACCGGCGCCCACCTGGCGCAGCCGCGCCAGCCTGCGAAGCATTTTCCGGTAGGGCCGCGGCTCTGGCCATAGCTCCCACGCCCGAAGAGCCAGGAGGGAAAGCCGTGCCTCGTTGGAAAGCTCTTTGGCAGCCGCTCGCGTGGCCCCACAGCCCGTGGGGCTGCGGGCTTTGAGGCGGACGTCAGCCTCGGCGCCACCGGCGCCCACTTGGCGCGGCCGCGCCAGCCTGCGAAGCATTTTCCGGTAGGGCCGTGGCTCTGGCCACAGCTTCCACGCCCGAAGAGCCAGGAGGGAAAGCCGTGCCTCGTTGGAAAGCTCTTTGGCAGCCGCTCGCGTGGCCCCACAGCCCGTGGGGCTGCGGGCTTTGCGGCGGCCGTCAGCCTCGGCGCCACCGGCGCCCACCTGGCGCGGCCGCGCCAGCCTGCGAAGCATGTTCCGGTAGGGCCGCGGCTCTGGCCACAGCTCCCACGCCCGAAGAGCCAGGAGGGAAAGCCGTGCCTCGTTGGAAAGCTCTTTGGCAGCCGCTCGCGTGGCTCCACAGCCCGTGGGGCTGCGGGCTTTGCGGCGGACGTCAGCCTCGGCGCCACCGGCGCCCACCTGGCGCGGCCGCGCCAGCCTGCGAAGCATGTTCCGGTAGGGCCGCGGCTCTGGCCACAGCTCCCACGCCCGAAGAGCCAGGAGGGAAAGCCGTGCCTCGTTGGAAAGCTCTTTGGCAGCCGCTCGCGTGGCCCCACAGCCCGTGGGGCTGCGGGCTTTGCGGCGGCCTTCAGCCTCGGCGCCACCGGAGCCCACCTGGCGCGGCCGCGCCAGCCTGCGAAGCATTTTCCGGTAGGGCCGCGGCTCTGGCCACAGCTTCCACGCCCGAAGAGCCAGGAGGGAAAGCCGTGCCTCGTTGGAAATCTCTTTGGCAGCCGCTTGCGTGGCCCCACAGCCCGTGGGGCTGCGGGCTTTGCGGCGGCCGTCAGCCTCGGCGCCACCGGCGCCCACCTGGCGCGGCCGCGCCAGCCTGCGAAGCATGTTCCGGTAGGGCCGCGGCTCTGGCCACAGCTCCCACGCCCGAAGAGCCAGGAGGGAAAGCCGTGCCTCGTTGGAAAGCTCTTTGGCAGCCGCTCGCGTGGCCCCACAGCCCGTGGGGCTGCGGGCTTTGCGGCGGACGTCAGCCTCGGCGCCACCGGCGCCCACCTGGCGCGGCCGCGCCAGCCTGCGAAGCATTTTCCGGTAGGGCCGCGGCTCTGGCCACAGCTCCCACGCCCGAAGAGCCAGGAGGGAAAGCCGTGCCTCGTTGGAAAGCTCTTTGGCAGCCGCTTGCGTGGCCCCACAGCCCGTGGGGCTGCGGGCTTTGCGGCGGCCGTCAGCCTCGGCGCCACCGGCGCCCACCTGGCGCAGCCGCGCCAGCCTGCGAAGCATTTTCCGGTAGGGCCGCGGCTCTGGCCACAGCTCCCACGCCCGAAGAGCCAGGAGGGAAAGCCGTGCCTCGTTGGAAAGCTCTTTGGCAGCCGCTCGCGTGGCCCCACAGCCCGTGGGGCTGCGGGCTTTGAGGCGGACGTCAGCCTCGGCGCCACCGGCGCCCACCTGGCGCGGCCGCGCCAGCCTGCGAAGCATTTTCCGGTAGGGCCGCGGCTCTGGCCACAGCTCCCACGCCCGAAGAGCCAGGAGGGAAAGCCGTGCCTCGTTGGAAAGCTCTTTGGCAGCCGCTCGCGTGGCCCCACAGCCCGTGGGGCTGCGGGCTTTGCGGCGGCCGTCAGCCTCAGCGCCACCGGAGCCCACCTGGCGCGGCCGTGCCAGCCTGCGAAGCATTTTCCGGTAGGGCCGCGGCTCTGGCCACAGCTCCCACGCCCGAAGAGCCAGGAGGGAAAGCCGTGCCTCGTTGGAAAGCTCTTTGGCAGCCGCTCGCGTGGCCCCACAGCCCGTGGGGCTGCGGGCTTTGCGGCGGCCTTCAGCCTCGGCGCCACCGGAGCCCACCTGGCGCGGCCGCGCCAGCCTGCGAAGCATTTTCCGGTAGGGCCGCGGCTCTGGCCACAGCTTCCACGCCCGAAGAGCCAGGAGGGAAAGCCGTGCCTCGTTGGAAAGCTCTTTGGCAGCCGCTTGCGTGGCCCCACAGCCCGTGGGGCTGCGGGCTTTGCGGCGGCCGTCAGCCTCGGCGCCACCGGCGCCCACCTGGCGCGGCCGCGCCAGCCTGCGAAGCATGTTCCGGTAGGGCCGCGGCTCTGGCCACAGCTCCCACGCCCGAAGAGCCAGGAGGGAAAGCCGTGCCTCGTTGGAAAGCTCTTTGGCAGCCGCTCGCGTGGCCCCACAGCCCGTGGGGCTGCGGGCTTTGCGGCGGACGTCAGCCTCGGCGCCACCGGCGCCCACCTGGCGCGGCCGCGCCAGCCTGCGAAGCATGTTCCGGTAGGGCCGCGGCTCTGGCCACAGCTCCCACGCCCGAAGAGCCAGGAGGGAAAGCCGTGCCTCGTTGGAAAGCTCTTTGGCAGCCGCTCGCGTGGCCCCACAGCCCGTGGGGCTGCGGGCTTTGCGGCGGCCTTCAGCCTCGGCGCCACCGGAGCCCACCTGGCGCGGCCGCGCCAGCCTGCGAAGCATTTTCCGGTAGGGCCGCGGCTCTGGCCACAGCTTCCACGCCCGAAGAGCCAGGAGGGAAAGCCGTGCCTCGTTGGAAATCTCTTTGGCAGCCGCTTGCGTGGCCCCACAGCCCGTGGGGCTGCGGGCTTTGCGGCGGCCGTCAGCCTCGGCGCCACCGGCGCCCACCTGGCGCGGCCGCGCCAGCCTGCGAAGCATGTTCCGGTAGGGCCGCGGCTCTGGCCACAGCTCCCACGCCCGAAGAGCCAGGAGGGAAAGCCGTGCCTCGTTGGAAAGCTCTTTGGCAGCCGCTCGCGTGGCCCCACAGCCCGTGGGGCTGCGGGCTTTGCGGCGGACGTCAGCCTCGGCGCCACCGGCGCCCACCTGGCGCGGCCGCGCCAGCCTGCGAAGCATTTTCCGGTAGGGCCGCGGCTCTGGCCACAGCTCCCACGCCCGAAGAGCCAGGAGGGAAAGCCGTGCCTCGTTGCAAAGCTCTTTGGCAGCTGCTCGCGTGGCCCCACAGCCCGTGGGGCTGCGGGCTTTGCGGCGGCCGTCAGCCTCGGCGCCACCGGCGCCCTCGTGGCGCGGCCGCGCCAGCCCGCGAAGCATTTTCCGGTAGGGCCGCGGCTCTGGCCACAGCTTCCACGCCCGAAGAGCCAGGAGGGAAAGCCGTGCCTCGTTGGAAAGCTCTTTGGCAGCTGCTCGCGTGGCCCCACAGCCCGTGGGGCTGCGGGCTTTGCGGCGGCCGTCAGCCTCGGCACCACCGGCGCCCACCTGGTGCGGCCGCGCCAGCCTGCGAAGCATTTTCCGGTACGGCCGCTACTCTGGCCACAGCTCCCACGCCCGAAGAGCCAGGAGGGAAAGCCGTGCCTCGTTGGAAAGCTCTTTGGCAGCCACTTGTGTGGCCCCACAGCCCGTGGGGCTGCGGGCTTTGCGGCGGCCGTCAGCCTCGGCGCCACCGGCGCCCACCTGGCGCAGCCGCGCCAGCCTGCGAAGCATTTTCCGGTAGGGCCGCGGCTCTGGCCACAGCTCTCATGCCCGAAGAGCCAGGAGGGAAAGCCGTGCCTCGTTGGAAAGCTCTTTGGCAGCCGCTCGCGTGGCCCCACAGCCCGTGGGGCTGCGGGATTTGCGGCGGCCGTCAGCCTCGGCGCCACCGGCGCCCACCTGGCGCAGCCGCGCCAGCCTGCAAAGCATTTTCCGGTAGGGCCGCGGCTCTGGCCACAGCTCCCACACCCGAAGAGCCAGGAGGGAAAGCCGTGCCTCCTTGGAAAGCTCTTTGGCAACCGCTCGCGTGGCCCCACAGCCCGTGGGGCTGCGGGCTTTGCGGCGGCCGTCAGCCTCGGCGCCACCGGCGCCCTCGTGGCGCGGCCGCGCCAGCCTGCGAAGCATTTTCCGGTAGGGCCGCGGCTCTGGCCACAGCTCCCACGCCCGAAGAGCCAGGAGGGAAAGCCGTGCCTCGTTGGAAAGCTCTTTGGCAGCTGCTCGCGTTGCCCCACAGCCCGTGGGGCTGCGGGCTTTGCGGCGGCCGTCAGCCTCGGCGCCACCGGCGCCCTCGTGGCACGGCCGCGCCAGCCCGCGAAGCATTTTCCGGTAGGGCCGCGGCTCTGGCCACAGCTCCCACACCCGAAGAGCCAGGAGGGAAAGCCGTGCCTCGTTGCAAAGCTCTTTGGCAGCTGCTCGCGTGGCCCCACAGCCCGTGGGGCTGCGGGCTTTGCGGCGGCCATCAGCCTCGGCGACACCGGCGCCCACCTGGTGCGGCTGCGCCAGCCTGCGAAGCATTTTCCGGTAGGGCCGCTACTCTGGCCACAGCTCCCACGCCCGAAGAGCCAGGAGGGAAAGCCGTGCCTCGTTGGATAGCTCTTTGGCAGCCTCTTGCGTGGCCCCACAGCCCGTAGGGCTGCGGGCTTTGCGGCGGCCGTCAGCCTCAGCGCCACCGGCGCCCACCTGGCTCCTCCGCGCCAGCCCGCGAAGCATTTTCCGGTAGGGCTGCGGCTCTGGCCACAGCTCTCATGCCCGAAGAGCCAGGAGGGAAAGCCGTGCCTCGTTGGAAAGCTCTTTGGCAGCTGCTCGCGTGGCCCCACAGCCCGTGGGGCTGCGGGCTTTGCGACGGCCGTCAGCCTCGGCGCCACCGGAGCCCACCTGGCGCAGCCGCGCCAGCCTGCGAAGCATTTTCCGGTAGGGCCGCGGCTCTGGCCACAGCTCCCACGTCCGAAGAGCCAGGAGGGAAAGCCGTGCCTCGTTGGAAAGCTCTTTGGCAGCCGCTCGCGTGGCCCCACAGCCCGTGGGGCTGCGGGCTTTGCGGCGGCCTTCAGCCTCGGCGCCACCGGAGCTCACCTGGCGCCGCCGCGCCAGCCTGCGAAGCATTTTCCGGTAGGGCCGCGGCTCTGGCCACAGCTTCCACGCCCGAAGAGCCAGGAGGGAAAGCCGTGCCTCGTTGGAAAGCTCTTTGGCAGCCGCTCGCGTGGCCCCACAGATCGTGGGGCTGCGGGCTTTGCGGCGGCCGTCAGCCTCGGCGCCACCGGCGCCCACGTGGCGCAGCCGCGCCAGCCTGCGAAGCATTTTCCGGTAGGGCCGCGGCTCTGGCCACAGCTTCCACGCCCGAAGAGCCAGGAGGGAAAGCCGTGCCTCGTTGGAAAGCTCTTTGGCAGCCGCCCGCGTGGCCCCACAGCCCGTGGGGCTGCGGGCTTTGCGGCGGCCGTCAGCCTCGGCGCCACCGGCGCCCACCTGGCGCAGCCGCACCAGCCTGCGAAGCATTTTCCGGTAGGGCCGCGGCTCTGGCCACAGCTCCCACGCCCGAAGAGCCAGGAGGGAAAGCCGTGCCTCGTTGCAAAGCTCTTTGGCAGCTGCTCGCGTGGCCCCACAGCCCGTGGGGCTGCGGGCTTTGCGGCGGCCGTCAGCCTCGGCGCCACCGGCGCCCACCTGGCGCGGCCGCGCCAGCCTGCGAAGCATTTTCCGGTAGGGCTGCGGCTCTGGCCACAGCTCCCACGCCCGAAGAGCCAGGAGGGAAAGCCGTGCCTCGTTGGAAAGCTCTTTGGCAGCTGCTCGCGTTGCCCCACAGCCCGTGGGGCTGCGGGCTTTGCGGCGGCCGTCAGCCTCGGCGCCACCGGCGCCCTCGTGGCGCGGCCGCGCAGGCCGGCGAAGCATTTTCCGGTAGGGCCGCGGCTCTGGCCACAGCTCCCACGCCCGAAGAGCCAGGAGGGAAAGCCGTGCCTCGTTGGAAAGCTCTTTGGCAGCTGCTCGCGTTGCCCCACAGCCCGTGGGGCTTTGGGCTTTGCGGCGGCCGTCAGCCTCGGCGCCACCGGCGCCCACCTGGCGCGGCTGCGCCAGCCTGCGAAGCATTTTCCGGTAGGGCTGCGGCTCTGGCCACAGCTCTCATGCCCGAAGAGCCAGGAGGGAAAGCCGTGCCTCGTTGGAAAGCTCTTTGGCAGCTGCTCGCGTGGCCCCACAGCCCGTGGGGCTGCGGGCTTTGCGACGGCCGTCAGCCTCGACGCCACCGGCGCCCACCTGGCGCAGCCGCGCCAGCCTGCGAAGCATTTTCCGGTAGGGCCGCGGCTCTGGCCACAGCTCCCACGCCCGAAGAGCCAGGAGGGAAAGCCGTGCCTCGTTGGAAAGCTCTTTGGCAGCCGCTCGCGTGGCCCCACAGCCCGTGGGGTTGCGGGCTTTGCGGCGGCCTTCAGCCTCGGCGCCACCGGAGCTCACCTGGCGCGGCCGCGCCAGCCTGCGAAGCATTTTCCGGTAGGGCCGCGGCTCTGGCCACAGCTCCCACGCCCGAAGAGCCAGGAGGGAAAGCCGTGCCTCGTTGGAAAGCTCTTTGGCAGCCGCTCGCGAGGCTCCACAGACCATGGGGCTGCGGGCTTTGCGGCGGCCGTCAGCCTCGGCGCCACCGGCGCCCTCGTGGCGGGCCGCGCCAGCCTGCGAAGCATTTTCCGGTACGGCCGCTACTCTGGCCACAGCTCCCACACCCGAAGAGCCAGGAGGGAAAGCCGTGCCTCGTTGGAAAGCTCTTTGGTAGCCTCTTGTGTGGCCCCACAGCCCGTGGGGCTGCGGGCTTTGCGGCGGCCGTCAGCCTCGGCGCCACCGGTGCCCACCTGGCGCAGCCGCGCCAGCCTGCGAAGCATTTTCCGGTAGGGCCGCGGCTCTGGCCACGGCTCTCATGCCCAAAGAGCCAGGAGGGAAAGCCGTGCCTCGTTGGAAAGCTCTTTGGCAGCTGCTCGCGTTGCCCCACAGCCCGTGGGGCTGTGGGCTTTGCGGTGGCCGTCAGCCTCGGCGCCACCGGCGCCCTCGTGGCGCGGCCGCGCCAGCCGGCGAAGCATTTTCCGGTAGGGCCGCGGCTCTGGCCACAGCTCCCACGCCCGAAGAGCCAGGAGGGAAAGCCGTGCCTCGTTGGAAAGCTCTTTGGCAGCTGCTCGCGTTGCCCCACAGCCCGTGGGGCTGCGGGCTTTGCGGCGGCCGTCAGCCTCGGCGCCACCGGCGCCCACCTGGCGCGGCTGCGCCAGCCTGCGAAGCATTTTCCGGTAGGGCTGCGGCTCTGGCCACAGCTCTCATGCCCGAAGAGCCAGGAGGGAAAGCCGTGCCTCGTTGGAAAGCTCTTTGGCAGCTGCTCGCGTGGCCCCACAGCCCGTGGGGCTGCGGGCTTTGCGACGGCCGTCAGCCTCGGCGCCACCGGCGCCCACCTGGCGCAGCCGCGCCAGCCTGCGAAGCATTTTCCGGTAGGGCCGCGGCTCTGGCCACAGCTCCCACGCCCGAAGAGCCAGGAGGGAAAGCCGTGCCTCGTTGGAAAGCTCTTTGGCAGCCGCTCGCGTGGCCCCACAGCCCGTGGGGTTGCGGGCTTTGCGGCGGCCGTCAGCCTCGGCGCCACCGGCGCCCTCGTGGCGGGCCGCGCCAGCCTGCGAAGCATTTTCCGGTACGGCCGCTACTCTGGCCACAGCTCCCACACCCGAAGAGCCAGGAGGGAAAGCCGTGCCTCGTTGGAAAGCTCTTTGGTAGCCTCTTGTGTGGCCCCACAGCCCGTGGGGCTGCGGGCTTTGCGGCGGCCGTCAGCCTCGGCGCCACCGGCGCCCACCTGGCGCAGCCGCGCCAGCCTGCGAAGCATTTTCCGGTAGGGCCGCGGCTCTGGCCACGGCTCTCATGCCCAAAGAGCCAGGAGGGAAAGCCGTGCCTCGTTGGAAAGCTCTTTGGCAGCTGCTCGCGTGGCCCCACAGCCCGTGGGGCTGCGGGCTTTGAGGCGGACGTCAGCCTCGGCGCCACCGGCGCCCACCTGGCGCGGACGCGCCAGCCTGCGAAGCATTTTCCGGTAGGGCCGCGGCTCTGGCCACAGCTCCCACGCCCGAAGAGCCAGGAGGGAAAGCCGTGCCTCGTTGGAAAGCTCTTTGGCAGCTGCTCGCGTGGCCCCACAGCCCGTGAGGCTGCGGGCTTTGCGGCGGCCGTCAGCCTCGGCGCCACCGGCGCCCACCTGGCGCGGCCGCGCCAGCCTGCGAAGCATTTTCCGGTAGGGCCGCGGCTCTGGCCACAGCTCCCACGCCCGAAGAGCCAGGAGGGAAAGCCGTGCCTCGTTGGAAAGCTCTTTGGCAGCCGCTCGCGTGGCCCCACAGCCCGTGGGGCTGCGGGCTTTGCGGCGGCCGTCAGCCTCGGCGCCACAGGCACCCTCGTGGCGCGGCCGCGCCAGCCCGCGAAGCATTTTCCGGTAGGGCCGCGGCTCTGGCCACAGCTCCCAGGCCCGAAGAGCCAGGAGGGAAAGCCGTGCCTCGTTGGAAAGCTCTTTGGCAGCTGCTCGCGTTGCCCCACAGCCCGTGGGGCTGCGGGCTTTGCGGCGGCCGTCAGCCTCGGCGCCACCGGCGCCCTCGTGGCGCGGCCGCGCCAGCCGGCGAAGCATTTTCCGGTAGGGCCGCGGCTCTGGCCACAGCTCCCACGCCCGAAGAGCCAGGAGGGAAAGCCGTGCCTCGTTGGAAAGCTCTTTGGCAGCTGCTCGCGTTGCCCCACAGCCCGTGGGGCTGCGGGCTTTGCGGCGGCCGTCAGCCTCGGCGCCAGCGGCGCCCACCTGGCGCGGCTGCGCCAGCCTGCGAAGCATTTTCCGGTAGGGCTGCGGCTCTGGCCACAGCTCTCATGCCCGAAGAGCCAGGAGGGAAAGCCGTGCCTCGTTGGAAAGCTCTTTGGCAGCTGCTCGCGTGGCCCCACAGCCCGTGGGGCTGCGGGCTTTGCGGCGGCCGTCAGCCTCGGCGCCACCGGCGCCCACCTGGCGCAGCCGCGCCAGCCTGCGAAGCATTTTCCGGTAGGGCCGCGGCTCTGGCCACAGCTCCCACGCCCGAAGAGCCAGGAGGGAAAGCCGTGCCTCGTTGGAAAGCTCTTTGGCAGCCGCTTGCGTGGCCCCACAGCCCGTGGGGCTGCGGGCTTTGCGGCGGCCGTCAGCCTCGGCGCCACCGGCGCCCACCTGGCGCGGACGCGCCAGCCTGCGAAGCATTTTCCGGTAGGGCCGCGGCTCTGGCCACAGCTCCCACGCCCGAAGAGCCAGGAGGGAAAGCCGTGCCTCGTTGCAAAGCTCTTTGGCAGCTGCTCGCGTGGCCCCACAGCCCGTGGGGCTGCGGGCTTTGCGGCGGCCGTCAGCCTCGGCGCCACCGGCGCCCACCTGGCGCGGCCGCGCCAGCCTGCGAAGCATTTTCCGGTAGGGCCGCTTCTCTGGCCACAGCTCCCACGCCCGAAGAGCCAGGAGGGAAAGCCGTGCCTCGTTGGAAAGCTCTTTGGCAGCCGCTCGCGTGGCCCCACAGCCCGTGGGGCTGCGGGCTTTGCGGCGGCCGTCAGCCTCGGCGCCACAGGCACCCTCGTGGCGCGGCCGCGCCAGCCCGCGAAGCATTTTCCGGTAGGGCCGCGGCTCTGGCCACAGCTCCCAGGCCCGAAGAGCCAGGAGGGAAAGCCGTGCCTCGTTGGAAAGCTCTTTGGCAGCTGCTCGCGTTGCCCCACAGCCCGTGGGGCTGCAGGCTTTGCGGCGGCCGTCAGCCTCGGCGCCACCGGCGCCCTCGTGGCGCGGCCGCGCCAGCCGGCGAAGCATTTTCCGGTAGGGCCGCGGCTCTGGCCACAGCTCCCACGCCCGAAGAGCCAGGAGGGAAAGCCGTGCCTCGTTGGAAAGCTCTTTGGCAGCTGCTCGCGTTGCCCCACAGCCCGTGGGGCTGCGGGCTTTGCGGCGGCCGTCAGCCTCGGCGCCAGCGGCGCCCACCTGGCGCGGCTGCGCCAGCCTGCGAAGCATTTTCCGGTAGGGCTGCGGCTCTGGCCACAGCTCTCATGCCCGAAGAGCCAGGAGGGAAAGCCGTGCCTCGTTGGAAAGCTCTTTGGCAGCTGCTCGCGTGGCCCCACAGCCCGTGGGGCTGCGGGCTTTGCGGCGGCCGTCAGCCTCGGCGCCACCGGCGCCCACCTGGCGCAGCCGCGCCAGCCTGCGAAGCATTTTCCGGTAGGGCCGCGGCTCTGGCCACAGCTCCCACGCCCGAAGAGCCAGGAGGGAAAGCCGTGCCTCGTTGGAAAGCTCTTTGGCAGCCGCTTGCGTGGCCCCACAGCCCGTGGGGTTGCGGGCTTTGCGGCGGCCGTCAGCCTCGGCGCCACCGGCGCCCACCTGGCACGGCCGCGCCAGCCTGCGAAGCATTTTCCGGTAGGGCCGCGGCTCTGGCCATAGCTCCCACGCCCGAAGAGCCAGGAGGGAAAGCCGTGCCTCGTTGGAAAGCTCTTTGGCAGCTGCTCGCGTGGCCCCACAGCCCGTGGGGCTGCGGGCTTTGCGGCGGACGTCAGCCTCGGCGCCACCGGCGCCCACCTGGCGCGCCCGCGCCAGCCTGCGAAGCATTTTCCGGTAGGGCCGCGGCTCTGGCCACAGCTCCCACGCCCGAAGAGCCAGGAGGGAAAGCCGTGCCTCGTTGCAAAGCTCTTTGGCAGCTGCTCGCGTGGCCCCACAGCCCGTGGGGCTGCGGGCTTTGCGGCGGCCGTCAGCCTCGGCGCCACCGGCGCCCTCGTGGCGCGGCCGCGCCAGCCCGCGAAGCATTTTCCGGTAGGGCCGCGGCTCTGGCCACAGCTTCCACGCCCGAAGAGCCAGGAGGGAAAGCCGTGCCTCGTTGGAAAGCTCTTTGGCAGCTGCTCGCGTGGCCCCACAGCCCGTGGGGCTGCGGGCTTTGCGGCGGCCGTCAGCCTCGGCACCACCGGCGCCCACCTGGTGCGGCCGCGCCAGCCTGCGAAGCATTTTCCGGTACGGCCGCTACTCTGGCCACAGCTCCCACGCCCTAAGAGCCAGGAGGGAAAGCCGTGCCTCGTTGGAAAGCTCTTTGGCAGCCACTTGTGTGGCCTCACAGCCCGTGGGGCTGCGGGCTTTGCGGCGGCCGTCAGCCTCGGCGCCACCGGCGCCCACCTGGCGCAGCCGCGCCAGCCTGCGAAGCATTTTCCGGTAGGGCCGCGGCTCTGGCCACAGCTCTCATGCCCGAAGAGACAGGAGGGAAAGCCGTGCCTCGTTGGAAACCTCTTTGGCAGCCGCTCGCGTGGCCCCACAGCCCGTGGGGCTGCGGGATTTGCGGCGGCCGTCAGCCTCGGCGCCACCGGCGCCCACCTGGCGCAGCCGCGCCAGCCTGCGAAGCATTTTCCGGTAGAGCCGCGGCTCTGGCCACAGCTCCCACGCCCGAAGAGCCAGGAGGGAAAGCCGTGCCTCCTTGGAAAGCTCTTTGGCAGCTGCTCGCGTGGCTCCACAGCCCGTGGGGCTGCGGGCTTTGCGGCGGCCGTCAGCCTCGGCGCCACCGGCGCCCTCGTGGCGCGGCCGCGCCAGCCTGCGAAGCATTTTCCGGTAGGGCCGCGGCTCTGGCCACAGCTCACACGCCCGAAGAGCCAGGAGGGAAAGCCGTGCCTCGTTGGAAAGCTCTTTGGCAACTGCTCGCGTTGCCCCACAGCCCGTGGGGCTGCGGGCTTTGCGGCGGCCGTCAGCCTCGGCGCCACCGGCGCCCTCGTGGCGCGGCCGCGCCAGCCGGCGAAGCATTTTCCGGTAGGGCCGCGGCTCTGGCCACAGCTCCCACGCCCGAAGAGCCAGGAGGGAAAGCCGTGCCTCGTTGGAAAGCTCTTTGGCAGCTGCTCGCGTTGCCCCACAGCCCGTGGGGCTGCGGGCTTTGCGGCGGCCGTCAGCCTCGGCGCCACCGGCGCCCACCTGGCGCGGCTGCGCCAGCCTGCGAAGCATTTTCCGGTAGGGCTGCGGCTCTGGCCACAGCTCTCATGCCCGAAGAGCCAGGAGGGAAAGCCGTGCCTCGTTGGAAAGCTCTTTGGCAGCTGCTCGCGTGGCCCCACAGCCCGTGGGGCTGCGGGCTTTGCGACGGCCGTCAGCCTCGGCGCCACCGGCGCCCACCTGGCGCAGCCGCGCCAGCCTGCGAAGCATTTTCCGGTAGGGCCGCGGCTCTGGCCACAGCTCCCACGCCCGAAGAGCCAGGAGGGAAAGCCGTGCCTCGTTGCAAAGCTCTTTGGCAGCCGCTCGCGTGGCCCCACAGCCCGTGGGGTTGCGGGCTTTGCGGCGGCCTTCAGCCTCGGCGCCACCGGAGCTCACCTGGCGCGGCCGCGCCAGCCTGCGAAGCATTTTCCGGTAGGGCCGCGGCTCTGGCCACAGCTCCCACGCCCGAAGAGCCAGGAGGGAAAGCCGTGCCTCGTTGGAAAGCTCTTTGGCAGCCGCTCGCGTGGCCCCACAGCCCGTGGGGCTGCGGGCTTTGCGGCGGCCGTCAGCCTCGGCGCCACCGGCGCCCTCGTGGCGGGCCGCGCCAGCCTGCGAAGCATTTTCCGGTACGGCCGCTACTCTGGCCACAGCTCCCACACCCGAAGAGCCAGGAGGGAAAGCCGTGCCTCGTTGGAAAGCTCTTTGGTAGCCTCTTGTGTGGCCCCACAGCCCGTGGGGCTGCGGGCTTTGCGGCGGCCGTCAGCCTCGGCGCCACCGGCGCCCACCTGGCGCAGCCGCGCCAGCCTGCAAAGCATTTTCCGGTAGGGCCGCGGCTCTGGCCACAGCTCTCATGCCCAAAGAGCCAGGAGGGAAAGCCGTGCCTCGTTGGAAAGCTCTTTGGCAGCCGCTCGCGTGGCCCCACAGCCCGTGGGGCTGCGGGCTTTGCGGCGGCCGTCAGCCTCGGCGCCACTGGCGCCCACCTGGCGCAGCCGCGCCAGCCTGCGAAGCAGTTTTCTGGTAGGGCCGCGGCTCTGGCCACAGCTCCCACACCCGAAGAGCCAGGAGGGAAAGCCGTGCCTCGTTGCAAAGCTCTTTGGCAGCTGCTCGCGTGGCCCCACAGCCCGTGGGGCTGCGGGCTTTGCGGCGTCCGTCAGCCTCGGCGACACCGGCGCCCACCTTGTGCAGCTGCGCCAGCCTGCGAAGCATTTTCCGGTAGGGCTGCTACTCTGGCCACAGCTCCCACGCCCGAAGAGCCAGGAGGGAAAGCCGTGCCTCGTTGGAAAGCTCTTTGGCAGCCTCTTGCGTGGCCCCACAGCCCGTAGGGCTGCGGGCTTTGCGGCGGCCGTCAGCCTCAGCGCCACCGGCGCCCACCTGGCGCCTCCGCGGCAGCCCGCGAAGCATTTTCCGGTAGGGCTGCGGCTCTGGCCACAGCTCTCATGCCCGAAGAGCCAGGAGGGAAAGCCGTGCCTCGTTGGAAAGCTCTTTGGCAGCCGCTCGCGTGGCCCCACAGCCCGTGGGGCTGCGGGCTTTGCGGCGGCCGTCAGCCTCGGCGCCACCGGCGCCCTCGTGGCGGGCCGCGCCAGCCTGCGAAGCATTTTCCGGTACGGCTGCTACTCTGGCCACAGCTCCCACACCCGAAGAGCCAGGAGGGAAAGCCGTGCCTCGTTGGAAAGCTCTTTGGTAGCCTCTTGTGTGGCCCCACAGCCCGTGGGGCTGCGGGCTTTGCGGCGGCCGTCAGCCTCGGCGCCACCGGCGCCCACCTGGCGCAGCCGCGCCAGCCTGCGAAGCATTTTCCGGTAGGGCCGCGGCTCTGGCCACAGCTCTCATGCCCAAAGAGCCAGGAGGGAAAGCCGTGCCTCGTTGGAAAGCTCTTTGGCAGCCGCTCGCGTGGCCCCACAGCCCGTGGGGCTGCGGGCTTTGCGGCGGCCGTCAGCCTCGGCGCCACCGGCGCCCACCTGGCGCAGCCGCGCCAGCCTGCGAAGCATTTTCCGGTAGGGCCGCGGCTCTGGCCACAGCTCCCACACCCGAAGAGCCAGGAGGGAAAGCCGTGCCTCGTTGCAAAGCTCTTTGGCAGCTGCTCGCGTGGCCCCACAGCCCGTGGGGCTGCGGGCTTTGCGGTGGCCATCAGTCTCGGCGACACCGGCGCCCACCTGGTGCGGCTGCGCCAGCCTGCGAAGCATTTTCCGGTAGGGCCGCGGCTCTGGCCACAGCTCCCACGCCCGAAGAGCCAGGAGGGAAAGCCGTGCCTCGTTGGAAAACTCTTTGGCAGCCTCTTGCGTGGCCCCACAGCCCGTAGGGCTGCGGGCTTTGCGGCGGCCGTCAGCCTCAGCGCCACCGGCGCCCACCTGGCACCTCCGCGCCAGCCCGCGAAGCATTTTCCGGTAGGGCTGCGGCTCTGGCCACAGCTCTCATGCCCGAAGAGCCAGGAGGGAAAGCCGTGCCTCGTTGGAAAGCTCTTTGGCAGCCGCTCGCGTGGCCCCACAGCCCGTGGGGCTGCGGGCTTTGCGGCGGCCTTCAGCCTCGGCGCCACCGGAGCTCACCTGGCGCGGCCGCGCCAGCCTGCGAAGCATTTTCCGGTAGGGCCGCGGCTCTGGCCACAGCTCCCACGCCCGAAGAGCCAGGAGGGAAAGCCGTGCCTCGGTGGAAAGCTCTTTGGCAGCTGCTCGCGTGGCCCCACAGCCCGTGGGGCTGCGGGCTTTGCGGCGGCCGTCAGCCTCGGCGCCACCGGCGCCCACCTGGCGCGGCCGCGCCAGCCTGCGAAGCATTTTCCGGTAGGGCCGCGGCTCTGGCCACAGCTTCCACGCCCGAAGAGCCAGGAGGGAAAGCCGTGCCTCGGTGGAAAGCTCTTTGGCAGCTGCTCGCGTGGCCCCACAGATCGTGTGGCTGCGGGCTTTGCGGCGGCCGTCAGCCTCGGCGCCACCGGCGCCCACCTGGCGCTGCCGCGCCAGCCTGCGAAGCATTTTCCGGTAGGGCCGCGGCTCTGGCCACAGCTTCCACGCCCGAAGAGCCAGGAGGGAAAGCCGTGCCTCGTTGGAAAGCTCTTTGGCAGCCGCTTGCGTGGCCCCACAGCCCGTGGGGCTGCGGGCTTTGCGGCGGCCGTCAGCCTCGGCGCCACCGGCGCCCACCTGGCGCAGCCGCGCCAGCCTGCGAAGCATTTTCCGGTAGGGCCGCGGCTCTGGCCACAGCTCTCATGCCCAAAGAGCCAGGAGGGAAAGCCGTGCCTCGTTGGAAAGCTCTTTGGCAGCCGCTCGCGTGGCCCCACAGCCCGTGGGGCTGCGGGCTTTGCGGCGGCCGTCAGCCTCGGCGCCACTGGCGCCCACCTGGCGCAGCCGCGCCAGCCTGCGAAGCAGTTTTCTGGTAGGGCCGCGGCTCTGGCCACAGCTCCCACACCCGAAGAGCCAGGAGGGAAAGCCGTGCCTCGTTGCAAAGCTCTTTGGCAGCTGCTCGCGTGGCCCCACAGCCCGTGGGGCTGCGGGCTTTGCGGCGTCCGTCAGCCTCGGCGACACCGGCGCCCACCTTGTGCAGCTGCGCCAGCCTGCGAAGCATTTTCCGGTAGGGCTGCTACTCTGGCCACAGCTCCCACGCCCGAAGAGCCAGGAGGGAAAGCCGTGCCTCGTTGGAAAGCTCTTTGGCAGCCTCTTGCGTGGCCCCACAGCCCGTAGGGCTGCGGGCTTTGCGGCGGCCGTCAGCCTCAGCGCCACCGGCGCCCACCTGGCGCCTCCGCGGCAGCCCGCGAAGCATTTTCCGGTAGGGCTGCGGCTCTGGCCACAGCTCTCATGCCCGAAGAGCCAGGAGGGAAAGCCGTGCCTCGTTGGAAAGCTCTTTGGCAGCCGCTCGCGTGGCCCCACAGCCCGTGGGGCTGCGGGCTTTGCGGCGGCCGTCAGCCTCGGCGCCACCGGCGCCCTCGTGGCGGGCCGCGCCAGCCTGCGAAGCATTTTCCGGTACGGCTGCTACTCTGGCCACAGCTCCCACACCCGAAGAGCCAGGAGGGAAAGCCGTGCCTCGTTGGAAAGCTCTTTGGTAGCCTCTTGTGTGGCCCCACAGCCCGTGGGGCTGCGGGCTTTGCGGCGGCCGTCAGCCTCGGCGCCACCGGCGCCCACCTGGCGCAGCCGCGCCAGCCTGCGAAGCATTTTCCGGTAGGGCCGCGGCTCTGGCCACAGCTCTCATGCCCAAAGAGCCAGGAGGGAAAGCCGTGCCTCGTTGGAAAGCTCTTTGGCAGCCGCTCGCGTGGCCCCACAGCCCGTGGGGCTGCGGGCTTTGCGGCGGCCGTCAGCCTCGGCGCCACCGGCGCCCACCTGGCGCAGCCGCGCCAGCCTGCGAAGCATTTTCCGGTAGGGCCGCGGCTCTGGCCACAGCTCCCACACCCGAAGAGCCAGGAGGGAAAGCCGTGCCTCGTTGCAAAGCTCTTTGGCAGCTGCTCGCGTGGCCCCACAGCCCGTGGGGCTGCGGGCTTTGCGGTGGCCATCAGTCTCGGCGACACCGGCGCCCACCTGGTGCGGCTGCGCCAGCCTGCGAAGCATTTTCCGGTAGGGCCGCGGCTCTGGCCACAGCTCCCACGCCCGAAGAGCCAGGAGGGAAAGCCGTGCCTCGTTGGAAAACTCTTTGGCAGCCTCTTGCGTGGCCCCACAGCCCGTAGGGCTGCGGGCTTTGCGGCGGCCGTCAGCCTCAGCGCCACCGGCGCCCA
This sequence comes from Chroicocephalus ridibundus, assembly GCF_963924245.1. NCBI lineage: Eukaryota > Metazoa > Chordata > Aves > Charadriiformes > Laridae > Chroicocephalus > Chroicocephalus ridibundus. Next base: position 837,501 of record NW_026961580.1, on the reverse strand, counting down.
CCTGGCACCTCCGCGCCAGCCCGCGAAGCATTTTCCGGTAGGGCTGCGGCTCTGGCCACAGCTCTCATGCCCGAAGAGCCAGGAGGGAAAGCCGTGCCTCGTTGGAAAGCTCTTTGGCAGCCGCTCGCGTGGCCCCACAGCCCGTGGGGCTGCGGGCTTTGCGGCGGCCTTCAGCCTCGGCGCCACCGGAGCTCACCTGGCGCGGCCGCGCCAGCCTGCGAAGCATTTTCCGGTAGGGCCGCGGCTCTGGCCACAGCTCCCACGCCCGAAGAGCCAGGAGGGAAAGCCGTGCCTCGTTGGAAAGCTCTTTGGCAGCCGCTCGCGTGGCCCCACAGCCCGTGGGGCTGCGGGCTTTGCGGCGGCCGTCAGCCTCGGCGCCACCGGCGCCCTCGTGGCGGGCCGCGCCAGCCTGCGAAGCATTTTCCGGTAGGGCCGCGGCTCTGGCCACAGCTCCCACGCCCGAAGAGCCAGGAGGGAAAGCCGTGCCTCGTTGGAAAGCTCTTTGGCAGCTGCTCGCGTTGCCCCACAGCCCGTGGGGCTGCGGGCTTTGCGGCGGCCGTCAGCCTCGGCGCCACCGGCGCCCACCTGGCGCGGCCGCGCCAGCCTGCGAAGCATTTTCCGGTAGGGCCGCGGCTCTGGCCACAGCTTCCACGCCCGAAGAGCCAGGAGGGAAAGCCGTGCCTCGGTGGAAAGCTCTTTGGCAGCTGCTCGCGTGGCCCCACAGATCGTGGGGCTGCGGGCTTTGCGGCGGCCGTCAGCCTCGGCGCCACCGGCGCCCACCTGGCGCTGCCGCGCCAGCCTGCGAAGCATTTTCCGGTAGGGCCGCGGCTCTGGCCACAGCTTCCACGCCCGAAGAGCCAGGAGGGAAAGCCGTGCCTCGTTGGAAAGCTCTTTGGCAGCCGCTTGCGTGGCCCCACAGCCCGTGGGGCTGCGGGCTTTGCGGCGGCCGTCAGCCTCGGCGCCACCGGCGCCCACCTGGCGCAGCCGCGCCAGCCTGCGAAGCATTTTCCGGTAGGGCCGCGTCTCTGGCCACAGCTCCCACGCCCGAAGAGCCAGGAGGGAAAGCCGTGCCTCGTTGGAAAGCTCTTTGGCAGCTGCTCGCGTGGCCCCACAGCCCGTGGGGCTGCGGGCTTTGAGGCGGACGTCAGCCTCGGCGCCACCGGCGCCCACCTGGCGCGGACGCGCCAGCCTGCGAAGCATTTTCCGGTAGGGCCGCGGCTCTGGCCACAGCTCCCACGCCCGAAGAGCCAGGAGGGAAAGCCGTGCCTCGTTGCAAAGCTCTTTGGCAGCTGCTCGCGTGGCCCCACAGCCCGTGGGGCTGCGGGCTTTGCGGCGGCCGTCAGCCTCGGCGCCACCGGCGCCCACCTGGCGCGGCCGCGCCAGCCTGCGAAGCATTTTCCGGTAGGGCCGCGGCTCTGGCCACAGCTCCCACGCCCGAAGAGCCAGGAGGGAAAGCCGTGCCTCGTTGGAAAGCTCTTTGGCAGCCGCTCGCGTGGCCCCACAGCCCGTGGGGCTGCGGGCTTTGCGGCGGCCGTCAGCCTCGGCGCCACCTGCACCCTCGTGGCGCGGCCGCGCCAGCCCGCGAAGCATTTTCCGGTAGGGCCGCGGCTCTGGCCACAGCTCCCACGCCCGAAGAGCCAGGAGGGAAAGCCGTGCCTCGTTGGAAAGCTCTTTGGCAGCTGCTCGCGTTGCCCCACAGCCCGTGGGGCTGCGGGCTTTGCGGCGGCCGTCAGCCTCGGCGCCACCGGCGCCTACCTGGCGCGGCCGCGCCAGCCGGTGAAGCATTTTCCGGTAGGGCCGCGGCTCTGGCCACAGCTCCCACGCCCGAAGAGCCAGGAGGGAAAGCCGTGCCTCGTTGGAAAGCTCTTTGGCAGCTGCTCGCGTTGCCCCACAGCCCGTGGGGCTGCGGGCTTTGCGGCGGCCGTCAGCCTCGGCGCCACCGGCGCCCACCTGGCGCGGCTGCGCCAGCCTACGAAGCATTTTCCGGTAGGGCTGCGGCTCTGGCCACAGCTCTCATGCCCGAAGAGCCAGGAGGGAAAGCCGTGCCTCGTTGGAAAGCTCTTTGGCAGCTGCTCGCGTGGCCCCACAGCCCGTGGGGCTGCGGGCTTTGCGACGGCCGTCAGCCTCGGCGCCACCGGCGCCCACCTGGCGCAGCCGCGCCAGCCTGCGAAGCATTTTCCGGTAGGGCCGCGGCTCTGGCCACAGCTCCCACGCCCGAAGAGCCAGGAGGGAAAGCCGTGCCTCGTTGGAAAGCTCTTTGGCAGCCGCTCGCGTGGCCCCACAGCCCGTGGGGTTGCGGGCTTTGCGGCGGCCTTCAGCCTCGGCGCCACCGGAGCTCACCTGGCGCGGCCGCGCCAGCCTGCGAAGCATTTTCCGGTAGGGCCGCGGCTCTGGCCACAGCTCCCACGCCCGAAGAGCCAGGAGGGAAAGCCGTGCCTCGTTGGAAAGCTCTTTGGCAGCTGCTCGCGTGGCCCCACAGCCCGTGGGGCTGCGGGCTTTGCGACGGCCGTCAGCCTCGGTGCCACCGGCGCCCACCTGGCGCGGCCGCGCCAGCCTGCGAAGCATTTTCCGGTAGGGCCGCGGCTCTGGCCACAGCTTCCACGCCCGAAGAGCCAGGAGGGAAAGCCGTGCCTCGTTGGAAAGCTCTTTGGCAGCCGCTCGCGTTGCCCCACAGCCCGTGGGGCTGCGGGCTTTGCGGCGGCCGTCAGCCTCGGTGCCACCGGCGCCCACCTGGCGCAGCCGCGCCAGCCTGCGAAGCATTTTCCGGTAGGGCCGCGGCTCTGGCCACAGCTCCCACGCCCGAAGAGCCAGGAGGGAAAGCCGTGCCTCGTTGGAAAGCTCTTTGGCAGCTGCTCGCGTGGCCCCACAGCCCGTGGGGCTGCGGGCTTTGAGGCGGACGTCAGCCTCGGCGCCACCGGCGCCCACCTGGCGCGGCCGCGCCAGCCTGCGAAGCATTTTCCGGTAGGGCCGCGGCTCTGGCCACAGCTCCCACGCCCGAAGAGCCAGGAGGGAAAGCCGTGCCTCGTTGGAAAGCTCTTTGGCAGCCGCTCGCGTGGCCCCACAGCCCGTGGGGCTGCGGGCTTTGCGGCGGCCGTCAGCCTCGGCGCCACCGGCGCCCTCGTGGCGGGCCGCGCCAGACCGCGAAGCATTTTCCGGTAGGGCCGCGGCTCTGGCCACAGCTCCCACGCCCGAAGAGCCAGGAGGGAAAGCCGTGCCTCGTTGGAAAGCTCTTTGGCAGCTGCTCGCGTTGCCCCACAGCCCGTGGGGCTGCGGGCTTTGCGGCGGCCGTCAGCCTCGGCGCCACCGGCGCCCACCTGGCGCGGCCGCGCCAGCCTGCGAAGCATTTTCCGGTAGGGCCGCGGCTCTGGCCACAGCTTCCACGCCCGAAGAGCCAGGAGGGAAAGCCGTGCCTCGTTGGAAAGCTCTTTGGCAGCCGCTTGCGTGGCCCCACAGCCCGTGGGGCTGCGGGCTTTGCGGCGGCCGTCAGCCTCGGCGCCACCGGCGCCCACCTGGCGCAGCCGCGCCAGCCTGCGAAGCATTTTCCGGTAGGGCCGCGGCTCTGGCCACAGCTCCCACGCCCGAAGAGCCAGGAGGGAAAGCCGTGCCTCGTTGGAAAGCTCTTTGGCAGCTGCTCGCGTGGCCCCACAGCCCGTGGGGCTGCGGGCTTTGCGGCGGCCGTCAGCCTCGGCACCACCGGCGCCCACCTGCTGCGGCCGCGCCAGCCTGCCAAGCATTTTCCGGTAGGGCCGCTACTCTGGCCACAGCTCCCACGCCCGAAGAGCCAGGAGGGAAAGCCGTGCCTCGTTGGAAAGCTCTTTGGCAGCCGCTCGCGTGGCCCCACAGATCGAGGGGCTGCGGGCTTTGCGGCGGCCGTCAGCCTCGGCGCCACCGGCGCCCACCTGGCGCGGCCGCGCCAGCCTGCGAAGCATTTTCCGGTAGGGCCGCTACTCTGGCCACAGCTCCCACGCCCGAAGAGCCAGGAGGGAAAGCCGTGCCTCGTTGGAAAGCTCTTTGGCAGCCTCTTGCGTGGCCCCACAGCCCGTAGGGCTGCGGGCTTTGCGGCGGCCGTCAGCCTCGGCGCCACCGGCGCCCACCTGGCGCCTCCGCGCCAGCCCGCGAAGCATTTTCCGGTAGGGCTGCGGCTCTGGCCACAGCTCTCATGCCCGAAGAGCCAGGAGGGAAAGCCGTGCCTCGTTGGAAAGCTCTTTGGCAGCCGCTCGCGTGGCCCCACAGCCCGTGGGGCTGCGGGCTTTGCGACGGCCGTCAGCCTCGGCGCCACCGGCGCCCACCTGGCGCAGCCGCGCCAGCCTGCGAAGCATTTTCCGGTAGGGCCGCGGCTCTGGCCACAGCTCCCACGTCCGAAGAGCCAGGAGGGAAAGCCGTGCCTCGTTGGAAAGCTCTTTGGCAGCCGCTTGCGTGGCCCCACAGCCCGTGGGGTTGCGGGCTTTGCGGCGGCCTTCAGCCTCGGCGCCACCGGAGCTCACCTGGCGCGGCCGCGCCAGCCTGCGAAGCATTTTCCGGTAGGGCCGCGGCTCTGGCCACAGCTCCCACGCCCGAAGAGCCAGGAGGGAAAGCCGTGCCTCGTTGGAAAGCTCTTTGGCAGCTGCTCGCGTGGCCCCACAGCCCGTGGGGCTGCGGGCTTTGCGACGGCCGTCAGCCTCGGCGCCACCGGCGCCCACCTGGCGCGGCCGCGCCAGCCTGCGAAGCATTTTCCGGTAGGGCCGCGGCTCTGGCCACAGCTTCCACGCCCGAAGAGCCAGGAGGGAAAGCCGTGCCTCGTTGGAAAGCTCTTTGGCAGCCGCTCGCGTTGCCCCACAGCCCGTGGGGCTGCGGGCTTTGCGGCGGCCGTCAGCCTCGGCGCCACCGGCGCCCACCTGGCGCAGCCGCGCCAGCCTGCGAAGCATTTTCCGGTAGGGCCGCGGCTCTGGCCACAGCTCCCACGCCCGAAGAGCCAGGAGGGAAAGCCGTGCCTCGTTGGAAAGCTCTTTGGCAGCTGCTCGCGTGGCCCCACAGCCCGTGGGGCTGCGGGCTTTGAGGCGGACGTCAGCCTCGGCGACACCGGCGCCCACCTGGCGCGGCCGCGCCAGCCTGCGAAGCATTTTCCGGTAGGGCCGCGGCTCTGGCCACAGCTTCCACGCCCGAAGAGCCAGGAGGGAAAGCCGTGCCTCGTTGCAAAGCTCTTTGGCAGCCGCTCGCGTGGCCCCACAGCCCGTGGGGCTGCGGGCTTTGCGGCGGACGTCAGCCTCGGCGCCACCGGAGCCCACCTGGCGCGGCCGCGCCAGCCCGCGAAGCATTTTCCGGTAGGGCCGCGGCTCTGGCCACAGCTTCAACGCCCGAAGAGCCAGGAGGGAAAGCCGTGCCTCGTTGGAAAGCTCTTTGGCAGCCGCTCGCGTGGCCCCACAGCCCGTGGGGCTGCGGGCTTTGCGGCGGCCTTCAGCCTCGGCGCCACCGGAGCTCACCTGGCGCGGCCGCGCCAGCCTGCGAAGCATTTTCCGGTAGGGCCGCGGCTCTGGCCACAGCTCCCACGCCCGAAGAGCCAGGAGGGAAAGCCGTGCCTCGTTGGAAAGCTCTTTGGCAGCTGCTCGCGTGGCCCCACAGCCCGTGGGGCTGCGGGCTTTGCGACGGCCGTCAGCCTCGGCGCCACCGGCGCCCACCTGGCGCGGCCGCGCCAGCCTGCGAAGCATTTTCCGGTAGGGCCGCGGCTCTGGCCACAGCTTCCACGCCCGAAGAGCCAGGAGGGAAAGCCGTGCCTCGTTGGAAAGCTCTTTGGCAGCCGCTCGCGTTGCCCCACAGCCCGTGGGGCTGCGGGCTTTGCGGCGGCCGTCAGCCTCGGCGCCACCGGCGCCCACCTGGCGCAGCCGCGCCAGCCTGCGAAGCATTTTCCGGTAGGGCCGCGGCTCTGGCCACAGCTCCCACGCCCGAAGAGCCAGGAGGGAAAGCCGTGCCTCGTTGGAAAGCTCTTTGGCAGCTGCTCGCGTGGCCCCACAGCCCGTGGGGCTGCGGGCTTTGAGGCGGACGTCAGCCTCGGCGACACCGGCGCCCACCTGGCGCGGCCGCGCCAGCCTGCGAAGCATTTTCCGGTAGGGCCGCGGCTCTGGCCACAGCTTCCACGCCCGAAGAGCCAGGAGGGAAAGCCGTGCCTCGTTGCAAAGCTCTTTGGCAGCCGCTCGCGTGGCCCCACAGCCCGTGGGGCTGCGGGCTTTGCGGCGGACGTCAGCCTCGGCGCCACCGGAGCCCACCTGGCGCGGCCGCGCCAGCCTGCGAAGCATTTTCCGGTAGGGCCGCGGCTCTGGCCACAGCTCCCACGCCCGAAGAGCCAGGAGGGAAAGCCGTGCCTCGTTGGAAAGCTCTTTGGCAGCCGCTCGCGTGGCCCCACAGCCCGTGGGGCTGCGGGCTTTGAGGCGGCCGTCAGCCTCGGCGCCACCGGCACCCTCGTGGCGCGGCCGCGCCAGCCCGCGAAGCATTTTCCGGTAGGGCCGCGGCTCTGGCCACAGCTGCCACGCCCGAAGAGCCAGGAGGGAAAGCCGTGCCTCGTTGGAAAGCTCTTTGGCAGCTGCTCGCGTGGCCCCACAGCCCGTGGGGCTGCGGGCTTTGCGGCGGCCGTCAGCCTCGGCACCACCGGCGCCCACCTGCTGCGGCCGCGCCAGCCTGCCAAGCATTTTCCGGTAGGGCCGCTACTCTGGCCACAGCTCCCACGCCCGAAGAGCCAGGAGGGAAAGCCGTGCCTCGTTGGAAAGCTCTTTGGCAGCCTCTTGTGTGGCCCCACAGCCCGTGGGGCTGCGGGCTTTGCGGCGGCCATCAGCCTCGGCGCCACCGGCGCCCACCTGGCGCCTCCGCGCCAGCCCGCGAAGCATTTTCCGGTAGGGCCGCGGCTCTGGCCACAGCTTCAACGCCCGAAGAGCCAGGAGGGAAAGCCGTGCCTCGTTGGAAAGCTCTTTGGCAGCCGCTCGCGTGGCCCCACAGCCCGTGGGGCTGCGGGCTTTGCGGCGGCCGTCAGCCTCGGCGCCACCGGTGCCCACCTGGCGCAGCCGCGCCAGCCTGCGAAGCATTTTCCGGTAGGGCCACGGCTCCGGCCACAGCTTCCACGCCCGAAGAGCCAGGAGGGAAAGCCGTGCCTCGTTGGAAAGCTCTTTGGCAGCCGCTTGCGTGGCCCCACAGCCCGTGGGGCTGCGGGCTTTGCGGCGGCCGTCAGCCTCGGCGCCACCGGCGCCCACCTGGCGCGGCCGCGCCAGCCTGCGAAGCATTTTCCGGTAGGGCCACGGCTCCGGCCACAGCTTCCACGCCCGAAGAGCCAGGAGGGAAAGCCGTGCCTCGTTGGAAAGCTCTTTGGCAGCCGCTCGCGTGGCCCCACAGCCCGTGGGGCTGCGGGCTTTGCGACGGCCGTCAGCCTCGGCGCCACCGGCGCCCACCTGGCGCGGCCGCGCCAGCCTGCGAAGCATTTTCCGGTAGGGCCGCGGCTCTGGCCACAGCTTCCACGCCCGAAGAGCCAGGAGGGAAAGCCGTGCCTCGTTGGAAAGCTCTTTGGCAGCCGCTCGCGTTGCCCCACAGCCCGTGGGGCTGCGGGCTTTGCGGCGGCCGTCAGCCTCGGCGCCACCGGCGCCCACCTGGCGCAGCCGCGCCAGCCTGCGAAGCATTTTCCGGTAGGGCCGCGGCTCTGGCCACAGCTCCCACGCCCGAAGAGCCAGGAGGGAAAGCCGTGCCTCGTTGGAAAGCTCTTTGGCAGCTGCTCGCGTGGCCCCACAGCCCGTGGGGCTGCGGGCTTTGAGGCGGACGTCAGCCTCGGCGACACCGGCGCCCACCTGGCGCGGCCGCGCCAGCCTGCCAAGCATTTTCCGGTAGGGCCGCTACACTGGCCACAGCTCCCACGCCCGAAGAGCCAGGAGGGAAAGCCGTGCCTCGTTGGAAAGCTCTTTGGCAGCCGCTCGCGTGGCCCCACAGCCCGTGGGGCTGCGGGCTTTGCGGCGGCCATCAGCCTCGGCGCCACCGGCGCCCACCTGGCGCCTCCGCGCCAGCCCGCGAAGCATTTTCCGGTAGGGCCGCGGCTCTGGCCACAGCTTCAACGCCCGAAGAGCCAGGAGGGAAAGCCGTGCCTCGTTGGAAAGCTCTTTGGCAGCCGCTCGCGTGGCCCCACAGCCCGTGGGGCTGCGGGCTTTGCGGCGGCCGTCAGCCTCGGCGCCACCGGTGCCCACCTGGCGCAGCCGCGCCAGCCTGCGAAGCATTTTCCGGTAGGGCCACGGCTCCGGCCACAGCTTCCACGCCCGAAGAGCCAGGAGGGAAAGCCGTGCCTCGTTGGAAAGCTCTTTGGCAGCCGCTTGCGTGGCCCCACAGCCCGTGGGGCTGCGGGCTTTGCGGCGGCCGTCAGCCTCGGCGCCACCGGCGCCCACCTGGTGCGGCCGCGCCAGCCTGCGAAGCATTTTCCGGTAGGGCCGCGGCTCTGGCCACAGCTCCCACGCCCGAAGAGCCAGGAGGGAAAGCCGTGCCTCGTTGGAAAGCTCTTTGGCAGCTGCTCGCGTGGCCCCACAGCCCGTGGGGCTGCGGGCTTTGCGGCGGACGTCAGCCTCGGCGCCACCGGCGCCCACCTGGCGCGGCAGCGCCAGCCTGCGAAGCATTTTCCGGTAGGGCCGCGGCTCTGGCCAGAGCTCCCACGCCCGAAGAGCCAGGAGGGAAAGCCGTGCCTCGTTGGAAAGCTCTTTGGCAGCTGCTCGCGTGGCCCCACAGCCCGTGGGGCTGCGGGCTTTGCGGCGGCCGTCACCCTCGGCGCCACCGGCGCCCTCGTGGCGCGGCCGCGCCAGCCCGCGAAGCATTTTCCGGTAGGGCCGCGGCTCTGGCCACAGCTTCCACGCCCGAAGAGCCAGGAGGGAAAGCCGTGCCTCATTGGAAAGCTCTTTGGCAGCTGCTCGCATTGCCCCACAGCCCGTGGGGCTGCGGGCTTTGCGGCGGCCGTCAGCCTCGGCGCCACCGGCGCCAACCTGGCGCGGCCGCGCCAGCCTGCGAAGCATTTTCCGGTAGGGCCGCGGCTCTGGCCACAGCTTCCACGCCCGAAGAGCCAGGAGGGAAAGCCATGCCTCGTTGGAAAGCTCTTTGGCAGCCGCTCGCGTGGCCCCACAGATCGTGGGGCTGCGGGCTTTGCGGCGGCCGTCAGACTCGGCGCCACCGGCGCCCACCTGGCGCGGCCGCGACAGCCTGCGAAGCATTTTCCGGTAGGGCCGCGGCTCTGGCCACAGCTCCCACGCCCAAAGAGCCAGGAGGGAAAGCCGTGCCTCGTTGGAAAGCTCTTTGGCAGCCGCTCGCGTGGCCCCACAGATCGTGGGGCTGCGGGCTTTGCGGCGGCCGTCAGCCTCGGCGCCACCGGCGCCCACCTGGCGCCGCTGCGCCAGCCTGCAAAGCATTTTCCGGTAGGGCGGCGGCTCTGGACACAGCTTCCACGCCCGAAGAGCCAGGAGGGAAAGCCGTGCCTCGTTGGAAAGCTCTTTGGCAGCCGCTCGCGTGGCCCCACAGATCGTGTGGCTGCGGGCTTTGCGGCGGCCGTCATCCTCGGCGCCACCGGCGCCCACTTGGCGCGGCCGCGCCAGCCTGCGAAGCATTTTCCGGTAGGGCCGCGGCTCTGGCCACAGCTTCCACGCCCGAAGAGCCAGGAGGGAAAGCCGTGCCTCGTTGGAAAGCTCTTTGGCAGCCGCTTGCGTGGCCCCACAGCCCGTGGGGCTGCGGGCTTTGCGGCAGCCGTCAGCCTCGGCGCCACCGGCGCCCACCTGGCGCGGCCGCGCCAGCCTGCGAAGCATTTCCGGTAGGGCCGCGGCTCTGGCCACAGCTCCCATGCCCGAAGAGCCAGGAGGGAAAGCCGTGCCTCATTGGAAAGCTCTTTGGCAGCCGCTCGCGGGGCCCCACAGCCCGTGGGGCTGCGGGCTTTGCGGCGGCCGTCAGCCTCGGCGCCACCGGCGCCCACGTGGCGCCGCCGCACTAGCCTGCGAAGCATTTTACAGTAGGGCCGCGGCTCTGGCAACAGCTCCCACGCCCGAAGACCAAGAAGGGAAAGCCGTTCCTCGTTGGAAAGCTCTTTGGCAGCCGCTCGCGTGGCCCCACAGCCCGTGGGGCTGCGGGCTTTGCGGCGGCCGTCAGCCTCGGCGCCACCGGCGCCCACGTGGCGCCGCCGCGCCAGCCTGCGAAGCATTTTCCGGTAGGGCCGCGGCTCTGGCCACAACTCCCATGCCCGAAGAGCCAGGAGGGAAAGCCGTGCCTCGTTGGAAAGCTCTTTGGCAGCCGCTCGCGTGGCCCCACAGCCCGTGGGGCTGCGGGCTTTGCGGCGGCCGTCAGCCTCGGCGCCACCGGCGCTCACCTGGCGCCGCCGCGCCAGCCTGCGAAGCATTTTCCGGTAGGGCCGTGGCTCTGGCCACAGCTCCCACGCCCGAAGAGCCAGGAGGGAAAGCCGTGCCTCGTTGGAAAGCTCTTTGGCAGCCGCTCGCGTGGCCCCACAGCCCGTGGGGCTGCGGGCTTTGCGGCGGCCGTCAGCCTGGGCGCCACCGGCGCCCACCTGGCGCCGCCGCGCCAGCCTGCGAAGCATTTTCCGGTAGGGCCGTGGCTCTGGCCACAGCTCCCACGCCCGAAGAGCCAGGAGGGAAAGCCGTGCCTCGTTGGAAAGCTCTTTGGCAGCCGCTCGCGTGGCCCCACAGCCCGTGGGGCTGCGGGCTTTGCGGCGGCCGTCAGCCTCGGCGCCACCGGCGCCCACGTGGCGCCGCCGCGCCAGCCTGCGAAGCATTTTCCGGTAGGGCCGCGGCTCTGGCCACAGCTCCCACGCCCGAAGAGCCAGGAGGGAAAGCCGTGCCTCGTTGGAAAGCTCTTTGGCAGCCGCTCGTGTGGCCCCACAGCCCATGGGGCTGCGGGCTTTGCGGCGGCCGTCAGCCTCGGCGCCACCGGCGCCCACGTCGCGCTGCCGCGCCAGCCTGCGAAGCATTTTCCGGTAGGGCCGTGGCTCTGGCCACAGCTCCTATGCCCGAAGAGCCAGGAGGGAAAGCCGTGCCTCGTTGGAAAGCTCTTTGGCAGCCGCTCGAGTGGCCCCACAGCCCGTGGGGCTGCGGGCTTTGCGGCGGCCGTCAGCCTCGGCGCCACCGGCGCCCACGTGGCGCCGCTGTACTAGCCTGCGAAGCATTTTCCGGTAGGGCCGCGGCTCTGGCCACAGCTCCCACGCCCGAAGAGCCTGGAGGGAAAGCCGTGCCTCGTTGGAAAGCTCTTTGGCAGCCGCTCGCGTGGCCCCACAGCCCGTGGGGCTGCGGGCTTTGCGGCGGCCGTCAGCCTCGGCGCCACCGGCGCCCACTTGGCGCCGCCGCACTAGCCTGCGAAGCATTTTCCGGTAGGGCCGCGGCTCTGGCCACAGCTCCCACGCTCGAAGAGCCAGGAGGGAAAGCCGTGCCTCGTTGGAAAGCTCTTTGGCAGCCGCTCGCGTGGCCCCACAGCCCGTGGGGCTGCGGGCTTTGCCGCGGCCGTCAGCCTCGGCGCCACCGGCGCCCACGTGGCGCCGCCGCATTAGCCTGCGAAGCATTTTCTAGTAGGGCCGCGGCTGTGGCCACAGCTCCCACGCCCGAAGAGCCAGGAGGGAAAGCCGTGCCTCGTTGGAAAGCTCTTTGGCAGCCGCTCGCGTGGCCCCACAGCCCGTGGGGCTGCGGGCTTTGCGGCAGCCGTCAGCCTCGGCGCCACCGGCGCCCACCTGGCGCCGCCGCACTAGCCTGCGAAGCATTTTCCGGTAGGGCCGCGGCTTTGGCCACAGCTCCCACGCTCGAAGAGCCAGGAGGGAAAGCCGTGGCTCGTTCGAAAGCTCTTTGGCAGCCGCTCGCGTGGCCCCACAGCCCGTGGGGCTGCGGGTTTTGTGGCGGCCGTCAGCCTCGGCGCCACCGGCACCGACGTTGTGCCGCCGCGCCAGCCTGCGAAGCATTTTCCGGTAGGACCGCGGCTCTGGCCACAGCTCCCACGCCCGAAGAGCCAGGAGGGAAAGCCGTGCCTCGTTGGAAAGCTCTTTGGCAGCCGCTCGCGTGGCCCCACAGCCCGTGGGGCTGCGGGCTTTGCCGCGGCCGTCAGCCTCGGCGCCACCGGCGCCCACGTGGCGCCGCCGCACTAGCCTGCGAAGCATTTTCTAGTAGGGCTGCGGCTCTGGCCACAGCTCCCACGCCCGAAGAGCCAGGAGGGAAAGCCATGCCTCGTTGGAAAGCTCTTTGGCAGCCGCTCGCGTGGCCCCACAGCCCGTGGGGCTGCGGGCTTTGCGGCAGCCGTCAGCCTCGGCGCCACGGGCGCCCACCTGGCGCCGCCGCACTAGCCTGCGAAGCATTTTCCGGTAGGGCCGCGGCTTTGGCCACAGCTCCCACGCTCGAAGAGCCAGGAGGGAAAGCCGTGGCTCGTTCGAAAGCTCTTTGGCAGCCGCTCGCGTGGCCCCACAGCCCGTGGGGCTGCGGGCTTTGCGGCGGCCGTGAGCCTTGGCGCCACCGGCGCCCACCTGGCGCCGCCGCGCCAGGCTGCGAAGCATTTTCCGGTAGGGCCGTGGCTCTGGCCACAGCTCCCACGCCCGAAGAGCCAGGAGGGAAAGCCGTGCCTCGTTGGAAAGCTCTTTGGCAGCCGCTCGCGTGGCCCCACAGCTCGTGGGGCTGCGGGCTTTGCGGCGGCCGTCAGCCTCGGCGCCACCGGCACCCACGTGGCGCCGCCGCGCCAGCCTGCGAAGCATTTTCCGGTAGGGCCGCGGCTGTGGCCACAGCTCCCACACCCGAAGAGCCAGGAGGGAAAGCCGTGCCTCGTTGGAAAGCTCTTTGGCAGCCGCTCGCGTGGCCCCACAGGCCGTGGGGCTGCGGGCTTTGCGGCGGCCGTCAGCCTCGGCGCCACCGGCGCCCAAGTGGCGCCGCCGCGCCAGCCTGCGAAGCATTTTCCGGTAGGGCCACGTCTCTGGCCACAGCTCCCACGCCCGAAGAGCCAGGAAGGAAAGCCGTGCCTCGTTGGAAAGCTCTTTGGCAGCCGCTCGCGTGGCCCCACAGCCCGTGGGGCTGCGGGCTTTGCGGCGGCCGTCAGCCTCGGCGCCACGGGCGCCCACCTGGCACCGCCGCGCCAGACTGCGAAGCATTTTCCGGTAGGGCCACGGCTCTGGTCACAGCTCCCACGCCCGAAGAGCCAGGAGGGAAAGCCGTGCCTCGTTGGAAAGCTCTTTGGCAGCCGCTCGCGTGGCCCCACAGCCCGTGGGGCTGCGGGCTTTGCGGCGGCCATAAGCCTCGGCGCCACCGGCGCCCACCTGGCGCCGCCGCACTAGCCTGCGAAGCATTTTCCTGTAGGGCCGCGGCTTTGGCCACAGCTCCCACGCTCGAAGAGCCAGGAAGGAAAGCCGTGCCTCGTCGGAAAGCTCTTTGGCAGCCGCTCGAGTGGCCCCACAGCCCGTGGGGCTGCAGGCTTTGCGGCGGCCGTCAGCCTCGGCGCCACCGGCGCCCACGTGGCGCCGCCGCGCTAGCCTGCGAAGCATTTTCCGGTAGGGCCGCGGCTCTGGCCACAGCTCCCATGCCCGAAGAGCCAGGAGGGAAAGCCGTGCCTCGTTGGAAAGCTCTTTGGCAGCCGCTCGCGTGGCCCCACAGCCCGTGGGGCTGCGGGCTTTGCGGCGGCCGTCAGCCTCGGCGCCACCGGCGCCCACGTGGCGCCGCCGCGCCAGCCTGCGAAGCATTTTCCGGTAGGGCCGCGGCTGTGGCCACAGCTCCCACGCCCGAAGAGCCAGGAGGGAAAGCCGTGCCTCGTTGGAAAGCTCTTTGGCAGCCGCTCGCGTGGCCCCACAGCCCGTGGGGCTGCGGGCTTTGCGGCGGCTGTCAGCCTCGGCGCCACCGGCGCCCACTTGGCGCCGCCGCACTAGCCTGCGAAGCATTTTCCGGTAGGGCCGCGGTTTTGGCCACAGCTCCCACGCTCGAAGAGCCAGGAGGGAAAGCCGTGCCTCGTTGGAAAGCTCTTTGGCAGCTGCTCGCGTGGCCCCACAGCCCGTGGGGCTGCAGGCTTTGCGGCGGCCGTCAGCCTCGGCGCCACCGGCGCCCACGTGGCGCCGCCGCACTAGCCTGCGAAGCATTTTCCGGTAGGGCCGCGGCTCTGGCCACAGCTCCCACGCCCGAAGAGCCAGGAGGGAAAGCCATGCCTCGTTGGAAAGCTCTTTGGCAGCCGCTTGCGTGGCCCCACAGCTCGTGGGGCTGCGGGCTTTGCGGCGGCCGTCAGCCTCGGCGCCACCGGCGCCCACGTGGCGCCACCGCGCCAGCCTGCGAAGCATTTTCCGGTAGGGTCGTGGCTCTGGCCACAGCTCCCACGCCCGAAGAGCCAGGAGGGAAAGCCGTGCCTCGTTGGAAAGCTCTTTGGCAGCCACTCGCGTGGCCCCACAGCCCGTGGGGCTGCGGGCTTTGCGGCGGCCGTCAGCCTCGGCGCCACCGGCGCCCACGTTGCGCCGCCGCGCCAGCCTGCGAAGCATTTTCCGGTAGGGCCGCGGCTCTGGCCACAGCTCCCACGCCCGAAGAGCCAGGAGGGAAAGCCGTGCCTCGTTGGAAAGCTCTTTGGCAGCCGCTCGCGTGGCCCCACAGCCCGTGGGGCTGCGGGCTTTGCGGCGGCCGTCAGCCTTGGCGCCACCGGCGCCCACGTGGCGCCGCCACACTAGCTTGCGAAGCATTTTCTAGTAGGGCTGCGGCTCTGGCCACAGCTCCCACGCCCGAAGAGCCAGGAGGGAAAGCCGTGCCTCGTTGGAAAGCTCTTTGGCAGCCGCTCGCGTGGCCCCACAGCCCGTGGGGCTGCGGGCTTTGCGGCGGCTGTCAGCCTCGGCGCCACCGGCGCCCACTTGGCGCCGCCGCACTAGCCTGCGAAGCATTTTCCGGTAGGGCCGCGGTTTTGGCCACAGCTCCCACGCTCGAAGAGCCAGGAGGGAAAGCCGTGCCTCGTTGGAAAGCTCTTTGGCAGCTGCTCGCGTGGCCCCACAGCCCGTGGGGCTGCAGGCTTTGCGGCGGCCGTCAGCCTCGGCGCCACCGGCGCCCACGTGGCGCCGCCGCACTAGCCTGCGAAGCATTTTCCGGTAGGGCCGCGGCTCTGGCCACAGCTCCCACGCCCGAAGAGCCAGGAGGGAAAGCCATGCCTCGTTGGAAAGCTCTTTGGCAGCCGCTTGCGTGGCCCCACAGCTCGTGGGGCTGCGGGCTTTGCGGCGGCCGTCAGCCTCGGCGCCACCGGCGCCCACGTGGCGCCACCGCGCCAGCCTGCGAAGCATTTTCCGGTAGGGTCGTGGCTCTGGCCACAGCTCCCACGCCCGAAGAGCCAGGAGGGAAAGCCGTGCCTCGTTGGAAAGCTCTTTGGCAGCCACTCGCGTGGCCCCACAGCCCGTGGGGCTGCGGGCTTTGCGGCGGCCGTCAGCCTCGGCGCCACCGGCGCCCACGTTGCGCCGCCGCGCCAGCCTGCGAAGCATTTTCCGGTAGGGCCGCGGCTCTGGCCACAGCTCCCACGCCCGAAGAGCCAGGAGGGAAAGCCGTGCCTCGTTGGAAAGCTCTTTGGCAGCCGCTCGCGTGGCCCCACAGCCCGTGGGGCTGCGGGCTTTGCGGCGGCCGTCAGCCTTGGCGCCACCGGCGCCCACGTGGCGCCGCCACACTAGCTTGCGAAGCATTTTCTAGTAGGGCCGCGGCTCTGGCCACAGCTCCCACGCCCGAAGAGCCAGGAGGGAAAGCCGTGCCTTGTTGGAAAGCTCTTTGGCAGCCGCGCGCGTGGCCCCACAGCCCGTGGGGCTGCGGGCTTTGCGGCGGCCGTCAGCCTCGGCGCCAACGGCGCCCACCTGGCGCCACCGCGCCAGCCTGCGAAGCATTTTCCGGTAGGGCCGCGGCTGTGGCCACAGCTCCCACGCCCGAAGAGCCAGGAGGGAAAGCCGTGCCTCGTTGCAAAGCTCTTTGGCAGCCGCTCGCGTGGCCCCACAGCCCGTGGGGCTGCGGGCTTTGCGGCGGCCGTCAGCCTCGGCGCCACCGGCGCCCAAGTGGCGCCGCCTCGCCAGCCTGCGAAGCATTTTCCGGTAGGGCCGTGGCTGTGGCCACAGCTCCCACGCCCGAAGAGCCAGGAGGGAAAGCCGTGCCTCGTTGGAAAGCTCTTTGGCAGCCGCTCGAGTGGCCCCACAGCCCGTGGGGCTGCGGGCTTTGCGGCGGCCGTCAGCCTCGGCGCCACCGGCGCCCACTTGGCGCCGCCGCACTAGCCTGCGAAGCATTTTCCGGTAGGGCCGCGGCTCTGGCCACAGCTCCCACGCCCGAAGAGCCAGGAGGGAAAGCCGTGCCTCGTTGGAAAGCTCTTTGGCAGCCGCTCGCGTGGCCCCACAGCCCGTGGGGCTGCGGGCTTTGCGGCGGCCGTCAGCCTCAGCGCCACCGGCGCCCACGTGGCGCCGCCGCGCCAGCCTGCGAAGCATTTTCCGGTAGGGCCGCGGCTGTGGCCACAGCTCCCACGCCCGAAGAGCCAGGAGGGAAAGCCGTGCCTCGTTGGAAAGCTCTTTGGCAGCCACTCGCGTGGCCCCACAGCCCGTGGGGCTGCGGGCTTTGCGGCGGCCGTCAGCCTCGGCGCCACCGGCGCCCACCTGGCGCCGCCGCGCAAGTCTGCGAAGCATTTTCTGGTAGGGCCGCGGCTCTGGCCACAGCTCCCATGCCCGAAGAGCCAGGAGGGAAAGCCGTGCCTCGTTGGAAAGCTCTTTGGCAGCCGCTCGCGTGGCCCCACAGCCCGTGGGGCTGCGGGCTTTGCGGCGGCCGTCAGCCTCGGCGCCACCGGCGCCCACGTGGCGCCGCCGCGCCAGCCTGCGAAGCATTTTCCGGTAGGGCCGCGGCTCTGGCCACAGATCCCACGCCCAAAGAGCAAGGAGGGAAAGCCGTGCCTCGTTGGAAAGCTCTTTGGCAGCCGCTCGAGTGGCCCCACAGCCCGTGGGGCTGCGGGCTTTGCGGCGGCCGTCAGCCTCGGCGCCACCGGCGCCCACTTGGCGCCGCCGCACTAGCCTGCGAAGCATTTTCTGGTAGGGCCGCGGCTCTGGCCACAGCTCCCACGCCCGAAGAGCCAGGAGGGAAAGCCGTGCCTCGTTGGAAAGCTCTTTGGCAGCCGCTCGCGTGGCCCCACAGCCCGTGGGGCTGCGGGCTTTGCGGCGGCCGTCAGCCTCAGCGCCACCGGCGCCCACGTGGCGCCGCCGCGCCAGCCTGCGAAGCATTTTCCGGTAGGGCCGCGGCTGTGGCCACAGCTCCCACGCCCGAAGAGCCAGGAGGGAAAGCCGTGCCTCGTTGGAAAGCTCTTTGGCAGCCGCTCGCGTGGCCCCACAGCCCGTGGGGCTGCGGGCTTTGCGGCGGCCGTCAGCCTCGGCGCCACCGGCGCCCACCTGGCGCCGCCGCGCAAGTCTGCGAAGCATTTTCTGGTAGGGCCGCGGCTCTGGCCACAGCTCCCATGCCCGAAGAGCCAGGAGGGAAAGCCGTGCCTCGTTGGAAAGCTCTTTGGCAGCCGCTCGCGTGGCCCCACAGCCCGTGGGGCTGCGGGCTTTGCGGCGGCCGTCAGCCTCGGCGCCACCGGCGCCCACATGGCGCCGCCGCACTAGCCTGCGAAGCATTTTCCGGTAGGGCCGCGGCTCTGGCCACAGCTCCCACGCTCGAAGAGCCAGGAGGGAAAGCCGTGCCTCGTTGGAAAGCTCTTTGGCAGCCGCTCGCGTGGCCCCACAGCCCGTGGGGCTGCGGGCTTTGCGGCGGCCGTCAGCCTCGGCGCCACCGGCGCCCACCTGGCGCCGCCGCGCCAGCCTGCGAAGCATTTTCTGGTAGGGCCGCGGCTGTGGCCACAGCTCCCACGCCCGAAGAGCCAGGAGGGAAAGCCGTGCCTCGTTGGAAAGCTCTTTGGCAGCCGCTCGCGTGGCCCCACAGCCCATGGGGCTGCGGGCTTTGCGGCGGCCGTCAGCCTCGGCGCCACCGGCGCCCACCTGGCGCCGCCGCGCCAGCCTGCGAAGCATTTTCCGGTAGGGCCGCGGCTGTGGCCACAGCTCCCACGCCCGAAGAGCCAGGAGGGAAAGCCGTGCCTCGTTGGAAAGCTCTTTGGCAGCCGCTCGCGTGGCCCCAGAGCCCGTGGGGCTGCGGGCTTTGCGGCGGCCGTCAGCCACGGCGCCACCGGCGCCCACCTGGCGCCGCCGTGCCAGCCTGCGAAGCATTTTCTGGTAGGGCCGCGGCTCTGGCCACAGCTCCCATGCCCGAAGAGCCAGGAGGGAAAGCCGTGCCTCGTTGGAAAGCTCTTTGGCAGCCGCTCGCGTGGCCCCACAGCCCGTGGGGCTGCGGGCTTTGCGGCGGCCGTCAGCCTCGGCGCCACCGGCGCCCACTTGGCGCCGCCGCACTAGCCTGCGAAGCATTTTCCGGTAGGGCCGCGGCTCTGGCCACAGCTCCCACGCCCGAAGAGCCAGGAGGGAAAGCCGTGCCTCGTTGGAAAGCTCTTTGACAGCCGCTTGCGTGGCCCCACAGCCCGTGGGGCTGCGGGCTTTGCGGCGGCCGTCAGCCTCGGCGCCACCGGTACCCACGTCGCGCCACCGCGCCTGCCTGCAAAGCATTTTCCGGTAGGGCCGCGGCTCTGGCCACAGCTCCCACGCCCGAAGAGCCAGGAGGGAAAGCAGTGCCTCGTTGGAAAGCTCTTTGGCAGCCGCTCGCGTGGCCCCACAGCCCGTGGGGCTGCGGGCTTTGCGGCGGCCGTCAGCCTCGGCGCCACCGGCGCCCACTTGGCGCCGCCGCACTAGCCTGCGAAGCATTTTCCGGTAGGGCCGCGGCTCTGGCCACAGCTCCCACGCTCGAAGAGCCAGGAGGGAAAGCCGTGCCTCGTTGGAAAGCTCTTTGGCAGCCGCTCGCGTGGCCCCACAGCCCGTGGGGCTGCGGGCTTTGCGGCGGCCGTCAGCCTCGGCGCCACCGGCGCCCACCTGGCGCCGCCGCGCCAGCCTGCGAAGCATTTTCTGGTAGGGCCGCGGCTGTGGCCACAGCTCCCACGCCCGAAGAGCCAGGAGGGAAAGCCGTGCCTCGTTGGAAAGCTCTTTGGCAGCCGCTCGCGTGGCCCCACAGCCCATGGGGCTGCGGGCTTTGCGGCGGCCGTCAGCCTCGGCGCCACCGGCGCCCACCTGGCGCCGCCGCGCCAGCCTGCGAAGCATTTTCCGGTAGGGCCGCGGCTGTGGCCACAGCTCCCACGCCCGAAGAGCCAGGAGGGAAAGCCGTGCCTCGTTGGAAAGCTCTTTGGCAGCCGCTCGCGTGGCCCCACAGCCCGTGGGGCTGCGGGCTTTGCGGCGGCCGTCAGCCACGGCGCCACCGGCGCCCACCTGGCGCCGCCGTGCCAGCCTGCGAAGCATTTTCTGGTAGGGCCGCGGCTCTGGCCACAGCTCCCATGCCCGAAGAGCCAGGAGGGAAAGCCGTGCCTCGTTGGAAAGCTCTTTGGCAGCCGCTCGCGTGGCCCCACAGCCCGTGGGGCTGCGGGCTTTGCGGCGGCCGTCAGCCTCGGCGCCACCGGCGCCCACTTGGCGCCGCCGCACTAGCCTGCGAAGCATTTTCCGGTAGGGCCGCGGCTCTGGCCACAGCTCCCACGCCCGAAGAGCCAGGAGGGAAAGCCGTGCCTCGTTGGAAAGCTCTTTGACAGCCGCTTGCGTGGCCCCACAGCCCGTGGGGCTGCGGGCTTTGCGGCGGCCGTCAGCCTCGGCGCCACCGGTACCCACGTCGCGCCACCGCGCCTGCCTGCAAAGCATTTTCCGGTAGGGCCGCGGCTGTGGCCACAGCTCCCACGCCCGAAGAGCCAGGAGGGAAAGCAGTGCCTCGTTGGAAAGCTCTTTGGCAGCCGCTCGCGTGGCCCCACAGCCCGTGGGGCTGCGGGCTTTGCGGCGGCCGTCAGCCTCGGCGCCACCGGCGCCCACCTGGCGCCGCCGCGCCAGCCTGCGAAGCATTTTCCGGTAGGGCCACGTCTCTGGCCACAGCTCCCACGCCCGAAGAGCCAGGAGGGAAAGCCGTTCCTCGTTGGAAAGCTCTTTGGCAGCCGCTCGCGTGGCCCCACAGCCCGTGGGGCTGCGGGCTTTGCGGCGGCCGTCAGCCTCGGCGCCACCGGCACACACGTCGCGGCGCCGCGCCAGCCTGCGAAGCATTTTCCGGTACGGCCGCGGCTGTGGCCACAGCTCCCACGCCCGAAGAGCCAGGAGGGAAAGCCGTGCCTCGTTGGAAAGCTCTTTGGCAGCCGCTCGCGTGGCCCCACAGCCCGTGGGGCTGCGGGCTTTGCGGCGGCCGTCAGCCTCGGCGCCACCGGCGCCCACCTGGTGCCGCCGCGCCAGCCTGCGAAGCATTTTCGGATAGGGCCGCGGCTCTGGCCACAGCTCCCACGCCCGAAGAGCCAGGAGGGAAAGCCGTGCCTCGTTGGAAAGCTCTTTGGCAGCCGCTCGCGTGGCCCCACAGCCCGTGGGGCTGCGGGCTTTGCGGCGGCCGTCAGCCTCGGCGCCACCGGCGCCCACGTCGCGCTGCCGCGCCAGCCTACGAAGCATTTTCCGGTAGGTCCACGGCTCTGGCCACAGCTCCCACGCCCGAAGAGCCAGGAGGGAAAGCCGTGCCTCGTTGGAAAGCTCTTTGGCAGCCGCTCGCGTGGCCCCACAGCCCGTGGGGCTGCGGGCTTTGCGGCGGCCTTAAGCCTCGGCGCCACCGGCGCCCACCTGGTGCCGCCGCGCCAGCCTGCGAAGCATTTTCCGGTAGGGCCGCGGCTCTGGCCACAGCTCCCACGCCCGAAGAGCCAGGAGGGAAAGCCGTGCCTCGTTGGAAAGCTCTTTGGCAGCCGCTCGCGTGGCCCCACAGCCCGTGGGGCTGCGGGCTTTGCGGCGGCCGTCAGCCTCGGAGCCACCGGCACACACGTCGTGCCACCGCGCCAGCCTGCAAAGCATTTTCCGGTAGGGCCGCGGCTCTGGCCACAGCTCCCACGCCCGAAGAGCCAGGAGGGAAAGCCGTGCCTCGTTGGAAAGCTCTTTGGCAGCCGCTCGCGTGGCCCCACAGCCCATGGGGCTGCGGGCTTTGCGGCGGCCGTCAGCCTCGGCGCCACCGGCGCCCACGTCGCGCCGCCGCGCCAGCCTGCGAAGCATTTTCCGGTAGGGCCGTGGCTCTGGCCACAGCTCCCACGCCCGAAGAGCCAGGAGGGAAAGCCGTGCCTCGTTGGAAAGCTCTTTGGCAGCCGCTCGCGTGGCCCCACAGCCCGTGGGGCTGCGGGCTTTGCGGCCGCCGTCAGCCTCGGCGCCACCGGCGCCCACGTTGCGCCGCCGCGCCAGCCTGCGAAGCATTTTCCGGTAGGGCCGCGGCTCTGGCCACAGCTCCCACGCCCGAAGAGCCAGGAGGGAAAGCCGTGCCTCGTTGGAAAGCTCTTTGGCAGCCGCTCGCGTGGCCCCACAGCCCGTGGGGCTGCGGGCTTTGCGGCGGCCGTCAGCCTTGGCGCCACCGGCGCCCACGTGGCGCCGCCACACTAGCTTGCGAAGCATTTTCTAGTAGGGCCGCGGCTCTGGCCACAGCTCCCACGCCCGAAGAGCCAGGAGGGAAAGCCGTGCCTTGTTGGAAAGCTCTTTGGCAGCCGCGCGCGTGGCCCCACAGCCCGTGGGGCTGCGGGCTTTGCGGCGGCCGTCAGCCTCGGCGCCACCGGCGCCCACGTGGCGCCACCGCGCCAGCCTGCGAAGCATTTTCCGGTAGGGCCGCGGCTGTGGCCACAGCTCCCACGCCCGAAGAGCCAGGAGGGAAAGCCGTGCCTCGTTGCAAAGCTCTTTGGCAGCCGCTCGCGTGGCCCCACAGCCCGTGGGGCTGCGGGCTTTGCGGCGGCCGTCAGCCTCGGCGCCACCGGCGCCCAAGTGGCGCCGCCTCGCCAGCCTGCGAAGCATTTTCCGGTAGGGCCGTGGCTGTGGCCACAGCTCCCACGCCCGAAGAGCCAGGAGGGAAAGCCGTGCCTCGTTGGAAAGCTCTTTGGCAGCCGCTCGCGTGGCCCCACAGCCCGTGGGGCTGCGGGCTTTGCGGCAGCCGTCAGCCTCGGCGCCACCGGCGCCCAAGTGGCGCCGCCTCGCCAGCCTGCGAAGCATTTTCCGGTAGGGCCGTGGCTGTGGCCACAGCTCCCACGCCCGAAGAGCCAGGAGGGAAAGCCGTGCCTCGTTGGAAAGCTCTTTGGCAGCCGCTCGCGTGGCCCCACAGCCCGTGGGGCTGCGGGCTTTGCGGCAGCCGTCAGCCTCGGCGCCACCGGCGCCCACGTGGCGCCGCCGCACTAGCCTGCGAAGCATTTTCCGGTAGGGCCGCGGCTCTGGCGACAGCTCCCACGCCCGAAGAGCCAGGAGGGAAAGCCGTGCCTCGTTGGAAAGCTCTTTGGCAGCCGCTCGCGTGGCCCCACAGCCCGTGGGGCTGCGGGCTTTGCGGCTACCGTCAGCCTCGGCGCCACCGGCCCACACCTGGCGCCGCCGCGCCAGCCTGCGAAGCATTTTCCGGTAGGGCCGCGGCTCTGGCCACAGCTCCCACGCCCGAAGAGCCAGGAGGGAAAGCCGTGCCTCGTTGGAAAGCTCTTTGGCAGCCGCTCGCGTGGCCCCACAGCCCGTGGGGCTGCGGGCTTTGCGGCGGCCGTCAGCCTCGGCGCCACCGGCGCCCACGTCGCGCCGCCGCGCCAGCCTACGAAGCATTTTCCGGTAGGGCCACGGCTCTGGCCACAGCTCCCACGCTCGAAGAGCCAGGAGGGAAAGCCGTGCCTCGTTGGAAAGCTCTTTGGTAGCCGCTCGCGTGGCCCCACTGCCCGTGGGGCTGCGGGCTTTGCGGCAGCCGTCAGCCTCGGCGCCACCGGCGCCCACGTGGCGCCGCCGCACTAGCCTGCGAAGCATTTTCCAGTAGGGCCGCGGCTCTGGCAACAGCTCCCACGCCCGAAGACCAAGGAGGGAAAGCCGTGCCTCGTTGGAAAGCTCTTTGGCAGCCGCTCGCGTGGCCCCACAGCCCGTGGGGCTGCGGGCTTTGCGGCGGCCGTCAGCCTCGGCGCCACCGGCGCCCACGTGGCGCCGCCGCGCCAGCCTGCGAAGCATTTTCCGGTAGGGCCGCGGCTCTGGCCACAGATCCCACGCCCAAAGAGCAAGGAGGGAAAGCCGTGCCTCGTTGGAAAGCTCTTTGGCAGCCGCTCGAGTGGCCCCACAGCCCGTGGGGCTGCGGGCTTTGCGGCGGCCGTCAGCCTCGGCGCCACCGGCGCCCACTTGGCGCCGCCGCACTAGCCTGCGAAGCATTTTCCGGTAGGGCCGCGGCTGTGGCCACAGCTCCCACGCCCGAAGAGCCAGGAGGGAAAGCCGTGCCTCGTTGGAAAGCTCTTTGGCAGCCGCTCGCGTGGCCCCACAGCCCGTGGGGCTGCGGGCTTTGCGGCGGCCGTCAGCCTCGGCGCCACCGGCGCCCACCTGGCGCCGCCGCGCAAGTCTGCGAAGCATTTTCTGGTAGGGCCGCGGCTCTGGCCACAGCTCCCATGCCCGAAGAGCCAGGAGGGAAAGCCGTGCCTCGTTGGAAAGCTCTTTGGCAGCCGCTCGCGTGGCCCCACAGCCCGTGGGGCTGCGGGCTTTGCGGCGGCCGTCAGCCTCGGCGCCACCGGCGCCCACGTGGCGCCGCCGCGCCAGCCTGCGAAGCATTTTCCGGTAGGGCCGCGGCTCTGGCCACAGATCCCACGCCCAAAGAGCAAGGAGGGAAAGCCGTGCCTCGTTGGAAAGCTCTTTGGCAGCCGCTCGAGTGGCCCCACAGCCCGTGGGGCTGCGGGCTTTGCGGCGGCCGTCAGCCTCGGCGCCACCGGCGCCCACTTGGCGCCGCCGCACTAGCCTGCGAAGCATTTTCCGGTAGGGCCGCGGCTCTGGCCACAGCTCCCACGCCCGAAGAGCCAGGAGGGAAAGCCGTGCCTCGTTGGAAAGCTCTTTGGCAGCCGCTCGCGTGGCCCCACAGCCCGTGGGGCTGCGGGCTTTGCGGCGGCCGTCAGCCTCAGCGCCACCGGCGCCCACGTGGCGCCGCCGCGCCAGCCTGCGAAGCATTTTCCGGTAGGGCCGCGGCTGTGGCCACAGCTCCCACGCCCGAAGAGCCAGGAGGGAAAGCCGTGCCTCGTTGGAAAGCTCTTTGGCAGCCGCTCGCGTGGCCCCACAGCCCGTGGGGCTGCGGGCTTTGCGGCGGCCGTCAGCCTCGGCGCCACCGGCGCCCACCTGGCGCCGCCGCGCAAGTCTGCGAAGCATTTTCTGGTAGGGCCGCGGCTCTGGCCACAGCTCCCATGCCCGAAGAGCCAGGAGGGAAAGCCGTGCCTCGTTGGAAAGCTCTTTGGCAGCCGCTCGCGTGGCCCCACAGCCCGTGGGGCTGCGGGCTTTGCGGCGGCCGTCAGCCTCGGCGCCACCGGCGCCCACTTGGCGCCGCCGCACTAGCCTGCGAAGCATTTTCCGGTAGGGCCGCGGCTCTGGCCACAGCTCCCACGCTCGAAGAGCCAGGAGGGAAAGCCGTGCCTCGTTGGAAAGCTCTTTGGCAGCCGCTCGCGTGGCCCCACAGCCCGTGGGGCTGCGGGCTTTGCGGCGGCCGTCAGCCTCGGCGCCACCGGCGCCCACCTGGCGCCGCCGCGCCAGCCTGCGAAGCATTTTCTGGTAGGGCCGCGGCTGTGGCCACAGCTCCCACGCCCGAAGAGCCAGGAGGGAAAGCCGTGCCTCGTTGGAAAGCTCTTTGGCAGCCGCTCGCGTGGCCCCACAGCCCATGGGGCTGCGGGCTTTGCGGCGGCCGTCAGCCTCGGCGCCACCGGCGCCCACCTGGCGCCGCCGCGCCAGCCTGCGAAGCATTTTCCGGTAGGGCCGCGGCTGTGGCCACAGCTCCCACGCCCGAAGAGCCAGGAGGGAAAGCCGTGCCTCGTTGGAAAGCTCTTTGGCAGCCGCTCGCGTGGCCCCAGAGCCCGTGGGGCTGCGGGCTTTGCGGCGGCCGTCAGCCACGGCGCCACCGGCGCCCACCTGGCGCCGCCGTGCCAGCCTGCGAAGCATTTTCTGGTAGGGCCGCGGCTCTGGCCACAGCTCCCATGCCCGAAGAGCCAGGAGGGAAAGCCGTGCCTCGTTGGAAAGCTCTTTGGCAGCCGCTCGCGTGGCCCCACAGCCCGTGGGGCTGCGGGCTTTGCGGCGGCCATCAGCCTCGGCGCCACCGGCGCCCACTTGGCGCCGCCGCACTAGCCTGCGAAGCATTTTCCGGTAGGGCCGCGGCTCTGGCCACAGCTCCCACGCCCGAAGAGCCAGGAGGGAAAGCCGTGCCTCGTTGGAAAGCTCTTTGACAGCCGCTTGCGTGGCCCCACAGCCCGTGGGGCTGCGGGCTTTGCGGCGGCCGTCAGCCTCGGCGCCACCGGTACCCACGTCGCGCCACCGCGCCTGCCTGCAAAGCATTTTCCGGTAGGGCCGCGGCTGTGGCCACAGCTCCCACGCCCGAAGAGCCAGGAGGGAAAGCAGTGCCTCGTTGGAAAGCTCTTTGGCAGCCGCTCGCGTGGCCCCACAGCCCGTGGGGCTGCGGGCTTTGCGGCGGCCGTCAGCCTCGGCGCCACCGGCACACACGTCGCGGCGCCGCGCCAGCCTGCGAAGCATTTTCCGGTACGGCCGCGGCTCTGGCCACAGCTCCCACGCCCGAAGAGCCAGGAGGGAAAGCCGTGCCTCGTTGGAAAGCTCTTTGGCAGCCGCTCGCGTGGCCCCACAGCCCGTGGGGCTGCGGGCTTTGCGGCGGCCGTCAGCCTCGGCGCCACCGGCGCCCACCTGGTGCCGCCGCGCCAGCCTGCGAAGCATTTTCGGGTAGGGCCGCGGCTCTGGCCACAGCTCCCACGCCCGAAGAGCCAGGAGGGAAAGCCGTGCCTCGTTGGAAAGCTCTTTGGCAGCCGCTCGCGTGGCCCCACAGCCCGTGGGGCTGCGGGCTTTGCGGCGGCCGTCAGCCTCGGCGCCACCGGCGCCCACGTCGCGCCGCCGCGCCAGCCTACGAAGCATTTTCCGGTAGGGCCACGGCTCTGGCCACAGCTCCCACGCCCGAAGAGCCAGGAGGGAAAGCCGTGCCTCGTTGGAAAGCTCTTTGGCAGCCGCTCGCGTGGCCCCACAGCCCGTGGGGCTGCGGGCTTTGCGGCGGCCTTAAGCCTCGGCGCCACCGGCGCCCACCTGGTGCCGCCGCGCCAGCCTGCGAAGCATTTTCCGGTAGGGCCGCGGCTCTGGCCACAGCTCCCACGCCCGAAGAGCCAGGAGGGAAAGCCGTGCCTCGTTGGAAAGCTCTTTGGCAGCCGCTCGCGTGGCCCCACAGCCCGTGGGGCTGCGGGCTTTGCGGCGGCCGTCAGCCTCGGCGCCACCGGCGCCCACTTGGCGCCGCCGCACTAGCCTGCGAAGCATTTTCCGGTAGGGCCGCGGCTCTGGCCACAGCTCCCACGCTCGAAGAGCCAGGAGGGAAAGCCGTGCCTCGTTGGAAAGCTCTTTGGCAGCCGCTCGCGTGGCCCCACAGCCCGTGGGGCTGCGGGCTTTGCGGCGGCCGTCAGCCTCGGCGCCACCGGCGCCCACCTGGCGCCGCCGCGCCAGCCTGCGAAGCATTTTCTGGTAGGGCCGCGGCTGTGGCCACAGCTCCCACGCCCGAAGAGCCAGGAGGGAAAGCCGTGCCTCGTTGGAAAGCTCTTTGGCAGCCGCTCGCGTGGCCCCACAGCCCATGGGGCTGCGGGCTTTGCGGCGGCCGTCAGCCTCGGCGCCACCGGCGCCCACCTGGCGCCGCCGCGCCAGCCTGCGAAGCATTTTCCGGTAGGGCCGCGGCTGTGGCCACAGCTCCCACGCCCGAAGAGCCAGGAGGGAAAGCCGTGCCTCGTTGGAAAGCTCTTTGGCAGCCGCTCGCGTGGCCCCAGAGCCCGTGGGGCTGCGGGCTTTGCGGCGGCCGTCAGCCACGGCGCCACCGGCGCCCACCTGGCGCCGCCGTGCCAGCCTGCGAAGCATTTTCCGGTAGGGCCACGTTTCTGGCCACAGCTCCCATGCCCGAAGAGCCAGGAAGGAAAGCCGTGCCTCGTCGGAAAGCTCTTTGGCAGCCGCTCGCGTGGCCCCACAGCCCGTGGGGCTGCGGGCTTTGCGGCGGCCGTCAGCCTCGGCGCCACCGGCGCCCACGTCGCGCTGCCGCGCCAGCCTGCGAAGCATTTTCCGGTAGGGCCGCGGCTCTGGCCACAGCTCCCATGCCCGAAGAGCCAGGAGGGAAAGCCGTGCCTCGTTGGAAAGCTCTTTGGCAGCCGCTCGCGTGGCCCCACAGCCCGTGGGGCTGCGGGCTTTGCGGCGGCCGTCAGCCTCGGCGCCACCGGTGCCCACGTGGCGCCGCCGCGCCAGCCTGCGAAGCATTTTCCGGTAGGGCCGCGGCTCTGGCCACAGCTCCCACGCCCGAAGAGCCAGGAGGGAAAGCCGTGCCTCGTTGGAAAGCTCTTTGGCAGCCGCTCGCGTGGCCCCACAGCCCGTGGGGCTGCGGGCTTTGCGGCGGCCGTCAGCCTCGGCGCCACCGGCACCCACGTCGCGCCACCGCGCCAGCCTGCGAAGCATTTTCCGGTAGGGCCGCGGCTGTGGCCACAGCTCCCACGCCCGAAGAGCCAGGAGGGAAAGCCGTGCCTCGTCGGAAAGCTCTTTGGCAGCCGCTCGCGTGGCCCCACAGCCCGTGGGGCTGCGGGCTTTGTGGCGGCCATCAGCCTCGGCGCCACCGGCACCCACCTGGTGCCGCCGCGCCAGCCTGCGAAGAATTTTCCGGTAGGGCCGCGGCTCTGGCCACAGCTCCCACGCCCGAAGAGCCAGGAGGGAAAGCCGTGCCTCGTTGGAAAGCTCTTTGGCAGCCGCTCGCGTGGCCCCACAGCCCGTGGGGCTGCGGGCTTTGCGGCGGCCGTCAGCCTCGGCGCCACCGGCGCCCACGTGGCGCGGCGCCCCAGCCTGCGAAGCATTTTCCGGTAGGGCCGCGGCTCTGGCCACAGCTCCCACGCCCGAAGAGCCAGGAGGGAAAGCCGTGCCTCGTTGGAAAGCTCTTTGGCAGCCGCTCGCGTGGCCCCACAGCCCGTGGGGCTGCGGGCTTTGCGGCGGCCGTCAGCCTCTGTGCTACCGGCGCCCACGTGGCGCCGCCGCGCCAGCCTGCGAAGCATTTTCTGGTACGTTATTTCCGTGCGGTTACGTGGGTAGCGTCGTCTGCCGGCCGCGTTTCCGTCGGGCGGGAGGGTGGTAGGCCGCCCCCGCTCCCGGGACGGACCCCCCCCCGCTCCCGGGACGGTTCCCCCCCGCCCCGCGTCCCCCCCCGCGTCCCCGGGCTTCCAGGCCGTCCCCGGCCCCGCCCCCCCCGTCCTCCGGTTCGGACCCCCCCGCGTCATCCGGCTCGGACCCCCCCGCTCTAGGGACGGTTCCCCCCCCGCGTCCCGTCCCCGGGCTCCCAGGCCGGCCCCGGCCCCGGCCCCGACCCCCGCGTCCTCCGGCTCGGAATCCCCCTCCCTTCCCCCCTCGCGTCCCCCCCCATCGGGACGGTTCTCCCCCCGCGTCCCCGGGCTCCCGTGCCGGCCCACCCCTGCTCCCGGGCCGGCGTCCCCCCGCTCCCGGACCCGCAGCCCCCCCGCTCCCTGTTCCTTTGCGAGGAGACGGGCCCCGGCCCTCCTCCCCAGCCGAGGCACTGCCGGCAGATGTCCTCCCCCCCAGCCGAGGCACTGCCGGCAGATGTCCTCCCCCCGTCCTGTTCCCGACAGCGGCGGCCGCCCCTGGCTGCGCTTGGTCGCCTCTCGATGCTGGTTCCAGGAGCATCCGGGTGGGGAAAGCAGCGTCTCCAGGAGCTCCTGCTGCAGGGGGGGCTCCCGCTGGGGCGAGTGGTCGGGGAACTGCTGCCCCTTCTCTTTCTCTCCCGGAGGCCGCGGTTGTCGGCTCCTCCCCGGGGTTGTCGTGGGCTGCCTTTGCCACAGACTTGCCTGGGCTGTCTCCGTTCAGCCCCGTTCTCCCTCCTGGTGTGGGCGACCTGGGACTGGTGGACGTTTACTGGCTTTGAACAGGAGCTGCTGTGGGTGAAGCTTAAGATGCTTGAAAAACGTGAAACAGCCAGAGAACAACATCAAGGTGATTGAGCCAGAAGGTGCTTCCTGCGGCAGGGAAGAGACAGCCAAGCATTTCTGGGTGAGGAAGGGTCCCCTCTGAGTTGTCCTCAGCAGACCAGATTGCTGATATGTACCGCAGGGTCCGTACGTGTATCCAAAATCACGGTATGGCCATGGGGAAGGGTTGTGTGCGTGCAAGGCTGCACATCTGGGAAGCTTCATATCGCAAGAGATGTAAGACACCGCTGTGTTCTCTTAGGTGGAGGATGGTCAAGTGACCAGCGCTGCAGAAGAGGAAGGGACAGAGAAAGAGAGAGGCACCTGAACTGGAAAATTCTGTGGGCAGCGCTGAAAGCAGGAGCTGCGGTGAGTCCCAGGCTTTGGGGCCGTGTCCCACTCGTCAGGAGCCTCCGTTGGCTGCAGTCTTCACAGACCTTCACGAAAGAAGGACGCTTTAGATTGCCACCTAGCTTTATGCCAGAAGTTTTTTTCCTGTCTTGGCAGAATGCCAGCTGCCAGCGTTTCTCCGTGGTCGCTCTTCCTTCTGCCGTGATGGTACAGGACAGACGGAAAGAATCCGGAGTGCTCTGCGAGTACGAGGTGCGTCTGCGATGCGCGTCTGCTTTTTTCCCGAGGTACTTGTAGTGTGGGCTCTGAAGTTAACGGGAAGGATGTGCCAGCACTCCTCCTATAGTTTTTCTGTGAAATATTTTAACAAAATCCTTGTCGCTTCCCGCTGTCAGGAAAGAGGGGAGGGTAAGTGACTTCAGATTTGTAAATTCTCAGCGGCACGGACTAAGGTGAGATAAATCTCAAGGTCCATATAGAAACATTTATTAGCTTACCAAAATGGTTAGTATAGATCTTAACAAGCCCACGATAATTGGTTAGGTATATAAAAAATTATGGCAGGTGTTGGGGTGTACATTGTGTTAGTTAACACCAGGTGTAGGACAACTTACGGCAAGCGGTGCTTAAGGTCGTACTTAAGGTCATCACTTCACAGCTCTAACTGTTACTTAACAATTCCAAGAGAAAAGAGAAACTGAGGGACAGAGAGAGGAAAAGACAGAGAAAAAGACAGAGATAAAGAGATCGCGGGTCCTGGTTCCAGCGTCTTTTTCAGGGATTCTTCCCAGGCATAATCTTCTTCTTTCTTGGGAAGAATCTTCCCAGGCACTATCTATTTCTTTTGTTTCTTTTTTGTTCCCTCGGGGCACTTGTTTTCCCCTTTTACGTTTGCTGAATCAGCACGGTCCGCCCTCCTTGCTGAGGACGGGCTCAGCTCAGGTTTCTCCCTTCTCCCCGGTGACGTGTGCCATGATTTGGGTGGAGAGACGAGTGCCATGGTCACACATGTTTAGCGTGATCTCTGTAATCTTCATTAGCACATGCAGGGCGTGTGCTTTCACGTGCGTTTCGCGGATAATGAAGCAAAGGTCACTCATGGGACACAACGGCCTCGAGAACTGAGAACGAGCGAGCTCACGGCACGAGTGGCAGAACCGACCTGTCTTCACAAGACAGTTCTCCCACACTTTCAGCCGCCAGAAGTGTGAGCCTCATCAGCTGTTTGAAGGCCAGGCCTGCGTTATTTATTTCCTTGCGAGTGTTTGAGGCGTTCCACTGAAGGCTTGGAGGGGCTCCTGCCCCTTGGCAGGGAATTTACAGTCCGTCCCTCACAATCCTAAAAACAAAATAAAGTCTGTCCTGGAGCACGTTACGCCTCTGCAAAGCTTACTTCCCTCCATTTATTTTTCTCTTCCTGAAAGCATATTCTTCTCTTTCTGGGTGCTCACTGTCAAACGATACTGTGAAAATAATTCTGTACTAGAAGAGGGAAGGAACTGTTTGTAAGAGTTCACATGTCCAGAAGAAGCAGGCTTTGCTTTCACGATAAAAACTTTATGCTTTCTCAGTCAATAAGTCTTTAAAATATTTCACAGCGGTACTCGAAAACCTCACTGAGATACTGGCATCTGTCCTAAAGGCGATCGAGGTCAAAGAGGAGACATGGACAAAACGGGACAAACGGGCATCGCCTCTCTGCGTTCTCCAGGCTTTGCCGTGAAGCATCAGCAGCGTTTAACTCGTGACGGCGAATCCTGTGGTTTTGGTTGTGGTTTTGGTGAGTTACGGCTTCAACAATGTCCTTTTTCTGTAACCTCGGGAGGAAGTTCATTTCCTTCCGCAGGCCCAAGTGCCGCGCGTCTCCCCCCAGTTGCTGGCATCGCCGGCCTTTGGGTTCTCGGTTGGAACAGTCGAGATACCATAAAAACGCGTTCCTCTGCGCCTTCAGCACAGCCAAAAGCATTCGCGAATCTGCCGGTCCTTTTTGGTAGCCCTACGGATCGCGGCGCCGGCGATTTGATTCCCCGCCCCCAAAGTAAAACCATTTGGAGGAGTTTTTTCTCTCACTGATTTTTCTATGTTAAATGAAGCTAAAAAAAAAAAAGTGAGAGTTGTATAATCGACAAACTGACTTGCGTAGTTTAAACTGCAGCCGCCTAAACGGCTGTAGTGTACAATTTATGAGGTGTACCTGGGCAGTTAGGTATTTGTTCGAAATGTTTAAAAGGAGAGACAACTGAATGTTACGCGGTTTTCCCCCCGTTTTTTTGGCAGAGTGCTCTGAAGTACTTTACTTCTGTCTGGCTTTCAGTGCCGCCTTTTCCCGGCAGCCAGTAGTGTCTCTCTCGGGCAGCGCCGCTGCCCCGATGTCCCTCCTCCTCCTCGTGTAGCACACAAAAAACCCCCCGTGGTCAAATCATAGCTGTGTATTTTGGAGACGGATAGTTTAATAGTATCCGTTCACAGCTGTGCAAGTTAAATTAGCGCCGAAGGAAAGCCAAGTACTTTCACAGGGTAAGTATTTTCACTGGGTGGATGTAAACTTCATGCACACCTTCTCAGTGAAAGGGAAAGGGCCAGGTGTTTCCCAGCACCAGCCGGAGGGTTCACCCTTATGCTAAGAACGTGTTCAAAATGGCACTGATTAGTCTTAATCCTGACTTTGAAGAGTTCAGATGGCGCTGGCTTTTGAAGGCTGTGCTGTATTTCGAGCTGAGCTGTTTCCCCAGCTCCTGTCCCGTCCCTCCGTCTGACGGAATTCCTCTGCTCTCTTCTGTGCTGTTTTTTTGGGATGCTGAGCTATAATTGGGGATTTTTGTTTTCCAGGTGCCTCGTCGTAGGCGTCTCGTGCTGCTCGAGAGATGCCCCAGCCCAGGTTTGCAGCCGGTGGCGGAGCCCCCCTGAGGAGAAGGGGCCAGCCCTGGGTCTGGGCGTTTTGAGCCTTTTTTTGGGGTGAATAGAAGGGTGTCTGTGTGTGTGTGTCTTGGGGGGTGATGGTGTCATTTGGGGCACCCCGATGTCACTGGGGCAGCGATGATGCAGCAGAGGAGCAGGTGAATGGGAGATGGGGGGGGTTACGTGGAGTTGCCCCCCCAAAAGAAGTGGGTCGCGGCCCCAGAATGTCTGAAAATTCTTGGGATGCATTAAAAAATGTGAAAACCTGTAACTATGGGCAGGAGGCATTGAAATAGGGAATGAGAAATATACATATATATAAATTATGTGTGTAAAAGTTCAAAATAAAAACCTCTGTCTCTAAGGATTCTGTGATTCTGTGTTATATGAAAGATCCTAGAATATAAAAATACTTAGATGCGTTTATAAAAAGATATTAGTGTCAAACTAGGTGTGTAGGCAGACAGTCTAAATAGATATTCGGTATCAAAAGCGTTAACGTAGGAAACGGGCAACGTAAATTCCCTAAATGTACAGATGTGTGTCAATACCGGAGCGGGTGCTGCCGCCTGGCGGCTGAAGGCGCGTCCTGCAGGTGGGGGGCGGCGCATGCGCAGTGCCCGCGCCTCCCGGCCCCCCTCGGCCCCCGCCGCCGGCGCCGCGTGGGTTCCGCAGCTCGTGCGCAGGCGCGGCTTCGCGGAGGCCCGTCCGGCCGCAGTCTCAAGAGAGCGGCGGCCGGAGGGCGAAGCAGGACCGCCGGGACTCTGGCGAGCTCCGCGCCACCTGGAGCGGCATCGGTGCCGCCCGCCCGGCCTCCAGAGCGGCCATCGGCCCCTCCACATCGGCTCTTACGCGTTACCGCGGCCCCGTCAGTGCCCGGCAGTTTTCCGGGTTTCCATCTACGTGACCCCGCGGTCCTCCAGGACCCCAGAAGTGCCCCCTCAGTCCTCCGACGCTCGTCTCCATGGCACTTCGGTCCTCCACGACCCCGGAAGTGCCCCCTCAGTCCTCCGACGCTCGTCTCCGTGGCACTTCGGTCCTCCAGGACCCCGGAAGTGCCCCCTCAGTCCTCCGACGCGCGTCTCCGTGGCACTTCGGTCCTCCAGGACCCCGGAAGTGCCCCCTCAGTCCTCTGACGCTCGTCTCCATGGCACTTCGGTCCTCCACGTTTCCGGAAGTGCCCCCTCAGTCCTCCGACGCGCGTCTCCGTGGCACTTCGGTCCTCCAGGACCCCGGAAGTTCCCCCTCAGTCCTCCGACGCGCGTCTCCGTGGCACTTCGGTCCTCCACGACCCCGGAAGTGCCCCCTCAGTCCTCCGACGCGCGTCTCCGTGGCACTTCGGTCCTCCAGGACCCCGGAAGTGCCCCCTCAGTCCTCCGACGCGCGTCTCTATGGCACTTTAGTCCTCCAGGAGCCCGTAAACGCTCATAAGTCTTCTGGAAATCATATGCTTCCAACACTCTTCCAAAACGATAAAACACGATTATCAGTTAACCACAAAAATATCTGAAGATCGCAAAAATAATGCAACCCCTGCAGAGCTCTCTTCTCCACAGCAACAACTGGACAGAAATCACACAAAAGCGGTAAGAGAATCACCAGAGGTTAGTCCCAAATGGAAATAAAAAGGGGAGGTGCTTCGCCTGCTGGGAACTTAAGGCAGGAGAAGCGAAGCTGCTGCTCCCGCTGCCGCCCGCCTTCACGTCTTCTGGGGGTTGGCCCTGCCCCTTTCCCAGGGGATTGTGGGAAGGGCGGTGGGCGGGGCCTGAGGGCGGTGGGCGGGGCCCGGGGTACATGAGCCCCAGCCCGGGCTCAGGAGCTCGTTCTGCTGCTGGGCCCCGTGGGGTGGGTGCTCTGCTGGTCCCTCGCTTTGCTGCAGCTTTGGGACAGGCTCAGCTGTTTGGGCAGGCGTGTTTCGGCATTTAGGGAGGCAGAGGTGAGAAGGCTGAGCTGAGACCTTCGGGAGCAGTAAACATCCAGCTGCCTGTATGGTAGAAAGTTGACTGCTATGCTCCTTTTTTTTTCGGGTCATAACTTTGTGATGAGTGTTTAGGGGGTGCCCAGATGGTTTAATAGTATGCTTTTCTTTGTTCTAGGAGCACTGCATTTTCCTAGAATTTCTGACTTTATTGAAGATAGAACTGTGGTTTTTTCACCAGTTTTGCAGTATGCTGTGTAAATTGCTGATATTGTTTCTCTTAATTGGGTTGATGATGAGATTATCTTATGGGGGTTAGGGTGAGCGTTTTGTATGCATCTGCATATATGGCACTAGCATTTCTCAAGAAAGCAGCAGGGATGTAAGGCATAGCGTCGTTCAGGGTATGGCATGGCTCATCACCTTTCCCCGTTGCCCATAGAGTGCCACGGTGTCCCTAGAGTTTTTGCAGCGGGCAGCAGGCCCCTCATAGATTGTGTCAGGACATTATTTGTTTTGTGGGTCTGATGCAGAGCCCAGAGTCTGTGGGAAGACAGAAGATAGGAGGTGCCTGCCAAACGCAGGGCACAGCTCAGAAGAGCTGCTCCTGAGAAGCAGCCGGCGTAGTGGGTTCAGGGTTGCAAATACAGGATGGGAGCTGTCAGGAAGAAGTGAGGCTCCTTCCCTGACGGTTGAGGAGAAGAGAAGGGGTTTCGAAAGTTTTGGCGCTGGGGGCTGGCTAGGAAAAGGAGGTGGGTTCATCAGTCTCTGTCATATCGGTTTTGGATTTGGGTGTCAACAGGGTCTGGTCTGTTCTAGTCTCTTGCATTTGAGGTGAGCTAGACAGTGTGGAGGAGGAGCACGGGACTGATGATTTTGCAGAAATGCAATGGTAATTTTGTGTCTGTTGGTATCTTAGGTGCCATAAATAATTGTTGCTGCAGCCTCCGACTGGAATCGACGTGAAGCAGGTGAGTGGATTGCCATGGCACCTCTGAGGATGAGGGTGTTGTGGAAGAGGTTGGCATCTACTGTCATGGTGGTCACTGCTGGAGCTGTGATTTCTTTTTGTTTTGCTGATGAAGAGGAACATGGTGACTGCAGGAACACATCAGTTAGCTGTTTGTTGTGGGTTTTTTTGTCAAGGATGAATTCAGACCACTGGCCCTCTGAAAACGAAGTAGAGGGACAGGTGCTGGAGGGGGGCCAAGGTTGACAGTTTCAGGGAGGAGTTTTAAAGTCAGGCTAGAGCAGAGGGCTATGCGGGAGCAGTCTCCTCTGAGTAGGTAAAGGGAGTGGGTTACTTTTCAGCACAAAGCTAGTGTGTGCTGGGCAGGGCAGTTCTGGCCTGTGTCTTCGGTTGTGTAGTTTGTGTGCTCTGTCTTCTGTGTCTTGGACTTTCAGACGGCAGGACTTACAGACGGCAGTCTGTAGTGAATATGAGGATCTGTCTAGACCCAGGCAAAGGTTGCTCAGTCGTCTCGAATTGATTAGCTTTCGAGAGGCTGTGTGGACGGGTGTTTCATTAGTGGGCGCTGGCATAAGCGGAGACAAGTTGGAGAGGGTGTTCATGGCTAGTGAAGGGGACAGTATCTCAAAGATGGTAAACCTGCATTGTGTGGGGTGTAATGTTTGCAGGCGTCTCTTCTTTGGATGACAGGCTGTAGTTGGACTGGAACTGGTGTTGTTTGCAGTCACTTTACTTTTCAGGTAAGTCTCTTCCAATGAAGTGAACTCTCTGAAAATAATGACGTATTTTTCAGGTAGTATCTGCCTTCAGAGCACCAAGAACTTATATTTACACTTAATGCGAAGGGATGCCGTGCAGAGAGGCTCTTGCTTATACTTATTCCTACAACAGCACAGCCCAGCTAACTTTTATATATCTGCCCTGTTGGAGGGTTGGAAGCAGAAAAGCGTAGAGGAGTTGCACCCATAGTGAAGAGTAGACAGGACCGGTGACCCGAATCTGACTGATGGGGTATTCCATCCCATCCTCATCACGCTCAGTATAAAAGCGGAGGGATCAAAGGGGTCGGTACCTGTTGTCTGGCCTCTGAAGACTCCTCTGTCTGTTCATTGTCCTTTGACCTCGATCCGTGCATTTATGCAACCAGGTCCGGAGTCTGGTTCCGGTCTGTCACGGAGTCTGGTTCCAGTCTGTCACGGAGTCTGGTTCCGGACTTTGCCAGTGAAGCAGCGGTCATCCTGGGAGCTCTGTATCGGGTTGTGTATGTCCTGTATATATTTAATTGTTTTCTTGTTACTGTTGTCTTTTCTCAGTATTATTTTGCTGTTAAGATTTCATTACAGTTCAGTTTATCTTTCAGTCCCTAAGTCTCTCTCTCTTGTTCTTTTCTGCCTCAGGAGAGAAGTTAAAAGGGAGCACGTGTCACTTGTTTTACTGCATGGCCTAAGGCACAACAGCAATGATGACAGACAGGGCACCGGAGCAGACTCGGCCGAGGAGAGCGGCGGCCCCAAGCCTTGGTTCTTTCTCAGCCACTGCATTACGGGCGGCGCACAAGCCTCTGCTTGCACTCTGTCTGTCGGTCCGATCCAGAACACAGTTCTGGCAGAAGTCGGATAATATGCGTTGTCTTGCTAGAAATGCTGTATGACTCGTTGTGGGGTTTCTTTTACAAGGAAACTAAAGCACATTGAGTCTTGATAAAAATATTGTTATTGTGCTTCATGATCTTCTGGCCTATTTAGGTTAGGATGATGTCTTTCTCTTTATGTCTACGCCCTGCAAAAGTTTAATTAAGTTTACTTACCTACCGGGCCCTGTTGCTGACACAGTTGATGTAGTTGTAATAAAAGAGCACATATTGTCCGTTCCTCTAAGGGTCGCTTTCTCCGTTTTGGTGTTTTGCATGCTGTACTTCTCAGGCCTGTGAGGAAAGGAGCAGCTTTTCCTCTGGCAGGCTCTATGCCTCCTGGAGGTCAGCCAGGATCTTTCCCAGGTGATGGTGGGAACGGGGGTGGGCGGGGCCCGGGGTATATAACCCACAGCCTCTGCTGGGGCAGCTCATTCTGCTGCTGGGCTTCTCCAGGGTCAGAGCTCTGCCTGTCCTTCAGTCGATTGCAGCTTTGGAGGCGGCTCAGCTCCTTGGGTGGAGATGTTATCCCATTTAGAGAATAGCAGGTAAGAAGCTGGAGGTGGCAAGACCTTCAGGACCAGGTGAGGTTTGGCAGCGTGTATAGTAGAGAGCGGCCTCATGTGCCGGTTCTCTTCCTTGTGGTTTTTCAGGTGAGTCGCGTGGTAATGAGTCTTAGGGGGCGGTGAGATAGTTTAAGGGTATGGTTTTCTCTCTTCCAGGCATGGCGCATTTTCCTGGAATCCCTGACTGTATTGAAGACGGAACTTTCTTGTTTGTGGGTTTTTTTTTTTTTTTCCCCACTAGCTTTGCTGTATCCCAGGTAAGATGCCAATAGAATTTGTCTCAATCGGGCAGATGATGAGATTACTTTGCAGGGACTGGGTGAGCACCTTGTCTGCAGCTGTAGATGGAGTTTCCACATTTCTCAGGAAAGCAGCAGGGCCATAAAGCATAACGTATTTCAGGATGTGGGGTGCCTTGTCACCTTCCCCCACCGTGCTCAGGGTTTTGCCGTGTCCCTGGAGCCTTTGCGGCTTGTGGCAGGCCCCTGGTATAGGTCAGATCAGGGCTTCACTGACTCTGTGGGTCTGCAGCAGAGCCCAGAGTCCGTAGGAAGACAGAAGATGGGAGGTGGTGGTGGGACGCAGGGAGAGGCTGGGAAGAGTGGCTCTTGAGAAGCGTCCAACGCCGGGTGTTCGGGCTGGCAAATAAAGGGTGGGATCTATGGGGAAGAAGTGGGGCTCCTTCCCTGGCAGCTCAGGGAGAAGAGAAGGGGTTTCTAAAGTTTTGGCACTGGGGGAGGGCTAGAAAAGGGAGCCGGGTTCATGAGTCCTTCTTGGACAGGTTTTGCAGATGGGTTCGGGTGTCGTCGGAGCCTGCTGTGCTCTAGGCTCTCGCATTTGAGGCGAGCCAGATAGTATCGAGGAGGAGCACGGGACTGGTGGTTTGGCAGTAGCGCGGTGGTAATGCTGTGTTTCTTGGTATCTTAGGTGCCGTGAATAACTGTTGCCGCAGCGTCAGATTCTGGAATTGGCGCTGAGCGGGCGAGCAGAATGCCTCGGCGTTCATGAGGCTGAGGGTGTTGTGGAAGAGGTTGGCATCTCCTCTCAGGATGCTTATTGCTGGTGCTGTGGCTGCTTTTGGGATAACTTTTTTTTTCTTTTCCTTTTGCAGAGGAAGAGGAGGAAGCTGGTGACCACAGGAACGTACTGGATGGCTGTTTTCTGCGGACTGCCTCAAGGATGGATTCGGACCCCTGGCCCTCCAAAAGCTAAGTTGAGAGACTGGCGCTCGAGAGGGGACGAGGTTGAGAATTGCAAAAAGGTGTCTTTGAAGTTGGCGTAGGGGAGAGGTTTGTCCTGGAGGGCAGTCTCCTTTAGGCACGTAAGGGATGCGGCTTACTGTTCGGCATTCCCGGGCAGGGTGGTTCCAGCCTGTGTGTGTTGTTGTCTTTCGTGTGGTCCGTGTTCTGTGTCTTAGACCTTTCTCGGGTCTCGAGGTCATCTTTAAGCTCCAGGAGCACGGCATGGCGCCTCAGGCGCCATCCCTAGGGTCTCGAACACCTGCACCCATGGGCATAGCACCATTCGGCTGCTGGTCGTCTTGCGTTAGAAGCTTAAAGCTTGCATCGGTCTTGCGTCTTGGAAGTTTCCGGATGGCCCGCGTCTACAACTGGGACTTCTTCCCTATGTCATTACGTTCTTAGGTCTTGAAGCCAGGCTTCCCCTGGCATACATCTTATCAGTCTTGACAGTCCCTTCTTAGCACAGACGATGATGTCCTACACTCTGTTTCAGGGGCTTCCATAGAGCCTCTTCTCATCACCACCACGGTCTCCAGGTCTTCTTCCCGACGGTGACTTCCGTCTGGGTGTCATCCTTCTTGCTGAGAGTTTTCTCTCATCCTTGAGGTGCGTTGTTTTTAGCGTTTTGTGTAGTGTTGGTCTGTGCTTGTGTGTGTGTCTGGCTCGGAGCCCCCCTGCCCGGGTGTGTAGAGTCCAGGGCAGGCAGAATAGTGACGAGAGTCTACAGTTAATATGTGGATCTGTGGAGACCGAGGCAAAGGTTGGGTAGTCATCTGGAATTAATTTGCTCTCAGTAGGTTGGGTGCGGGGGTGTTTCATTAGTGGGTGTTGGCATAAGCAGAGCCAAGTCGGAGAGGCTGTTCCCAGCCAGTGAAGGACGCAGTATCTCAAAGATGTTCAGGCTGCTTTGTGTGGGGTGTAATGTTTGTGGGCTTTTTCTGTGGTTTTTTTTTTTGGATGGCAGGCTGTAGTTGGATCTAATTGAACAGTGTTCCGAAGTAGAAACAAGACCTTTGGAATTAAGCTATCGCTCTGCATCGGGGTAATGTTGGATTTTTTTTTTTCTCTTTTTAGATGCCGAGAGATGAGATGTGGAGGGTGACGTAGGGGAGCCGAGAGGAGCGCTGTACGGAGGTGGCTCGGCATGTGGCATTAGAGGGAAGATGTGACTGGCGCCTCTATGAATACAATTGGGTGCTTTTTTTTTTCATGTGAATGAAGACAGAAGATAGGAGTTGATGGTGTGGCGGTTTGGCAGAAGCGCAGTGGTAATGTTGTGTTTCTTGGTCTCTTAGGTGCTGTGAATAACTATCACTGCAGCCTCGGACTCCGGAATCGGCGCGGAGCGGGCGAGCAGAACGCCACGGCCTTCGGGAGGCTGAGGGTGTCGTGGAAGAGGTTGGCGTCTCCTCTCAGGATGCTTATTGCTGGTGCTGTGGCGGCCTCTGGGATTATGTTTTATTTTCCTTTTGCAGAGGAAGAGGAGGAACCTGGTGACTGCGGAAATGTATCGGATGGCTGGTTTTTGCGGACCGCATCGAAGAAGGATCCAGATGCCTGGCCCTCCAAAAGCTAAGTTGACAGTCAGGCGCCGGAGAGGGGCCGAGGTGGACAATTGCAAAATGGGGTCTTTGACGTTAGCGTAGTGGCGAGGGCTGTCCCGGGGCACAGTCGTATTTAGGAAGGTAAAGGATGTTGCTTACTGTTCAGTGTGACGCTAGCGTGTCCCGGGCAGGGCAGTTCCAGCCTGTGCGTGTTGTCATGTCGTTCATGTGGTCTGTGTTGTGTATCTTCGCCCCTTCTTGGGTCTCGAGGTCATCTTTGAGCTCCAGGAGCACGACGTGGGGCCCTGGGCGTCATCCTTAGGGTCTCGAATGCTTGGGCCTGTGGGCGTAGCACCATTCATCTGATGCTCTTCTTGCGTTAGCATCTTAAAGCGTGCATCAATCTTGCCTCTCGGAAGTTTCTGGACGGCCCGCTTCCACGTCTGGGAGTTCTTCCCTGCGTCGTTACGTTCTTAGGTCTTGAAGCCAGGCTTCCTGCACGTCCATCTTAGCGGGCTCAACAGTCCATTCTTATTACGTACCATCACGTTCTGCAGTTTGCTTCAGGGGGTTCCGTAGAGCGTCTTCATGTTGACATCATCACGATCCCACAGATTTTCTTGCACGATGGTGACTTTGGTCCCCGTGTCATCTTTCTTGCTGAGAGTTTTCTCTCATCTTTGAGGCGTGTCGTTTGTAGCGTTCCGTGTAGTGTCTGTCTGTAACCGTGAGTGTTTGGCTCGGGGCTGCCCTGCCCGGGCACGTAGTGTCCAGGGTGGGCGGAATCCTGTGGAGAGTCTATATGCAGTACATGAATCCCAGTAGATCGGGGCAAAGGTGTTAGAGTCATCTCAGGGTAGCCATCGGGAGGCTGTGTAGACACCTCTTCTGTTTTGTTTGGGAAGAGCAGAGGCATGTTGGGAAGGCAATACAGCAGCAGTGAAGAAGAGCTCATGTGGAAGAGGGTACGGCTGGTTTTGGTGCGGATTTTTTTTTTGTAACTTTCTTTGTGTACGGTTGTATTTGGACCTTAGATGGTATTTGTGAAAAGGTGCAAGACTTTTTGTTGTTATGACTCTATTGCTCTGCCTCAGGGTGATTTCTCTGATGTCGTTCTTGCAGATGCAGCGGGACAAGCTTGTCGGGGCAGCGTAGAGGAGGAGAGCGACGTCAGAAGGTGGGTCAGCACGTGGTGTTAGAGAGAAGATGTGGCTCTGAGTACTGTATGTATTGGTTCTTTCCAATTTGAAGTTTTGAAGCAATGAATGACGTGGGATGTGGGGATGGGGATGAGCCAGTCAAGGTCAGCAGCGGCGGGTGGGCTGAAGTATCACATCTGCCTCAGAGGGAGCAACTTCCAAGTTGTAAAGCAACCCGTGTCTGTTGGGTTTTATGGGTGGTTTGCGAGCCTTCAGGTTGCACGCCTCGGGGGAGGATGGGCGGGCAAGGTGAGGGAGCGGGAGATGGGGAATTTGGTAGGGTTTTGGGCGGTATCTCGGCGTGCGTTTCTTCAGTTGGTGTGACACGCAGGGTCAGAGGGGCGATGCTGCACGCCCACTGAGTAGTCCCAGCGAGTGAGGCGGTTGTGGACACGTTGGGGAGCTCAGGCAAGTGTTTGTCTTTGGTTTTGCAGGCGCCGCAGGCATCCGGAGCCGGACGAGCGTTGGAGGTGAGCTGGGTAGCAGAGAGGTAGCGCATGGGGGTGGTGGTTTCCCGTAAGCTCAACAGGAATATTGTGTGTCTTCGGTGTTTTAGGTGCCAGAACCAGAGAGTGCCACGAAGTCCGAATCCGGAATCCATGCGGAGCAGGTGAGCAGAAGGGTACGGCGCGTGTGATGCGGGGGATATTGCAGTACAACTTAGTGTTGACGGACGCGATGGTGCCTGATGGCACCATTTTGTGCAAATCGGGATTACGTTGCTCAGGAACTTCCTTGACTGCCATTTGAGATGGTCTTGCGTCGTACGCTTAAGAACTTGGTTCCGTACTGTGTTCTTGTATATTTGCAATAGTATTGCTCCGCCTCACTCAGTATCGGTTTCGCATCGTGTTGCCCCGTCACGCTCTTGCCTGCTCTGTGATCTATTCTGGCGTCGTACCACACCGTGTGGCGTGTTTTTTTTTTTTAATCGGTTGTTCTTTGACTGTGTAATGCCTTGTACCGCCCTCTATTGCGTTACGTCTAGCGTTATATTGCCCCGTTGTAGCCTTGACTGCCTTCTGATCTGTTCGGGCCTCGTACCACGCTGTATTGCAGGTTTTTTTTAATCGGTTGTTCTTCATTTGGCGTTTTTCTTCGTTTGGCTTTCTAATGCCTTGTACCGCCCTGTATTGTGTAACATCTCGCATTATATTGCCCCGTCGTAGTCTCGACTGCCTTCTGATCTACTCTGGCATCGCACCGCACTGTATTGTGTGGTTTTTAATGGGTTCTTCTTTATTTGACTGTGTAATGCCTTGTACCGCCCTGTATTGTGTTACTTCTCGTGTTATAGTGCGCTGTCATTGTCTTGACTGCCTTCTGATCTTTTCTGGTATTACAGTTGAACGTATGCTGGGTTTCTTAATCGGTTGTTCTTCGTTTGGCTGCATGTTGCCTTGGTATGGTGTTAGATCTTGCATTGTATTGCCCTGTCACTGTCTTGATGGTCATTTTACACGTTCTGTCCTAGGACCGCGCTGTGTTGTGAATTCTTTCATGGGTTGTTGTGTCCTTGACTGTGTCGCCTGGTAGGGCCCCGTATCGCGTTACGTCTTGCCTTGTATTGCTCTGTCATTGTGGTGACCGACATCTGATATACTCTACCGTTGCGTGGCACTGTACGGTCAATTCTTTCATTGTCTGCTCTGCATTTGATTGTATGTTGCCTTGTTCTGCCCTGTGTAAGGTTAGATCTTGCATGGTGTTGCCCTGTCGTTGTCTTGCCAGTTATTTTAGAGTCTCTGGCACTGTATTGTGCAATTTTTAACCGGTTGTTCTGTATTTGACCGCTGTTGCGATGTCACCCCC
The DNA here is from genome assembly GCF_963924245.1 of Chroicocephalus ridibundus. NCBI lineage: Eukaryota > Metazoa > Chordata > Aves > Charadriiformes > Laridae > Chroicocephalus > Chroicocephalus ridibundus. The sequence goes on along the minus strand of NW_026961580.1, from coordinate 794,341 downwards.
CTTTTTCCCCCGGGCTGCTGCTCGAGCTGTAACGACCAGCAGGAGTCGCTACGAGTGGCACTTGAACTTTGTGGGATGGCTGGCACCAGAGTCAAGACACTGTGAGTCAGTTAGCTTGCTATAGACCTAGCGGACAGACCAAGAGCCCTTTGAGCTTTCTTGCAAGGCAGCGGCCTGTTCACCAGCATTTCCCGGGGACACTCACTTAAGGTTCTGCTCCTCTAGGTTGAGAGAAGCCTTGCCGCAACAGATTCTGGGTCAGTGACTAACAGCATGCCAGACTTTGCCATCTTAGCTGAGCGATACAAAGGGTTTGATCACGCAGATATGATCCTTTAGAGGTGAACCGTTGCCCAAGTCCGGGGCGAGGATGGGATCCAGCCGCACCTAGACTCCTCTCCGAGAAGGAGTTTAGAAAGCAAGGGGGTCCTTTCCGAGCCTCGTGACTCAAGGGGAGGGTCTCCCAGACAGCGTGTCAGACCCTGGCCCCGAGGCAGTAAATGACCCGGGGTGCGTGGCCGTGCAATCTGGTAAAGTGCCATCATGTGCGCTGCTACCTTTAGTGAATCACTGTTGTGTTTGTTAATGTTTCTCTACCTCTCTCTTAGGAGTGAATTTTATCATTGCGCCCGCCACAACTGCATATGGCCTGTGTTACATCTTGCATTGCATTGCCCTGTCGTCTTGACGGTCACGTTAGAGAATCTGTCCTAGGTCTGGACTGTAGTGTGATGTGTCTCACGGGTTCTGATGTGGCTGTGTATTGCCTTGTCTGGCCCCGTGTGGTGTTACGTCTTCCATTGTATTGCTCTGTTGTTGTCTTGATTGTCATCTGATCTATTCTGCTGTTGTAGGCCACCATATTGTCACTTCCTTCATCAGCTGTTTTTTATGAGCCACGTAAAGGGTTGACGGCACAGACATAATCCTTTAGAGGTGAACCGTTGCCCAAGTCCGGGGCTATGAATTAGATCCAGCCACACCTAGACTCCTCTCCGAGAAGGAGTTTAGAAAACAAGGGGGTCCTCTCCGAGCTAGGAATTGGATCCAGCCGCACCTAGACTCCTCTCCGAGAAGGAGTTTAGAAAGCAAGGGGGTCCTTTCCGAGCCTCGTGACTCAAGGGGAGGGTCTCCCAGACAGCTCGTCTGACCCTGGCCCCTAGGCAGTAAATAATCCGGGGTGCGTGGCCATATGGAATCTGGTAAAGCGCCGTCACGTGCGCTGCTGCCTTTGGAGAATCACTGTGTTGATGTTTCTGAATGTTTCACCGCTTCTCTCTTAGAAGCGAAGTTAGCCGCTCGGCCTGCCACAACTGCGTATTGCCTTGTCTGGCCCCGTATGGCGTCACGTTTGGCATTGTATTGTCGTCTATTTGCCCGGACTGCCATCTGATCTGTTCCGGCGTTGTACTGGTGTGTATTGTGGGTTTCTTAATCGGTTTTGCGTTATTTGAATGCGTGTTGCCCTGTCTGGTGTTGTATCTTGCATTGTACTGCCCTGTCATTCCCTTCACTGTCCCTTTAGACGTTCTGGGATTGCAGCGATCCGTATTGTGCAGGTTTTATTCATTGTTCTGTGTTTGACCCATGTATTGCCTTGTTACCACCTTGTATTGTGTTGCGGCTTGCGTTGTATCGCCGTGTTGTTGTTCTGAGTGCCACCTGATACGTTTCGGTGTTGTACAGCCCTGCGTTATGTCTTCCATTGTATAGCTCTGTCACTGCCTCGACTGCTGTCTCACACGTTTTGGCATTGCATCGCACGGTATTGCGGGATACTTAATCAGTTATTTATTTGACCGTGTATTTCACTGTACTGCCCTGTATGGCGTTATTTCTTGCCTTGTATTGCTCTGTCATTGTCTTGACTGGCATCTCCACTTATTTTTGTTTTCTCCCGCACTGTACTGCGGTTCTTCTAATCGGTTGGTATTTAGTTGACTGCGTCTTCCGTTCTGCTCTGTCGTGTAATGTTGCATCTTGGATCGTGTCGCCCTATAGTTGTCTTGACTGCCACCCGAGACCGTGTGGGATCGTACTGCACCGTATTGTGGCGTTTTGATCGGTTGTTTATTATTCTGTGTTGCGTTGTAGCAACCTGTATTGTGTTACGTTGTGCGTTGTGTTGCCATGAAATAGTCTTAACTGTCCTTTTACACTCTCTGGGGTTGTACCGCACCGAACTGAGGGTGTTTTTGATCGGCTGTTCTATATTTGACTACGTATTGCTTTGTACTGCCCTGTATTTTCCTAAGTCTTGCGTCGTATTGCCCTCTCACCGTGCTGCGAGCCATCTGATGTATTCTGGCGTTGACAGGCACTGTATTGAGGGCTTCTTAGGCTGTTGTACTCTATTTGACCGTGCATCAATTTTGTGATCGGTCGTTCCCTATTTGACTGTGTATTGGCCTTGTACTGCCCTGTGTAAAGTTACGTCTTGCGTTGTATTGCCCTGTCATAGTATTGCCTGTCATAGTCTGTCATGGCACCAGGATGTGCCCTTGAGCGGGGACGCTTGCTTCAGGTTCTGCTCCTCAAGGCTGAGAGATCCCTTGCCGCAACAGAGTCTCGGTAAGTGACTAATACCACGCTAAACCTCGTAGCCTTAGCTCAGTGATATAAAGGGTTGATGGCGCGGATACAATCCTTTAGAGGTGAACCGTTGCCCAAGTCCAGGGCTAGGAATCGGATCCAGCCGCACTTAGACTGCTCGTCAAGAAGGAGTTTAGAAAGCAAGGGGGTTGTGGCTCAACGGGAGGGTCTCCCTAACAGCTCGTCTGACCCTGGCCCCTGTGCAATAAATTATCCGGGGGACGTGGCCGCGGAACCTGGTAAAGGGATGTTACGTTCACTGCTGCCTTTGTCGAAACACTGTGTTGATGTTTCTAAATGTTTCTCTACTTCTCTCAGGACTGAAGTGAATGGCTCCACCCGCCACAACTGCATATTGCCTTGTCCGGCCCTGTATTGGGTTACCTCTCGCCTTGTATTGCCCGGTCCTTCTTTTGGTTGCCATCTGACCCATGTGAATTCACTGCACTGTGAATTTTTTGACTGTCTGTTATTTATTTGACTGAGTATTGCCTTGTACTGCCTTGTGTACTGCGACGTAGTGCTTTGTATGGCCCTGTAATTGCCTTGACTGCCATCCGAGACGTTTTGAGATCGTACGGCAGCATAGTGCGGGTTTTCTGGTCAGGTGTACTTTATTTAACTGTGTACTGCCTTGTGCTGCCCTGTGCGGTATTCCGTCTCGCATTGTCATTGTCTCGACCGACATGTGGGATTGTTTGCCATTGTTTGCCAGTGTGTTTTGGGTATTGTAGTTCACTGTTCTTCATTTGACTGCGTATTGCCTTGTACTGACCTGTATAACGTTATGTCTTGCACTGCGTTGCCCTGGCATTGTCTTGACCGACATCTGAGACTGTCTGGCATTGTACTGTACCGTATTGGGAGTCTTGTAATTTGCACTAATTTATTTGTTTGCGAATGGGGTTGTACTGCCCTGTATACAGTAACGTGTGACGTTGTACCGCCTGTCACTGGCTTAACGGTGGCTTTAGAGATTCTGTCGTAAGACTGCACTCCGTTCTGAACTTCACTATTGGTGATTTTGTGACGGTGTATTGCCTGGCACTGCCCAGTACTGTGTTACGCTTGACGTTGTATCGCTCTGTCACAGTATTCAATGACATGTGAGACTCTGTAACATACGATGGCACTGTATTGCCAATTTTTCCATTGGCTATGCTTAATTTGAGCATGTATTGATGTGTAGCGCTCTGCATAATGTTAAGTCGTACACTGTCTTGACTTAATAATAGAAATGCTAGAGGCTGGCGTGGTGCCAAGTGGGAAAAGGTGGTTGTGAGATTCTGAAGACAGCAGGAAAGCCCGCAGCCCGAGGTGGTGCTGCCGCGCCAGCCTGCGAAGCATTTTCCGGTAGGGCCGCGGCTGTGGCCACAGCTCCCATGCCCGAAGAGCAAGGAGGGAAAGCCGTGCCTCATTGGAAAGCTCTTTTGCAGCCGCTTGCGTGGCCCCACTGCCCGTGGGGCTGCGGGCTTTGCGGCGGCCGTCAGCCTTGGCGCCACCGGCGCCCACCTGGCGCCGCCGCACTAGCCTGCGAAGCATTTTCCGGTAGGGCCGCGGCTCTGGCAATAGCTCCCACGCCCGAAGACCAAGGAGGGAAAGCCGTGCCTCATTGGAAAGCTCTTTTGCAGCCGCTTGCGTGGCCCCACTGCCCGTGGGGCTGCGGGCTTTGCGGCGGCTGTCAGCCTCGGCGCCACCGGCGCCCACGTGGCGCCGCCGCGCCAGCCTGCGAAGCATTTTCCGGTAGGGCCGCGGCTGTGGCCACAGCTCCCACGCCCGAATAGCTAGGAGGGAAAGCCGTGCCTCGTTGGAAAGCTCTTTGGCAGCCGCTCGAGTGGCCCCACAGCCCGTGGGGCTGCGGGCTTTGTGGCGGCCGTCAGCGTCGGCGCCACCGGCGCCCACGTGGCGCCGCCGCACTAGCCTGCGAAGCATTTTCCGTTAGGGCCGCGGCTTTGGCCACAGCTCCCACGCTCGAAGAGTCAGGAGGGAAAGCCGTGCCTCGTTCGAAAGCTCTTTGGCAGCCGCGCGCGTGGCCCCACAGCCCGTGGGGCTGCGGGCTTTGCGGCGGCCGTCAGCCTCGGCGCCACCGGCGCCCACGTGGCGCCGCCGCGCCAGCCTGCGAAGCATTTTCCGGTAGGGCCGCGGCTGTGGCCACAGCTCCCACGCCCGAAGAGCCAGGAGGGAAAGCCGTGCCTCGTTGGAAAGCTCTTTGGTAGCCGCTCGCGTGGCCCCACTGCCCGTGGGGCTGCGGGCTTTGCGGCAGCCGTCAGCCTCGGCGCCACCGGCGCCCACGTGGCGCCGCCGCACTAGCCTGCGAAGCATTTTCCAGTAGGGCCGCGGCTCTGGCAACAGCTCCCACGCCCGAAGACCAAGAAGGGAAAGCCGTTCCTCGTTGGAAAGCTCTTTGGCAGCCGCTCGCGTGGCCCCACAGCCCGTGGGGCTGCGGGCTTTGCGGCGGTCGTCAGCCTTGGCGCCACCGGCGCCCACCTGGGACCGCCGCGCCAGCCTGCGAAGCAGTTTCCGGTAGGGCCGCGGCTCTGGCCACAGCTCCCACGCCCGAAGAGCCAGGAGGGAAAGCTGTGCCTCGTTGGAAAGCTCTTTGGCAGCCGCTCGCGTGGCCCCACAGCCCGTGGGGCTGCGGGCTTTGTGGCGCCCGTCAGCCTCGGCACTACCTGCGCCCACGTGCCGCCGCCGCGCCAGCCTGCGAAGCATTTTCCGGTAGGGCCGTGGCTCTGGCGACAGCTCCCACGCCCGAAGAGCCAGGAGGGAAAGCCGTGCCTCGTTGGAAAGCTCTTTGGCAGCCGCTCGCGTGGCCCCACAGCCCGTGGGGCTGCGGGCTTTGCGGCGGCCGTCAGCCTCGGCGCCACCGGCCCACACCTGGCGCCGCCGCGCCAGCCTGCGAAGCATTTTCCGGTAGGGCCGTGGCTCTGGCCACAGCTCCCACGCCCGAAGAGCCAGGAGGGAAAGCCGTGCCTCGTTGGAAAGCTCTTTGGCAGCCGCTCGCGTGGCCCCACAGCCCGTGGGGCTGCGGGATTTGCGGCGGCCGTCAGCCTCAGCGCCACCGGCGCCCACGTGGCGCCGCCGCGCCAGCCTGCGAAGCATTTTCCGGTAGGGCCGCGGCTCTGGCCACAGCTCCCACGCCGAAGAGCCAGGAGGGAAAGCCGTGCCTCGTTGGAAAGCTCTTTGGCAGCCGCTCGCGTGGCCCCACAGCCCGTGGGGCTGCGGGCTTTGCGGCGGCCGTCAGCCTCGGCGCCACCGGCGCCCACGTGGCGCCGCCGCGCCAGCCTGCGAAGCATTTTCCGGTAGGGCCGCGGCTGTGGCCACAGCTCCCACGCCCGAAGAGCCAGGAGGGAAAGCCGTGCCTCGTTGGAAAGCTCTTTGGCAGCCGCTCGCGTGGCCCCACAGCCCATGGGGCTGCGGGCTTTGCGGCGGCCGTCAGCCTCGGCGGCACCGGCGCCCACGTCGCGCCGCCGCGCCAGCCTGCGAAGCATTTTCCGGTAGGGCCGTGGCTCTGGCCACAGCTCCTATGCCCGAAGAGCCAGGAGGGAAAGCCGTGCCTCGTTGGAAAGCTCTTTGGCAGCCGCTCGCGTGGCCCCACAGCCCGTGGGGCTGCGGGCTTTGCCGCGGCCGTCAGCCTCGGCGCCACCGGCGCCCACTTGGCGCCGCCGCACTAGCCTGCGAAGCATTTTCCAGTAGGGCCGCGGCTCTGGCCACAGCTCCCACGCTCGAAGAGCCAGGAGGGAAAGCCGTGCCTCGTTGGAAAGCTCTTTGGCAGCCGCTCGCGTGGCCCCACAGCCCGTGGGGCTGCGGGCTTTGCCGCGGCCGTCACCCTCGGCGCCACCGGCGCCCACGTGGCGCCGCCGCACTAGCCTGCGAAGCATTTTCTAGTAGGGCCGCGGCTCTGGCGACAGCTCCCACGCCCGAAGAGCCAGGAGGGAAAGCCGTGGCTCGTTCGAAAGCTCTTTGGCAGCCGCTCGCGTGGCCCCACAGCCCGTGGGGCTGCGGGCTTTGCGGCGGCCGTGAGCCTTGGCGCCACCGGCGCCCACCTGGCGCCGCCGCGCCAGGCTGCGAAGCATTTTCCGGTAGGGCTGTGGCTCTGGCCACAGCTCCCACGCCCGAAGAGCCAGGAGGGAAAGCCGTGCCTCGTTGGAAAGCTCTTTGGCAGCCGCTCGCGTGGCCCCACAGCCCGTGGGGCTGCGGGCTTTGCGGCGGCCGTCAGCCTCAGCGCCACCGGCGCCCACGTGGCGCCGCCGCGCCAGCCTGCGAAGCATTTTCCGGTAGGGCCGCGGCTCTGGCCACAGCTCCCACGCCCGAAGAGCCAGGAGGGAAAGCCGTGGCTCGTTCGAAAGCTCTTTGGCAGCCGCTCGCGTGGCCCCACAGCCCGTGGGGCTGCGGGCTTTGCGGCGGCCGTGAGCCTTGGCGCCACAGGCGCCCACCTGGCGCCGCCGCGCCAGGCTGCGAAGCATTTTCCGGTAGGGCTGTGGCTCTGGCCACAGCTCCCACGCCCGAAGAGCCAGGAGGGAAAGCCGTGCCTCGTTGGAAAGCTCTTTGGCAGCCGCTCGCGTGGCCCCACAGCTCGTGGGGCTGCGGGCTTTGCGGCGGCCGTCAGCCTCGGCGCCACCGGCACCCACGTGGCGCCGCCGCGCCAGCCTGCGAAGCATTTTCCGGTAGGGCCGCGGCTGTGGCCACAGCTCCCACACCCGAAGAGCCAGGAGGGAAAGCCGTGCCTCGTTGGAAAGCTCTTTGGCAGCCGCTCGCGTGGCCCCACAGCCCGTGGGGCTGCGGGCTTTGCGGCGGCCGTCAGCCTCGGCGCCACCAGCGCCCACGTCGCGCCGCCGCGCCAGCCTGCGAAGCATTTTCCGGTAGGGCCGTGGCTCTGGCCACAGCTCCTATGCCCGAAGAGCCAGGAGGGAAAGCCGTGCCTCGTTGGAAAGCTCTTTGGCAGCCGCTCGCGTGGCCCCACAGCCCGTGGGGCTGCGGGCTTTGCGGCGGCCGTCAGCCTCGGCGCCACCGGCGCCCACCTGGCGCCGCCGCACTAGCCTGCGAAGCATTTTCCGGTAGGGCCGCGGCTCTGGCCACAGCTCCCACGCCCGAAGAGCCAGGAGGGAAAGCCGTGCCTCGTTGGAAAGCTCTTTGGCAGCCGCTCGCGTGGCCCCACAGCCCGTGGGGCTGCGGGCTTTGCCGCGGCCGTGAGCCTCGGCGCCACCGGCGCCCACGTGGCGCCGCCGCACTAGCCTGCGAAGCATTTTCTAGTAGGGCTGCGGCTCTGGCCACAGCTCCCACGCCCGAAGAGCCAGGAGGGAAAGCCATGCCTCGTTGGAAAGCTCTTTGGCAGCCGCTCGCGTGGCCCCACAGCCCGTGTGGCTGCGGGCTTTGCGGCAGCCGTCAGCCTCGGCGCCACCGGCGCCCACCTGGCGCCGCCGCACTAGCCTGCGAAGCATTTTCCGGTAGGGCCGCGGCTTTGGCCACAGCTCCCACGCTCGAAGAGCCAGGAGGGAAAGCCGTGGCTCGTTCGAAAGCTCTTTGGCAGCCGCTCGCGTGGCCCCACAGCCCGTGGGGCTGCGGGCTTTGCGGCGGCCGTCAGCCTCGGCGCCACCGGCGCCCACGTGGCGCCGCCGCACTAGCCTGCGAAGCATTTTCCAGTAGGGCCGCGGCTCTGGCCACAGCTCCCACGCCCGAAGAGCCAGGAGGGAAAGCCGTGCCTCGTTGGAAAGCTCTTTGGCAGCCGCTCGTGTGGCCCCACAGCCCGTGGGGCTGCGGGCTTTGCGGCAGCCGTCAGCCTCAGCGCCACCGGCGCCCACCTGGCGCCGCCGCACTAGCCTGCGAAGCATTTTCCGGTAGGGCCGCGGCTTTGGCCACAGCTCCCACGCTCGAAGAGCCAGGAGGGAAAGCCGTGGCTCGTTCGAAAGCTCTTTGGCAGCCGCTCGCGTGGCCCCACAGCCCGTGGGGCTGCGGGCTTTGCGGCGGCCGTGAGCCTTGGCGCCACCGGCGCCCACCTGGCGCCGCCGCGCCAGGCTGCGAAGCATTTTCCGGTAGGGCTGTGGCTCTGGCCACAGCTCCCACGCCCGAAGAGCCAGGAGGGAAAGCCGTGCCTCGTTGGAAAGCTCTTTGGCAGCTGCTCGCGTGGCCCCACAGCCCGTGGGGCTGCGGGCTTTGCGGCGGCCGTCAGCCTCAGCGCCACCGGCGCCCACGTGGCGCCGCCGCGCCAGCCTGCGAAGCATTTTCCGGTAGGGCCGCGGCTCTGGCCACAGCTCCCACGCCCGAAGAGCCAGGAGGGAAAGCCGTGCCTCGTTGGAAAGCTCTTTGGCAGCCGCTCGCGTGGCCCCACAGCCCGTGGGGCTGCGGGCTTTGCGGCGGCCGTCAGCCTCGGCGCCACCGGCGCCCACGTGGCGCCGCCGCGCCAGCCTGCGAAGCATTTTCCGGTAGGGCCGCGGCTCTGGCGACAGCTCCCACGCCCGAAGAGCCAGGAGGGAAAGCCGTGCCTCGTTGGAAAGCTCTTTGGCAGCCGCTCGCGTGGCCCCACAGCCCATGGGGCTGCGGGCTTTGCGGCGGCCGTCAGCCTTGGCGGCACCGGCGCCCACGTCGCGCCGCCGCGCCAGCCTGCGAAGCATTTTCCGGTAGGGCCGTGGCTCTGGCCACAGCTCCTATGCCCGAAGAGCCAGGAGGGAAAGCCGTGCCTCGTTGGAAAGCTCTTTGGCAGCCGCTCGCGTGGCCCCACAGCCCGTGGGGCTGCGGGCTTTGCGGCGGCCGTCAGCCTCGGCGCCACCGGCGCCCACGTGGCGCCGCCGCACTAGCCTGCGAAGCATTTTCCAGTAGGGCCGCAGCTCTGGCCACAGCTCCCACGCCCGAAGAGCCAGGAGGGAAAGCCGTGCCTCGTTGGAAAGCTCTTTGGCAGCCGCTCGCGTGGCCCCACAGCCTGTGGGGCTGCGGGCTTTGCGGCGGCCGTCAGCCTCGGCGCCACCGGCGCCCACTTGGCGCCGCCGCACTAGCCTGCGAAGCATTTTCCGGTAGGGCCGCGGCTCTGGCCACAGCTCCCACGCTCGAAGAGCCAGGAGGGAAAGCCGTGCCTCGTTGGAAAGCTCTTTGGCAGCCGCTCGCGTGGCCCCACAGCCCGTGGGGCTGCGGGCTTTGCGGCGGCCGTCAGCCTCGGCGCCACCGGCGCCCACGTGGCGCCGCCGCGCCAGCCTGCGAAGCATTTTCCGGTAGGGCCGCGGCTCTGGCCACAGCTCCCACGCCCGAAGAGCCAGGAGGGAAAGCCGTGCCTCGTTGGAAAGCTCTTTGGCAGCCGCTCGCGTGGCCCCACAGCCCATGGGGCTGCGGGCTTTGCGGCGGCCGTCAGCCTCGGCGGCACCGGCGCCCACGTCGCGCCGCCGCGCCAGCCTGCGAAGCATTTTCCGGTAGGGCCGTGGCTCTGGCCACAGCTCCCACGCTCGAAGAGCCAGGAGGGAAAGCCGTGCCTCGTTGGAAAGCTCTTTGGCAGCCGCTCGAGTGGCCCCACAGCCCGTGGGGCTGCGGGCTTTGCGGCGGCCGTCAGCCTCGGCGCCACCGGCGCCCACTTGGCGCCGCCGCACTAGACTGCGAAGTATTTTCTAGTAGGGCCGCGGCTCTGGCGACAGCTCCCACGCCCGAAGAGCCAGGAGGGAAAGCCGTGCCTCGTTGGAAAGCTCTTTGGCAGCCGCTCGCGTGGCCCCACAGCCCGTGGGGCTGCGGGCTTTGCGGCAGCCGTCAGCCTCAGCGCCACCGGCGCCCACCTGGCGCCGCCGCACTAGCCTGCGAAGCATTTTCCGGTAGGGCCGCGGCTTTGGCCACAGCTCCCACGCTCGAAGAGCCAGGAGGGAAAGCCGTGGCTCGTTCGAAAGCTCTTTGGCAGCCGCTCGCGTGGCCCCACAGCCCGTGGGGCTGCGGGCTTTGCGGCGGCCGTGAGCCTTGGCGCCACCGGCGCCCACCTGGCGCCGCCGCGCCAGGCTGCGAAGCATTTTCCGGTAGGGCTGTGGCTCTGGCCACAGCTCCCACGCCCGAAGAGCCAGGAGGGAAAGCCGTGCCTCGTTGGAAAGCTCTTTGGCAGCCGCTCGCGTGGCCCCACAGCCCGTGGGGCTGCGGGCTTTGCCGCGGCCGTCAGCCTCGGCGCCACCGGCGCCCACTTGGCGCCGCCGCACTAGCCTGCGAAGCATTTTCCGGTAGGGCCGCGGCTCTGGCCACAGCTCCCACGCCCGAAGAGCCAGGAGGGAAAGCCGTGCCTCGTTGGAAAGCTCTTTGGCAGCCGCTCGCGTGGCCCCACAGCCCGTGGGGCTGCGGGCTTTGCGGCAGCCGTCAGCCTCGGCGCCACCGGCGCCCACCTGGCGCCGCCGCACTAGCCTGCGAAGCATTTTCCGGTAGGGCCGCGGCTTTGGCCACAGCTCCCACGCTCGAAGAGCCAGGAGGGAAAGCCGTGGCTCGTTCGAAAGCTCTTTGGCAGCCGCTCGCGTGGCCCCACAGCCCGTGGGGCTGCGGGCTTTGCGGCGGCCGTGAGCCTTGGCGCCACCGGCGCCCACCTGGCGCCGCCGCGCCAGGCTGCGAAGCATTTTCCGGTAGGGCCGCGGCTGTGGCCACAGCTCCCACGCCCGAAGAGCCAGGAGGGAAAGCCGTGCCTCGTTGGAAAGCTCTTTGGCAGCCGCTCGCGTGGCCCCACAGCTCGTGGGGCTGCGGGCTTTGCGGCGGCCGTCAGCCTCGGCGCCACCGGCACCCACGTGGCGCCGCCGCGCCAGCCTGCGAAGCATTTTCCGGTAGGGCCGCGGCTGTGGCCACAGCTCCCACACCCGAAGAGCCAGGAGGGAAAGCCGTGCCTCGTTGGAAAGCTCTTTGGCAGCCGCTCGCGTGGCCCCACAGCCCATGGGGCTGCGGGCTTTGCGGCGGCCGTCAGCCTCGGCGCCACCAGCGCCCACGTCGCGCCGCCGCGCCAGCCTGCGAAGCATTTTCCGGTAGGGCCGCGGCTCTGGCCACAGCTCCCACGCCCGAAGAGCCAGGAGGGAAAGCCGTGCCTCGTTGGAAAGCTCTTTGGCAGCCGCTCGCGTTGCCCCACAGCCCGTGGGGCTACGGGTTTTGTGGCGGCCGTCAGCCTCGGCGCCACCGGCACCGACGTTGTGCCGCCGCGCCAGCCTGCGAAGCATTTTCCGGTAGGGCCGCGGCTCTGGCCACAGCTCCCACGCCCGAAGAGCCAGGAGGGAAAGCCGTGCCTCGTTGGAAAGCTCTTTGGCAGCCGCTCGCGTGGCCCCACAGCCCGTGGGGCTGCGGGCTTTGCCGCGGCCGTGAGCCTCGGCGCCACCGGCGCCCACGTGGCGCCGCCGCACTAGCCTGCGAAGCATTTTCTAGTAGGGCTGCGGCTCTGGCCACAGCTCCCACGCCCGAAGAGCCAGGAGGGAAAGCCATGCCTCGTTGGAAAGCTCTTTGGCAGCCGCTCGCGTGGCCCCACAGCCCGTGTGGCTGCGGGCTTTGCGGCAGCCGTCAGCCTCGGCGCCACCGGCGCCCACCTGGCGCCGCCGCACTAGCCTGCGAAGCATTTTCCGGTAGGGCCGCGGCTTTGGCCACAGCTCCCACGCTCGAAGAGCCAGGAGGGAAAGCCGTGCCTCGTTGGAAAGCTCTTTGGCAGCCGCTCGCGTGGCCCCACAGCCCGTGGGGCTGCGGGCTTTGCGGCGGCCGTCAGCCTCGGCGCCACCGGCGCCCACCTGGCGCCGCCGCGCCAGCCTGCGAAGCATTTTCCGGTAGGGCCGTGGCTCTGGCGACAGCTCCCACGCCCGAAGAGCCAGGAGGGAAAGCCGTGCCTCGTTGGAAAGCTCTTTGGCAGCCGCTCGCGTGGCCCCACAGCCCGTGGGGCTGCGGGCTTTGCGGCGGCCGTCAGCCTCGGCGCCACCGGCGCCCACCTGGCGCCGCCGCGCCAGCCTGCGAAGCATTTTCCGGTAGGGCCGTGGCTCTGGCCACAGCTCCCACGCCCGAAGAGCCAGGAGGGAAAGCCGTGCCTCGTTGGAAAGCTCTTTGGCAGCCGCTCGCGTGGCCCCACAGCCCGTGGGGCTGCGGGATTTGCGGCGGCCGTCAGCCTCAGCGCCACCGGCGCCCACGTGGCGCCGCCGCGCCAGCCTGCGAAGCATTTTCCGGTAGGGCCGCGGCTCTGGCCACAGCTCCCACGCCGAAGAGCCAGGAGGGAAAGCCGTGCCTCGTTGGAAAGCTCTTTGGCAGCCGCTCGCGTGGCCCCACAGCCCGTGGGGCTGCGGGCTTTGCGGCGGCCGTCAGCCTCGGCGCCACCGGCGCCCACGTGGCGCCGCCGCGCCAGCCTGCGAAGCATTTTCCGGTAGGGCCGCGGCTCTGGCAACAGCTCCCACGCCCGAAGAGCCAGGAGGGAAAGCCGTGCCTCGTTGGAAAGCTCTTTGGCAGCCGCTCGCGTGGCCCCACAGCCCGTGGGGCTGCGGGCTTTGCGGCGGCCGTCAGCCTCGGCGGCACCGGCGCCCACGTCGCGCCGCCGCGCCAGCCTGCGAAGCATTTTCCGGTAGGGCCGTGGCTCTGGCCACAGCTCCTATGCCCGAAGAGCCAGGAGGGAAAGCCGTGCCTCGTTGGAAAGCTCTTTGGCAGCCGCTCGAGTGGCCCCACAGCCCGTGGGGCTGCGGGCTTTGCGGCGGCCGTCAGCCTCGGCGCCACCGGCGCCCACGTGGCGCCGCCGCACTAGCCTGCGAAGCATTTTCCAGTAGGGCCGCGGCTCTGGCCACAGCTCCCACGCCCGAAGAGCCAGGAGGGAAAGCCGTGCCTCGTTGGAAAGCTCTTTGGCAGCCGCTCGCGTGGCCCCACAGCCTGTGGGGCTGCGGGCTTTGCGGCGGCCGTCAGCCTCGGCGCCACCGGCGCCCACTTGGCGCCGCCGCACTAGCCTGCGAAGCATTTTCCGGTAGGGCCGCGGCTCTGGCCACAGCTCCCACGCTCGAAGAGCCAGGAGGGAAAGCCGTGCCTCGTTGGAAAGCTCTTTGGCAGCCGCTCGCGTGGCCCCACAGCCCGTGGGGCTGCGGGCTTTGCCGCGGCCGTCACCCTCGGCGCCACCGGCGCCCACGTGGCGCCGCCGCACTAGCCTGCGAAGCATTTTCTAGTAGGGCCGCGGCTCTGGCGACAGCTCCCACGCCCGAAGAGCCAGGAGGGAAAGCCGTGCCTCGTTGGAAAGCTCTTTGGCAGCCGCTCGCGTGGCCCCACAGCCCGTGGGGCTGCGGGCTTTGCGGCAGCCGTCAGCCTCAGCGCCACCGGCGCCCACCTGGCGCCGCCGCACTAGCCTGCGAAGCATTTTCCGGTAGGGCCGCGGCTTTGGCCACAGCTCCCACGCTCGAAGAGCCAGGAGGGAAAGCCGTGCCTCGTTCGAAAGCTCTTTGGCAGCCGCTCGCGTGGCCCCACAGCCCGTGGGGCTGCGGGCTTTGCGGCGGCCGTGAGCCTTGGCGCCACCGGCGCCCACCTGGCGCCGCCGCGCCAGGCTGCGAAGCATTTTCCGGTAGGGCTGTGGCTCTGGCCACAGCTCCCACGCCCGAAGAGCCAGGAGGGAAAGCCGTGCCTCGTTGGAAAGCTCTTTGGCAGCCGCTCGCGTGGCCCCACAGCCCGTGGGGCTGCGGGCTTTGCGGCGGCCGTCAGCCTCGGCGCCACCGGCGCCCACGTGGCGCCGCCGCGCCAGCCTGCGAAGCATTTTCCGGTAGGGCCGCGGCTCTGGCCACAGCTCCCACGCCCGAAGAGCCAGGAGGGAAAGCCGTGCCTCGTTGGAAAGCTCTTTGGCAGCCGCTCGCGTGGCCCCACAGCCCGTGGGGCTGCGGGCTTTGCGGCGGCCGTCAGCCTTGGCGGCACCGGCGCCCACGTCGCGCCGCCGCGCCAGCCTGCGAAGCATTTTCCGGTAGGGCCGTGGCTCTGGCCACAGCTCCTATGCCCGAAGAGCCAGGAGGGAAAGCCGTGCCTCGTTGGAAAGCTCTTTGGCAGCCGCTCGCGTGGCCCCACAGCCCGTGGGGCTGCGGGCTTTGCGGCGGCCGTCAGCCTCGGCGCCACCGGCGCCCACGTGGCGCCGCCGCACTAGCCTGCGAAGCATTTTCCGGTAGGGCCGCAGCTCTGGCCACAGCTCCCACGCCCGAAGAGCCAGGAGGGAAAGCCGTGCCTCGTTGGAAAGCTCTTTGGCAGCCGCTCGCGTGGCCCCACAGCCCGTGGGGCTGCGGGCTTTGCGGCAGCCGTCAGCCTCGGCGCCACCGGCGCCCACCTGGCGCCGCCGCACTAGCCTGCGAAGCATTTTCCGGTAGGGCCGCGGCTTTGGCCACAGCTCCCACGCCCGAAGAGCCAGGAGGGAAAGCCGTGGCTCGTTCGAAAGCTCTTTGGCAGCCGCTCGCGTGGCCCCACAGCCCGTGGGGCTGTGGGCTTTGCGGCGGCCGTGAGCCTTGGCGCCACCGGCGCCCACCTGGCGCCGCCGCGCCAGGCTGCGAAGCATTTTCCGGTAGGGCTGTGGCTCTGGCCACAGCTCCCACGCCCGAAGAGCCAGGAGGGAAAGCCGTGCCTCGTTGGAAAGCTCTTTGGCAGCCGCTCGCGTTGCCCCACAGCCCGTGGGGCTACGGGTTTTGTGGCGGCCGTCAGCCTCGGCGCCACCGGCACCGACGTTGTGCCGCCGCGCCAGCCTGCGAAGCATTTTCCGGTAGGGCCGCGGCTCTGGCCACAGCTCCCACGCCCGAAGAGCCAGGAGGGAAAGCCGTGCCTCGTTGGAAAGCTCTTTGGCAGCCGCTCGCGTGGCCCCACAGCCCGTGGGGCTGCGGGCTTTGCCGCGGCCGTGAGCCTCGGCGCCACCGGCGCCCACGTGGCGCCGCCGCACTAGCCTGCGAAGCATTTTCTAGTAGGGCTGCGGCTCTGGCCACAGCTCCCACGCCCGAAGAGCCAGGAGGGAAAGCCATGCCTCGTTGGAAAGCTCTTTGGCAGCCGCTCGCGTGGCCCCACAGCCCGTGTGGCTGCGGGCTTTGCGGCAGCCGTCAGCCTCGGCGCCACCGGCGCCCACCTGGCGCCGCCGCACTAGCCTGCGAAGCATTTTCCGGTAGGGCCGCGGCTTTGGCCACAGCTCCCACGCTCGAAGAGCCAGGAGGGAAAGCCGTGGCTCGTTCGAAAGCTCTTTGGCAGCCGCTCGCGTGGCCCCACAGCCCGTGGGGCTGCGGGCTTTGCGGCGGCCGTGAGCCTTGGCGCCACCGGCGCCCACCTGGCGCCGCCGCGCCAGGCTGCGAAGCATTTTCCGGTAGGGCTGTGGCTCTGGCCACAGCTCCCACGCCCGAAGAGCCAGGAGGGAAAGCCGTGCCTCGTTGGAAAGCTCTTTGGCAGCCGCTCGCGTGGCCCCACAGCCCGTGGGGCTGCGGGCTTTGCTGCGGCCGTCAGCCTCGGCGCCACCGGCGCCCACGTGGCGCCGCCGCACTAGCCTGCGAAGCATTTTCTAGTAGGGCCGCGGCTCTGGCGACAGCTCCCACGCCCGAAGAGCCAGGAGGGAAAGCCGTGCCTCGTTGGAAAGCTCTTTGGCAGCCGCTCGCGTGGCCCCACAGCCCGTGGGGCTGCGGGCTTTGCGGCAGCCGTCAGCCTCGGCGCCACCGGCGCCCACCTGGCGCCGCCGCACTAGCCTGCGAAGCATTTTCCGGTAGGGCCGCGGCTTTGGCCACAGCTCCCACGCTCGAAGAGCCAGGAGGGAAAGCCGTGGCTCGTTGGAAAGCTCTTTGGCAGCCGCTCGCGTGGCCCCACAGCCCGTGGGGCTGCGGGCTTTGCGGCGGCCGTGAGCCTTGGCGCCACCGGCGCCCACCTGGCGCGGCCGCGCCAGCCCGCGAAGCATTTTCTGGTAGGGCCGCGGCTCTGGCCACAGCTCCCACGCCCGAAGAGCCAGGAGGGAAAGCCGTGCCTCGTTGGAAAGCTCTTTGGCAGCCGCTCGCGTGGCCCCACAGCCCGTGGGGCTGCGGGCTTTGCGGCGGCCGTCAGCCTCAGCGCCACCGGCGCCCACGTGGCGCCGCCGCGCCAGCCTGCGAAGCATTTTCCGGTAGGGCCGCGGCTCTGGCCACAGCTCCCACGCCCGAAGAGCCAGGAGGGAAAGCCGTGCCTCGTTGGAAAGCTCTTTGGCAGCCGCTCGCGTGGCCCCACAGCCCGTGGGGCTGCGGGCTTTGCGGCGGCCGTCAGCCTCGGCGCCACCGGCGCCCACGTGGCGCCGCCGCGCCAGCCTGCGAAGCATTTTCCGGTAGGGCC
The DNA here is from genome assembly GCF_963924245.1 of Chroicocephalus ridibundus. Classification (NCBI taxonomy): domain Eukaryota; kingdom Metazoa; phylum Chordata; class Aves; order Charadriiformes; family Laridae; genus Chroicocephalus; species Chroicocephalus ridibundus. The sequence continues at coordinate 777,520 of NW_026961580.1, read as the reverse complement.
GCGGCTGTGGCCACAGCTCCCACGCCCGAAGAGCCAGGAGGGAAAGCTGTGCCTCGTTGGAAAGCTCTTTGGCAGCCGCTCGCGTGGCCCCACAGCCCATGGGGCTGCGGGCTTTGCGGCGGCCGTCAGCCTCGGCGCCACCGGCGCCCACGTCGCGCCGCCGCGCCAGCCTGCGAAGCATTTTCCGGTAGGGCCGTGGCTCTGGCCACAGCTCCCACGCCCGAAGAGCCAGGAGGGAAAGCCGTGCCTCGTTGGAAAGCTCTTTGGCAGCCGCTCGCGTGGCCCCACAGCCCGTGGGGCTGCGGGCTTTGCGGCGGCCGTCAGCCTCGGAGCCACCGGCGCCCACCTGGCGCCGCCGCACTAGCCTGCGAAGCATTTTCGGGTAGGGCCGCGGCTCTGGCCACAGCTCCCACGCCCAAAGAGCCAGGAGGGAAAGCCGTGCCTCGTTGGAAAGCTCTTTGGCAGCCGCTCGCGTGGCCCCACAGCTCGTGGGGCTGCGGGCTTTGCGGCGGCCGTCAGCCTCGGCGCCACCGGCACCCACGTGGCGCCGCCGCGCCAGCCTGCGAAGCATTTTCCGGTAGGGCCGCGGCTCTGGCCACTGCTCCCACACCCGAAGAGCCAGGAGGGAAAGCCGTGCCTCGTTGGAAAGCTCTTTGGCAGCCGCTCGCGTGGCCCCACAGCCCGTGGGGCTGCGGGCTTTGCCGCGGCCGTGAGCCTCGGCGCCACCGGCGCCCACGTGGCGCCGCCGCACTAGCCTGCAAAGCATTTTCTAGTAGGGCTGCGGCTCTGGCCACAGCTCCCACGCCCGAAGAGCCAGGAGGGAAAGCCATGCCTCGTTGGAAAGCTCTTTGGCAGCCGCTCGCGTGGCCCCAAAGCCCGTGTGGCTGCGGGCTTTGCGGCAGCCGTCAGCCTCGGCGCCACCGGCGCCCACCTGGCGCCGCCGCACTAGCCTGCGAAGCATTTTCCGGTAGGGCCGCGGCTTTGGCCACAGCTCCCACGCTCGAAGAGCCAGGAGGGAAAGCCGTGCCTCGTTCGAAAGCTCTTTGGCAGCCGCTCGCGTGGCCCCACAGCCCGTGGGGCTGCGGGCTTTGCGGCGGCCGTGAGCCTTGGCGCCACCGGCGCCCACCTGGCGCCGCCGCGCCAGGCTGCGAAGCATTTTCCGGTAGGGCTGTGGCTCTGGCCACAGCTCCCACGCCCGAAGAGCCAGGAGGGAAAGCCGTGCCTCGTTGGAAAGCTCTTTGGCAGCCGCTCGCGTGGCCCCACAGCTCGTGGGGCTGCGGGCTTTGCGGCGGCCGTCAGCCTCGGCGCCACCGGCACCCACGTGGCGCCGCCGCGCCAGCCTGCGAAGCATTTTCCGGTAGGGCCGCGGCTCTGGCCACTGCTCCCACACCCGAAGAGCCAGGAGGGAAAGCCGTGCCTCGTTGGAAAGCTCTTTGGCAGCCGCTCGCGTGGCCCCACAGCCCGTGGGGCTGCGGGCTTTGCGGCGGCCGTCAGCCTCGGCGCCACCGGCGCCCAAGTGGCGCCGCCGCGCCAGCCTGCGAAGCATTTTCCGGTAGGGCCACGTCTCTGGCCACAGCTCCCACGCCCGAAGAGGCAGGAAGGAAAGCCGTGCCTCGTTGGAAAGCTCTTTGGCAGCCGCTCGCGTGGCCCCACAGCCCGTGGGGCTGCGGGCTTTGCGGCGGCTGTCAGCCTCGGCGCCACCGGCGCCCACCTGGCGCCGCCGCACTAGCCTGCGAAGCATTTTCCGTTAGGGCCGCGGCTTTGGCCACAGCTCCCACGCTCGAAGAGCCAGGAAGGAAAGCCGTTCCTCTTTGGAAAGCTCTTTGGCAGCCGCTCGAGTGGCCCCACAGCCCGTGGGGCTGCAGGCTTTGCGGCGGCCGTCAGCCTCGGCGCCACCGGCGCCCACGTGGCGCCGCCGCACTAGCCTGCGAAGCATTTTCCGGTAGGGCCGCGGCTCTGGCCACAGCTCCCATGCCCGAAGAGCCAGGAGGGAAAGCCGTGCCTCGTTGGAAAGCTCTTTGGCAGACGCTCGCGTGGCCCCACAGCCCGTGGGGCTGCGGGCTTTGCGGCGGCCGTCAGCCTCGGCGCCACCGGCGCCCACGTGGCGCCGCCGCACTAGCCTGCGAAGCATTTTCCGGTAGGGCCGCGGCTGTGGCCACAGCTCCCACGCTCGAAGAGCCAGGAGGGAAAGCCGTGCCTCGTTGGAAAGCTCTTTGGCAGCCGCTCGAGTGGCCCCACAGCCCGTGGGGCTGCGGGCTTTGCGGCGGCCGTCAGCCTCGGCGCCACCGGCGCCCACGTGCCGCCGCCGCACTACCCTGCGAAGCATTTTCCGGTAGGGCCGCGGCTCTGGCCACAGCTCCCACGCCCGAAGAGCCAGGAGGGAAAGCCGTGCCTCGTTGGAAAGCTCTTTGGCAGCCGCTCGCGTGGCCCCACAGCCTGTGGGGCTGCGGGCTTTGCGGCGGCCGTCAGCCTCGGCGCCACCGGCGCCCACTTGGCGCCGCCGCACTAGCCTGCGAAGCATTTTCCGGTAGGGCCGCGGCTCTGGCCACAGCTCCCACGCTCGAAGAGCCAGGAGGGAAAGCCGTGCCTCGTTGGAAAGCTCTTTGGCAGCCGCTCGCGTGGCCCCACAGCCCGTGGGGCTGCGGGCTTTGCCGCGGCCGTCAGCCTCGGCGCCACCGGCGCCCACGTGGCGCCGCCGCACTAGCCTGCGAAGCATTTTCTAGTAGGGCCGCGGCTCTGGCCACAGCTCCCACGCCCGAAGAGGCAGGAAGGAAAGCCGTGCCTCGTTGGAAAGCTCTTTGGCAGCCGCTCGCGTGGCCCCACAGCCCGTGGGGCTGCGGGCTTTGCGGCAGCCGTCAGCCTCGGCGCCACCGGCGCCCACCTGGCGCCGCCGCACTAGCCTGCGAAGCATTTTCCGGTAGGGCCGCGGCTTTGGCCACAGCTCCCACGCTTGAAGAGCCAGGAGGGAAAGCCGTGGCTCGTTCGAAAGCTCTTTGGCAGCCGCTCGCGTGGCCCCACAGCCCGTGGGGCTGCGGGCTTTGCGGCGGCCGTGAGCCTTGGCGCCACCGGCGCCCACCTGGCGCCGCCGCGCCAGGCTGCGAAGCATTTTCCGGTAGGGCTGTGGCTCTGGCCACAGCTCCCACGCCCGAAGAGCCAGGAGGGAAAGCCGTGCCTCGTTGGAAAGCTCTTTGGCAGCCGCTCGCGTGGCCCCACAGCTCGTGGGGCTGCGGGCTTTGCGGCGGCCGTCAGCCTCGGCGCCACCGGCACCCACGTGGCGCCGCCGCGCCAGCCTGCGAAGCATTTTCCGGTAGGGCCGCGGCTCTGGCCACTGCTCCCACACCCGAAGAGCCAGGAGGGAAAGCCGTGCCTCGTTGGAAAGCTCTTTGGCAGCCGCTCGCGTGGCCCCACAGCCCGTGGGGCTGCGGGCTTTGCCGCGGCCGTGAGCCTCGGCGCCACCGGCGCCCACGTGGCGCCGCCGCACTAGCCTGCGAAGCATTTTCTAGTAGGGCTGCGGCTCTGGCCACAGCTCCCACGCCCGAAGAGCCAGGAGGGAAAGCCATGCCTCGTTGGAAAGCTCTTTGGCAGCCGCTCGCGTGGCCCCACAGCCCGTGTGGCTGCGGGCTTTGCGGCAGCCGTCAGCCTCGGCGCCACCGGCGCCCACCTGGCGCCGCCGCACTAGCCTGCGAAGCATTTTCCGGTAGGGCCGCGGCTTTGGCCACAGCTCCCACGCTCGAAGAGCCAGGAGGGAAAGCCGTGGCTCGTTCGAAAGCTCTTTGGCAGCCGCTCGCGTGGCCCCACAGCCCGTGGGGCTGCGGGCTTTGCGGCGGCCGTGAGCCTTGGCGCCACCGGCGCCCACCTGGCGCCGCCACGCCAGGCTGCGAAGCATTTTCCGGTAGGGCTGTGGCTCTGGCCACAGCTCCCACGCCCGAAGAGCCAGGAGGGAAAGCCGTGCCTCGTTGGAAAGCTCTTTGGCAGCCGCTCGCGTGGCCCCACAGCTCGTGGGGCTGCGGGCTTTGCGGCGGCCGTCAGCCTCGGCGCCACCGGCACCCACGTGGCGCCGCCGCGCCAGCCTGCGAAGCATTTTCCGGTAGGGCCGCGGCTCTGGCCACTGCTCCCACACCCGAAGAGCCAGGAGGGAAAGCCGTGCCTCGTTGGAAAGCTCTTTGGCAGCCGCTCGCGTGGCCCCACAGCCCGTGGGGCTGCGGGCTTTGCGGCGGCCGTCAGCCTCGGCGCCACCGGCGCCCAAGTGGCGCCGCCGCGCCAGCCTGCGAAGCATTTTCCGGTAGGGCCACGTCTCTGGCCACAGCTCCCACGCCCGAAGAGGCAGGAAGGAAAGCCGTGCCTCGTTGGAAAGCTCTTTGGCAGCCGCTCGCGTGGCCCCACAGCCCGTGGGGCTGCGGGCTTTGCGGCGGCTGTCAGCCTCGGCGCCACCGGCGCCCACCTGGCGCCGCCGCACTAGCCTGCGAAGCATTTTCCGTTAGGGCCGCGGCTTTGGCCACAGCTCCCACGCTCGAAGAGCCAGGAAGGAAAGCCGTTCCTCTTTGGAAAGCTCTTTGGCAGCCGCTCGAGTGGCCCCACAGCCCGTGGGGCTGCAGGCTTTGCGGCGGCCGTCAGCCTCGGCGCCACCGGCGCCCACGTGGCGCCGCCGCACTAGCCTGCGAAGCATTTTCCGGTAGGGCCGCGGCTCTGGCCACAGCTCCCATGCCCGAAGAGCCAGGAGGGAAAGCCGTGCCTCGTTGGAAAGCTCTTTGGCAGCCGCTCGCGTGGCCCCACAGCCCGTGGGGCTGCGGGCTTTGCGGCGGCCGTCAGCCTCGGCGCCACCGGCGCCCACGTGGCGCCGCCGCACTAGCCTGCGAAGCATTTTCCGGTAGGGCCGCGGCTGTGGCCACAGCTCCCACGCTCGAAGAGCCAGGAGGGAAAGCCGTGCCTCGTTGGAAAGCTCTTTGGCAGCCGCTCGAGTGGCCCCACAGCCCGTGGGGCTGCGGGCTTTGCGGCGGCCGTCAGCCTCGGCGCCACCGGCGCCCACGTGCCGCCGCCGCACTACCCTGCGAAGCATTTTCCGGTAGGGCCGCGGCTCTGGCCACAGCTCCCACGCCCGAAGAGCCAGGAGGGAAAGCCGTGCCTCGTTGGAAAGCTCTTTGGCAGCCGCTCGCGTGGCCCCACAGCCTGTGGGGCTGCGGGCTTTGCGGCGGCCGTCAGCCTCGGCGCCACCGGCGCCCACTTGGCGCCGCCGCACTAGCCTGCGAAGCATTTTCCGGTAGGGCCGCGGCTCTGGCCACAGCTCCCACGCTCGAAGAGCCAGGAGGGAAAGCCGTGCCTCGTTGGAAAGCTCTTTGGCAGCCGCTCGCGTGGCCCCACAGCCCGTGGGGCTGCGGGCTTTGCCGCGGCCGTCAGCCTCGGCGCCACCGGCGCCCACGTGGCGCCGCCGCACTAGCCTGCGAAGCATTTTCTAGTAGGGCCACGGCTCTGGCGACAGCTCCCACGCCCGAAGAGCCAGGAGGGAAAGCCGTGCCTCGTTGGAAAGCTCTTTGGCAGCCGCTCGCGTGGCCCCACAGCCCGTGGGGCTGCGGGCTTTGCGGCAGCCGTCAGCCTCGGCGCCACTGGCGCCCACCTGGCGCCGCCGCACTAGCCTGCGAAGCATTTTCCGGTAGGGCCGCGGCTTTGGCCACAGCTCCCACGCTCGAAGAGCCAGGAGGGAAAGCCGTGGCTCGTTCGAAAGCTCTTTGGCAGCCGCTCGCGTGGCCCCACAGCCCGTGGGGCTGCGGGCTTTGCGGCGGCCGTGAGCCTTGGCGCCACCGGCGCCCACCTGGCGCCGCCGCGCCAGGCTGCGAAGCATTTTCCGGTAGGGCTGTGGCTCTGGCCACAGCTCCCACGCCCGAAGAGCCAGGAGGGAAAGCCGTGCCTCGTTGGAAAGCTCTTTGGCAGCCGCTCGCGTGGCCCCACAGCCCGTGGGGCTGCGGGCTTTGCGGCGGCCGTCAGCCTCAGCGCCACCGGCGCCCACGTGGCGCCGCCGCGCCAGCCTGCGAAGCATTTTCCGGTAGGGCCGCGGCTCTGGCCACAGCTCCCACGCCCGAAGAGCCAGGAGGGAAAGCCGTGCCTCGTTGGAAAGCTCTTTGGCAGCCGCTCGCGTGGCCCCACAGCCCATGGGGCTGCGGGCTTTGCGGCGGCCGTCAGCCTTGGCGGCACCGGCGCCCACGTCGCGCCGCCGCGCCAGCCTGCGAAGCATTTTCCGGTAGGGCTGTGGCTCTGGCCACAGCTCCCACGCCCGAAGAGCCAGGAGGGAAAGCCGTGCCTCGTTGGAAAGCTCTTTGGCAGCCGCTCGCGTGGCCCCACAGCCCGTGGGGCTGCGGGCTTTGCGGCGGCCGTCAGCCTCGGCGCCACCGGCGCCCACGTGGCGCCGCCGCACTAGCCTGCGAAGCATTTTCCAGTAGGGCCGCGGCTCTGGCCACAGCTCCCACGCCCGAAGAGCCAGGAGGGAAAGCCGTGCCTCGTTGGAAAGCTCTTTGGCAGCCGCTCGCGTGGCCCCACAGCCTGTGGGGCTGCGGGCTTTGCGGCGGCCGTCAGCCTCGGCGCCACCGGCGCCCACTTGGCGCCGCCGCACTAGCCTGCGAAGCATTTTCCGGTAGGGCCGCGGCTCTGGCCACAGCTCCCACGCTCGAAGAGCCAGGAGGGAAAGCCGTGCCTCGTTGGAAAGCTCTTTGGCAGCCGCTCGCGTGGCCCCACAGCCCGTGGGGCTGCGGGCTTTGCTGCGGCCGTCAGCCTCGGCGCCACCGGCGCCCACGTGGCGCCGCCGCACTAGCCTGCGAAGCATTTTCTAGTAGGGCCGCGGCTCTGGCGACAGCTCCCACGCCCGAAGAGCCAGGAGGGAAAGCCGTGCCTCGTTGGAAAGCTCTTTGGCAGCCGCTCGCGTGGCCCCACAGCCCGTGGGGCTGCGGGCTTTGCGGCAGCCGTCAGCCTCGGCGCCACCGGCGCCCACCTGGCGCCGCCGCACTAGCCTGCGAAGCATTTTCCGGTAGGGCCGCGGCTTTGGCCACAGCTCCCACGCTCGAAGAGCCAGGAGGGAAAGCCGTGGCTCGTTCGAAAGCTCTTTGGCAGCCGCTCGCGTGGCCCCACAGCCCGTGGGGCTGCGGGCTTTGCGGCGGCCGTGAGCCTTGGCGCCACCGGCGCCCACCTGGCGCCGCCGCGCCAGGCTGCGAAGCATTTTCCGGTAGGGCTGTGGCTCTGGCCACAGCTCCCACGCCCGAAGAGCCAGGAGGGAAAGCCGTGCCTCGTTGGAAAGCTCTTTGGCAGCCGCTCGCGTGGCCCCACAGCCCGTGGGGCTGCGGGCTTTGCGGCGGCCGTCAGCCTCAGCGCCACCGGCGCCCACGTGGCGCCGCCGCGCCAGCCTGCGAAGCATTTTCCGGTAGGGCCGCGGCTCTGGCCACAGCTCCCACGCCCGAAGAGCCAGGAGGGAAAGCCGTGCCTCGTTGGAAAGCTCTTTGGCAGCCGCTCGCGTGGCCCCACAGCCCATGGGGCTGCGGGCTTTGCGGCGGCCGTCAGCCTTGGCGGCACCGGCGCCCACGTCGCGCCGCCGCGCCAGCCTGCGAAGCATTTTCCGGTAGGGCCGTGGCTCTGGCCACAGCTCCCACGCCCGAAGAGCCAGGAGGGAAAGCCGTGCCTCGTTGGAAAGCTCTTTGGCAGCCGCTCGCGTGGCCCCACAGCCCGTGGGGCTGCGGGCTTTGCGGCGGCCGTCAGCCTCGGCGCCACCGGCGCCCACGTGGCGCCGCCGCACTAGCCTGCGAAGCATTTTCCAGTAGGGCCGCGGCTCTGGCCACAGCTCCCACGCCCGAAGAGCCAGGAGGGAAAGCCGTGCCTCGTTGGAAAGCTCTTTGGCAGCCGCTCGCGTGGCCCCACAGCCTGTGGGGCTGCGGGCTTTGCGGCGGCCGTCAGCCTCGGCGCCACCGGCGCCCACTTGGCGCCGCCGCACTAGCCTGCGAAGCATTTTCCGGTAGGGCCGCGGCTCTGGCCACAGCTCCCACGCTCGAAGAGCCAGGAGGGAAAGCCGTGCCTCGTTGGAAAGCTCTTTGGCAGCCGCTCGCGTGGCCCCACAGCCCGTGGGGCTGCGGGCTTTGCTGCGGCCGTCAGCCTCGGCGCCACCGGCGCCCACGTGGCGCCGCCGCACTAGCCTGCGAAGCATTTTCTAGTAGGGCCGCGGCTCTGGCGACAGCTCCCACGCCCGAAGAGCCAGGAGGGAAAGCCGTGCCTCGTTGGAAAGCTCTTTGGCAGCCGCTCGCGTGGCCCCACAGCCCGTGGGGCTGCGGGCTTTGCGGCAGCCGTCAGCCTCGGCGCCACCGGCGCCCACCTGGCGCCGCCGCACTAGCCTGCGAAGCATTTTCCGGTAGGGCCGCGGCTTTGGCCACAGCTCCCACGCTCGAAGAGCCAGGAGGGAAAGCCGTGGCTCGTTCGAAAGCTCTTTGGCAGCCGCTCGCGTGGCCCCACAGCCCGTGGGGCTGCGGGCTTTGCGGCGGCCGTGAGCCTTGGCGCCACCGGCGCCCACCTGGCGCGGCCGCGCCAGCCCGCGAAGCATTTTCTGGTAGGGCCGCGGCTGTGGCCACAGCTCCCACGCCCGAAGAGCCAGGAGGGAAAGCCGTGCCTCGTTGGAAAGCTCTTTGGCAGCCGCTCGCGTGGCCCCACAGCCCGTGGGGCTGCGGGCTTTGCGGCGGCCGTCAGCCTCAGCGCCACCGGCGCCCACGTGGCGCCGCCGCGCCAGCCTGCGAAGCATTTTCCGGTAGGGCCGCGGCTCTGGCCACAGCTCCCACGCCCGAAGAGCCAGGAGGGAAAGCCGTGCCTCGTTGGAAAGCTCTTTGGCAGCCGCTCGCGTGGCCCCACAGCCCGTGGGGCTGCGGGCTTTGCGGCGGCCGTCAGCCTCGGCGCCACCGGCGCCCACGTGGCGCCGCCGCGCCAGCCTGCGAAGCATTTTCCGGTAGGGCCGCGGCTGTGGCCACAGCTCCCACGCCCGAAGAGCCAGGAGGGAAAGCCGTGCCTCGTTGGAAAGCTCTTTGGCAGCCGCTCGCGTGGCCCCACAGCCCATGGGGCTGCGGGCTTTGCGGCGGCCGTCAGCCTCGGCGCCACCGGCGCCCACGTCGCGCCGCCGCGCCAGCCTGCGAAGCATTTTCCGGTAGGGCCGTGGCTCTGGCCACAGCTCCCACGCCCGAAGAGCCAGGAGGGAAAGCCGTGCCTCGTTGGAAAGCTCTTTGGCAGCCGCTCGCGTGGCCCCACAGCCCGTGGGGCTGCGGGCTTTGCGGCGGCCGTCAGCCTCGCCGCCACCGGCCCCCACTTGGCGCCGCCGCACTAGCCTGCAGAGCATTTTCCGGTAGGGCCGTGGCTTTGGCCACAGCTCCCACGCTCGAAGAGCCAGGAGGGAAAGCCGTGCCTCGTTGGAAAGCTCTTTGGCAGCCGCTCGCGTGGCCCCACAGCCCGTGGGGCTGCGGGCTTTGCGACGGCCGTCAGCCTCGGCGCCACCGGCGCCCACCTGGCGCCGCCGCGCCAGCCTGCGAAGCATTTTCCGGTAGGGCCGCGGCTCTGGCCACAGCTCCCACGCCCGAAGACCAAGGAGGGAAAGCCGTGCCTCGTTGGAAAGCTCTTTGGCAGCCGCTCGCATGGCCCCACAGCCCGTGGGGCTGCGGGCTTTGCGGCGGCCGTCAGCCTCGGCGCCACCGGCGCCCACGTGGCGCCGCCGCGCCAGCCTGCGAAGCATTTTCCGGTAGGGCTGCGGCTCTGGCCACAGTTCCCATGCCCAAAGAGCCAGGAGGGAAAGCCGTGCCTCGTTGGAAAGCTCTTTGGCAGCCGCTCGCGTGGCCCCACAGCCCGTGGGGCTACGGGTTTTGTGGCGGCCGTCAGCCTCGGCGCCACCGGCACCGACGTTGTGCCGCCGCGCCAGCCTGCGAAGCATTTTCCGGTAGGGCCGCGGCTGTGGCCACAGCTCCCACGCCCGAAGAGCCAGGAGGGAAAGCCGTGCCTCGTTGGAAAGCTCTTTGGCAGCCGCTCGCGTGGCCCCACAGCCCGTGGGGCTGCGGGCTTTGCGGCGGCCGTCAGCCTCGGCGCCACCGGCGCCCAAGTGGCGCCGCCGCCCCAGCCTGCGAAGCATTTTCCGGTAGGGCCACGTCTCTGGCCACAGCTCCGACACCCGAAGAGCCAGGAAGGAAAGCCGTGCCTCGTTGGAAAGCTCTTTGGCAGCCGCTCGCGTGGCCCCACAGCCCGTGGGGCTGCGGGCTTTGCCGCGGCCGTCAGCCTCGGCGCCACCGGCGCCCACGTGGCGCCGCCGCACTAGCCTGCGAAGCATTTTCTAGTAGGGCCGCGGCTCTGGCCACAGCTCCCACGCCCGAAGAGCCAGGAGGGAAAGCCGTGCCACGTTGGAAAGCTCTTTGGCAGCCGCTCGCGTGGCCCCACAGCCCGTGGGGCTGCGGGCTTTGCGGCAGCCGTCAGCCTCGGCGCCACCGGCGCCCACCTGGCGCCGCCGCACTAGCCTGCGAAGCATTTTCCGGTAGGGCCGCGGCTCTGGCAACAGCTCCCACGCCCGAAGACCAAGGAGGGAAAGCCATTCCTCGTTGGAAAGCTCTTTGGCAGCCGCTCGCGTGGCCCCACAGCCCGTGGGGCTGCGGGCTTTGCGGCGGCCGTCAGCCTCGGCGCCACCGGCGCCCACCTGGCGCCGCCGCACTAGCCTGCGAAGCATTTTCCGGTAGGGCTGCGGTTTTGGTCACAGCTCCCACGCTCGAAGAGCCAGGAGGGAAAGCCGTGCCTCGTTGGAAAGCTCTTTGGCAGCCGCTCGAGTGGCCCCACAGCCCGTGGGGCTGCAGGCTTTGCGGCGGCTGTCAGCCTCGGCGCCACCGGCGCCCACGTGGCGCCGCCGCACTAGCCTGCGAAGCATTTTCCGGTAGGGCCGCGGCTCTGGCCACAGCTCCCACGCCCGAAGAGCCAGGAGGGAAAGCCATGTCTCGTTGGAAAGCTCTTTGGCAGCCGCTCGCGTGGCCCCACAGCTCGTGGGGCTGCGGGCTTTGCGGCGGCCGTCAGCCTTGGCGCCACCGGCGCCGACGTGGCGCCGCCACACTAGCTTGCGAAGCATTTTCTAGTAGGGCCGCGGCTCTGGCCACAGCTCCCACGCCCGAAGAGGCAGGAGGGAAAGCCGTGCCTCGTTGCAAAGCTCTTTGGCAGCCGCTCGCGTGGCCCCACAGCCCGTGGGGCTGCGGGCTTTGCGGCGGCCGTCAGCCTCGGCGCCACCGGCGCCCACGTGGCGCCGCCGCACTAGCCTGCGAAGCATTTTCCAGTAGGGCCGCGGCTCTGGCCACAGCTCCCACGCCCGAAGAGCCAGGAGGGAAAGCCGTGCCTCGTTGGAAAGCTCTTTGGCAGCCGCTCGCGTGGCCCCACAGCCTGTGGGGCTGCGGGCTTTGCGGCGGCCGTCAGCCTCGGCGCCACCGGCGCCCACTTGGCGCCGCCGCACTAGCCTGCGAAGCATTTTCCGGTAGGGCCGCGGCTCTGGCCACAGCTCCCACGCTCGAAGAGCCAGGAGGGAAAGCCGTGCCTCGTTGGAAAGCTCTTTGGCAGCCGCTCGCGTGGCCCCACAGCCCGTGGGGCTGCGGGCTTTGCTGCGGCCGTCAGCCTCGGCGCCACCGGCGCCCACGTGGCGCCGCCGCACTAGCCTGCGAAGCATTTTCTAGTAGGGCCGCGGCTCTGGCGACAGCTCCCACGCCCGAAGAGCCAGGAGGGAAAGCCGTGCCTCGTTGGAAAGCTCTTTGGCAGCCGCTCGCGTGGCCCCACAGCCCGTGGGGCTGCGGGCTTTGCGGCAGCCGTCAGCCTCGGCGCCACCGGCGCCCACCTGGCGCCGCCGCACTAGCCTGCGAAGCATTTTCCGGTAGGGCCGCGGCTTTGGCCACAGCTCCCACGCTCGAAGAGCCAGGAGGGAAAGCCGTGGCTCGTTCGAAAGCTCTTTGGCAGCCGCTCGCGTGGCCCCACAGCCCGTGGGGCTGCGGGCTTTGCGGCGGCCGTGAGCCTTGGCGCCACCGGCGCCCACCTGGCGCCGCCGCGCCAGGCTGCGAAGCATTTTCCGGTAGGGCTGTGGCTCTGGCCACAGCTCCCACGCCCGAAGAGCCAGGAGGGAAAGCCGTGCCTCGTTGGAAAGCTCTTTGGCAGCCGCTCGCGTGGCCCCACAGCCCGTGGGGCTGCGGGCTTTGCGGCGGCCGTCAGCCTCAGCGCCACCGGCGCCCACGTGGCGCCGCCGCGCCAGCCTGCGAAGCATTTTCCGGTAGGGCCGCGGCTCTGGCCACAGCTCCCACGCCCGAAGAGCCAGGAGGGAAAGCCGTGCCTCGTTGGAAAGCTCTTTGGCAGCCGCTCGCGTGGCCCCACAGCCCATGGGGCTGCGGGCTTTGCGGCGGCCGTCAGCCTTGGCGGCACCGGCGCCCACGTCGCGCCGCCGCGCCAGCCTGCGAAGCATTTTCCGGTAGGGCCGTGGCTCTGGCCACAGCTCCCACGCCCGAAGAGCCAGGAGGGAAAGCCGTGCCTCGTTGGAAAGCTCTTTGGCAGCCGCTCGCGTGGCCCCACAGCCCGTGGGGCTGCGGGCTTTGCGGCGGCCGTCAGCCTCGGCGCCACCGGCGCCCACGTGGCGCCGCCGCACTAGCCTGCGAAGCATTTTCCAGTAGGGCCGCGGCTCTGGCCACAGCTCCCACGCCCGAAGAGCCAGGAGGGAAAGCCGTGCCTCGTTGGAAAGCTCTTTGGCAGCCGCTCGCGTGGCCCCACAGCCTGTGGGGCTGCGGGCTTTGCGGCGGCCGTCAGCCTCGGCGCCACCGGCGCCCACTTGGCGCCGCCGCACTAGCCTGCGAAGCATTTTCCGGTAGGGCCGCGGCTCTGGCCACAGCTCCCACGCTCGAAGAGCCAGGAGGGAAAGCCGTGCCTCGTTGGAAAGCTCTTTGGCAGCCGCTCGCGTGGCCCCACAGCCCGTGGGGCTGCGGGCTTTGCTGCGGCCGTCAGCCTCGGCGCCACCGGCGCCCACGTGGCGCCGCCGCACTAGCCTGCGAAGCATTTTCTAGTAGGGCCGCGGCTCTGGCGACAGCTCCCACGCCCGAAGAGCCAGGAGGGAAAGCCGTGCCTCGTTGGAAAGCTCTTTGGCAGCCGCTCGCGTGGCCCCACAGCCCGTGGGGCTGCGGGCTTTGCGGCAGCCGTCAGCCTCGGCGCCACCGGCGCCCACCTGGCGCCGCCGCACTAGCCTGCGAAGCATTTTCCGGTAGGGCCGCGGCTTTGGCCACAGCTCCCACGCTCGAAGAGCCAGGAGGGAAAGCCGTGGCTCGTTCGAAAGCTCTTTGGCAGCCGCTCGCGTGGCCCCACAGCCCGTGGGGCTGCGGGCTTTGCGGCGGCCGTGAGCCTTGGCGCCACCGGCGCCCACCTGGCGCGGCCGCGCCAGCCCGCGAAGCATTTTCTGGTAGGGCCGCGGCTGTGGCCACAGCTCCCACGCCCGAAGAGCCAGGAGGGAAAGCCGTGCCTCGTTGGAAAGCTCTTTGGCAGCCGCTCGCGTGGCCCCACAGCCCGTGGGGCTGCGGGCTTTGCGGCGGCCGTCAGCCTCAGCGCCACCGGCGCCCACGTGGCGCCGCCGCGCCAGCCTGCGAAGCATTTTCCGGTAGGGCCGCGGCTCTGGCCACAGCTCCCACGCCCGAAGAGCCAGGAGGGAAAGCCGTGCCTCGTTGGAAAGCTCTTTGGCAGCCGCTCGCGTGGCCCCACAGCCCGTGGGGCTGCGGGCTTTGCGGCGGCCGTCAGCCTCGGCGCCACCGGCGCCCACGTGGCGCCGCCGCGCCAGCCTGCGAAGCATTTTCCGGTAGGGCCGCGGCTGTGGCCACAGCTCCCACGCCCGAAGAGCCAGGAGGGAAAGCCGTGCCTCGTTGGAAAGCTCTTTGGCAGCCGCTCGCGTGGCCCCACAGCCCATGGGGCTGCGGGCTTTGCGGCGGCCGTCAGCCTCGGCGCCACCGGCGCCCACGTCGCGCCGCCGCGCCAGCCTGCGAAGCATTTTCCGGTAGGGCCGTGGCTCTGGCCACAGCTCCCACGCCCGAAGAGCCAGGAGGGAAAGCCGTGCCTCGTTGGAAAGCTCTTTGGCAGCCGCTCGCGTGGCCCCACAGCCCGTGGGGCTGCGGGCTTTGCGGCGGCCGTCAGCCTCGCCGCCACCGGCCCCCACTTGGCGCCGCCGCACTAGCCTGCAGAGCATTTTCCGGTAGGGCCGTGGCTTTGGCCACAGCTCCCACGCTCGAAGAGCCAGGAGGGAAAGCCGTGCCTCGTTGGAAAGCTCTTTGGCAGCCGCTCGCGTGGCCCCACAGCCCGTGGGGCTGCGGGCTTTGCGACGGCCGTCAGCCTCGGCGCCACCGGCGCCCACCTGGCGCCGCCGCGCCAGCCTGCGAAGCATTTTCCGGTAGGGCCGCGGCTCTGGCCACAGCTCCCACGCCCGAAGACCAAGGAGGGAAAGCCGTGCCTCGTTGGAAAGCTCTTTGGCAGCCGCTCGCGTGGCCCCACAGCCCGTGGGGCTGCGGGCTTTGCGGCGGCCGTCAGCCTCGGCGCCACCGGCGCCCACGTGGCGCCGCCGCGCCAGCCTGCGAAGCATTTTCCGGTAGGGCTGCGGCTCTGGCCACAGTTCCCATGCCCAAAGAGCCAGGAGGGAAAGCCGTGCCTCGTTGGAAAGCTCTTTGGCAGCCGCTCGCGTGGCCCCACAGCCCGTGGGGCTACGGGTTTTGTGGCGGCCGTCAGCCTCGGCGCCACCGGCACCGACGTTGTGCCGCCGCGCCAGCCTGCGAAGCATTTTCCGGTAGGGCCGCGGCTGTGGCCACAGCTCCCACGCCCGAAGAGCCAGGAGGGAAAGCCGTGCCTCGTTGGAAAGCTCTTTGGCAGCCGCTCGCGTGGCCCCACAGCCCGTGGGGCTGCGGGCTTTGCGGCGGCCGTCAGCCTCGGCGCCACCGGCGCCCAAGTGGCGCCGCCGCCCCAGCCTGCGAAGCATTTTCCGGTAGGGCCACGTCTCTGGCCACAGCTCCGACACCCGAAGAGCCAGGAAGGAAAGCCGTGCCTCGTTGGAAAGCTCTTTGGCAGCCGCTCGCGTGGCCCCACAGCCCGTGGGGCTGCGGGCTTTGCCGCGGCCGTCAGCCTCGGCGCCACCGGCGCCCACGTGGCGCCGCCGCACTAGCCTGCGAAGCATTTTCTAGTAGGGCCGCGGCTCTGGCCACAGCTCCCACGCCCGAAGAGCCAGGAGGGAAAGCCGTGCCACGTTGGAAAGCTCTTTGGCAGCCGCTCGCGTGGCCCCACAGCCCGTGGGGCTGCGGGCTTTGCGGCAGCCGTCAGCCTCGGCGCCACCGGCGCCCACCTGGCGCCGCCGCACTAGCCTGCGAAGCATTTTCCGGTAGGGCCGCGGCTCTGGCAACAGCTCCCACGCCCGAAGACCAAGGAGGGAAAGCCATTCCTCGTTGGAAAGCTCTTTGGCAGCCGCTCGCGTGGCCCCACAGCCCGTGGGGCTGCGGGCTTTGCGGCGGCCGTCAGCCTCGGCGCCACCGGCGCCCACCTGGCGCCGCCGCACTAGCCTGCGAAGCATTTTCCGGTAGGGCTGCGGTTTTGGTCACAGCTCCCACGCTCGAAGAGCCAGGAGGGAAAGCCGTGCCTCGTTGGAAAGCTCTTTGGCAGCCGCTCGAGTGGCCCCACAGCCCGTGGGGCTGCAGGCTTTGCGGCGGCTGTCAGCCTCGGCGCCACCGGCGCCCACGTGGCGCCGCCGCACTAGCCTGCGAAGCATTTTCCGGTAGGGCCGCGGCTCTGGCCACAGCTCCCACGCCCGAAGAGCCAGGAGGGAAAGCCATGTCTCGTTGGAAAGCTCTTTGGCAGCCGCTCGCGTGGCCCCACAGCTCGTGGGGCTGCGGGCTTTGCGGCGGCCGTCAGCCTTGGCGCCACCGGCGCCGACGTGGCGCCGCCACACTAGCTTGCGAAGCATTTTCTAGTAGGGCCGCGGCTCTGGCCACAGCTCCCACGCCCGAAGAGGCAGGAGGGAAAGCCGTGCCTCGTTGCAAAGCTCTTTGGCAGCCGCTCGCGTGGCCCCACAGCCCGTGGGGCTGCGGGCTTTGCGGCGGCCGTCAGCCTCGGCGCCACCGGCGCCCACGTGGCGCCGCCGCACTAGCCTGCGAAGCATTTTCCAGTAGGGCCACGGCTCTGGCGACAGCTCCCACGCCTGAAGAGCCAGGAGGGAAAGCCGTGCCTCGTTGGAAAGCTCTTTGGCAGCCGCTCGCGTGGCCCCACAGCCCGTGGGGCTGCGGGCTTTGCGGCGGCCGTCAGCCTCGGCGCCACCGGCGCCCACGTGGCGCCGCCGCACTAGCCTGCGAAGCATTTTCCAGTAGGGCCGCGGCTCTGGCAACAGCTCCCACGCCCGAAGACCAAGGAGGGAAAGCCGTGCCTCGTTGGAAAGCTCTTTGGCAGCCGCTCGCGTGGCCCCACAGCCCGTGGGGCTGCGGGCTTTGCGGCGGCCGTCAGCCTCGGCGCCACCGGCGCCCACGTGGCGCCGCCGCGCCAGCCTGCGAAGCATTTTCCGGTAGGGCCGCGGCTCTGGCCACAGATCCCATGCCCGAAGAGCCAGGAGGGAAAGCCGTGCCTCGTTGGAAAGCTCTTTGGCAGCCGCTCGAGTGGCCCCACAGCCCGTGGGGCTGCGGGCTTTGCGGCGGCCGTCAGCCTCGGCGCCACAGGCGCCCACCTGCGAAGCATTTTCTGGTACGTTATTTCCGTGCGGTTACGTGGGTAGCGGCGTCTGCCGGCCGCGTTTCCGTCGGG
This sequence comes from Chroicocephalus ridibundus, assembly GCF_963924245.1. Taxonomy (NCBI): domain Eukaryota; kingdom Metazoa; phylum Chordata; class Aves; order Charadriiformes; family Laridae; genus Chroicocephalus; species Chroicocephalus ridibundus. The sequence continues at coordinate 760,717 of NW_026961580.1, read as the reverse complement.
CGGGAGGGTGGTAGGCCGCCCCCGCTCCCGGGACGGACCCCCCCCCGCTCCCGGGACGGTTCCCCCCCGCCCCGCGTCCCCCCCCGCGTCCCCGGGCTTCCAGGCCGTCCCCGGCCCCGCCCCCCCCGTCCTCCGGTTCGGACCCCCCCGCGTCCTCCGGCTCGGACCCCCCCGCTCTAGGGACGGTTCCCCCCCCGCGTCCCGTCCCCGGGCTCCCAGGCCGGCCCCGGCCCCGGCCCCCACCCCCGCGTCCTCCGGCTCGGAATCCCCCTCCCTTCCCCCCTCGCGTCCCCCCCCATCGGGACGGTTCTCCCCCCGCGTCCCCGGGCTCCCGTGCCGGCCCACCCCTGCTCCCGGGCCGGCGTCCCCCCGCTCCCGGGCCCGCAGCCCCCCCGCTCCCTGTTCCTTTGCGAGGAGACGGGCCCCGGCCCTCCTCCCCAGCCGAGGCACTGCCGGCAGATGTCCTCCCCCCCAGCTGAGGCACTGCCGGCAGATGTCCTCCCCCCGTCCTGTTCCCGACAGCGGCGGCCGCCCCTGGCTGCGCTTGGTCGCCTCTCGATGCTGGTTCCAGGAGCATCCGGGTGGGGAAAGCAGCGTCTCCAGGAGCTCCTGCTGCAGGGGGGGGCTCCCGCTGGGGCGAGTGGTCGGGGAACTGCTGCCCCTTCTCTTTCTCTCCCGGAGGCCGCGGTTGTCCGCTCCTCCCCGGGGTTGTCGTGGGCTGCCTTTGCCACAGACTTGCCTGGGCTGTCTCCGTTCAGCCCCGTTCTCCCTCCTGGTGTGGGCGACCTGGGACTGGTGGACGTTTACTGGCTTTGAACAGGAGCTGCTGTGGGTGAAGCTTAAGATGCTTGAAAAACGTGAAACAGCCAGAGAACAACATCAAGGTGATTGAGCCAGAAGGTGCTTCCTGCGGCAGGGAAGAGACAGCCAAGCATTTCTGGGTGAGGAAGGGTCCCCTCTGAGTTGTCCTCAGCAGACCAGATTGCTGATATGTACCGCAGATTCCGTACGTGTATCCAAAATCACGGTATGGCCATGGGGAAGGGTTGTGTGCGTGCAAGGCTGCACATCTGGGAAGCTTCATATCGCAAGAGCTGTAAGACACCGCTGTGTTCTCTTAGGTGGAGGATGGTCAAGTGACCAGCGCTGCAGAAGAGGAAGGGACAGAGAAAGAGAGAGGCACCTGAACTGGAAAATTCTGTGGGCAGCGCTGAAAGCAGGAGCTGCGGTGAGTCCCAGGCTTTGGGGCCGTGTCCCACTCGTCAGGAGCCTCCGTTGGCTGCAGTCTTCACAGACCTTCACGAAAGAAGGACGCTTTAGATTGCCACCTAGCTTTATGCCAGAAGTTTTTTTCCTGTCTTGGCAGAATGCCAGCTGCCAGCGTTTCTCCGTGGTCGCCCTTCCTTCTGCCATGATGGTACAGGACAGACGGAAAGAATCCGGAGTGCTCTGCGAGTACGAGGTGCGTCTGCGATGCACGTCTGCTTTTTTCCTGAGGTACTTGTAGTGTGGACTCTGAAGTTAACGGGAAGGATGTGCCAGCACTCCTCCTATAGTTTTTCTGTGAAATATTTTAACAAAATCCTTGTCGCTTCCCGCTGTCAGGAAAGAGGGGAGGGTAAGTGACTTCAGATTTGTAAATTCTCAGCGGCACGGACTAAGGTGAGATAAATTTCAAGGTCCATATAGAAACATTTATTAGCTTACCAAAATGGTTAGTATAGATCTTAACAAGCCCACGATAATTGGTTAGGTATATAAAAAATTATGGCAGGTGTTGGGGTGTACATTGTGTTAGTTAACACCAGGTGTAGGACAACTTACGGCAAGCGGTGCTTAAGGTCGTACTTAAGGTCATCACTTCACAGCTCTAACTGTTACTTAACAATTCCAAGAGAAAAGAGAAACTGAGGGACAGAGAGAGGAAAAGACAGAGAAAAAGACAGAGATAAAGAGATCGCGGGTCCTGGTTCCAGCGTCTTTTTCAGGGATTCTTCCCAGGCATAATCTTCTTCTTTCTTGGGAAGAATCTTCCCAGGCACTATCTATTTCTTTTGTTTCTTTTTTGTTCCCTCGGGGCACTTGTTTTCCCCTTTTACGTTTGCTGAATCAGCACGGTCCGCCCTCCTTGCTGAGGACGGGCTCAGCTCAGGTTTCTCCCTTCTCCCCGGTGACGTGTGCCATGATTTGGGTGGAGAGACGAGTGCCATGGTCACACATGTTTAGCGTGATCTCTGTAATCTTCATTAGCACATGCAGGGCGTGCGCTTTCACGTGCGTTTCGCGGATAATGAAGCAAAGGTCACTCATGGGACACAACGGCCTCGAGAACTGAGAACGAGCGAGCTCACGGCACGAGTGGCAGAACCGACCTGTCTTCACAAGACAGTTCTCCCACACTTTCAGCCGCCAGAAGTGTGAGCCTCATCAGCTGTTTGAAGGCCAGGCCTGCGTTATTTATTTCCTTGCGAGTGTTTGAGGCGTTCCACTGAAGGCTTGGAGGGGCTCCTGCCCCTCGGCAGGGAATTTACAGTCCGTCCCTCACAATCCTAAAAACAAAATAAAGTCTGTCCTGGAGCACGTTACGCCTCTGCAAAGCTTACTTCCCTCCATTTATTTTTCTCTTCCTGAAAGCATATTCTTCTCTTTCTGGGTGCTCACTGTCAAACGATACTGTGAAAATAATTCTGTACTAGAAGAGGGAAGGAACTGTTTGTAAGAGTTCACATGTCCAGAAGAAGCAGGCTGTGCTTTCACGATAAAAACTTTATGCTTTCTCAGTCAATAAGTCTTTAAAATATTTCACAGCGGTACTCGAAAACCTCACTGAGATACTGGCATCTGTCCTAAAGGCGATTGAGGTCAAAGAGGAGACATGGACAAAACGGGACAAACGGGCATCGCCTCTCTGCGTTCTCCAGGCTTTGCCGTGAAGCATCAGCAGCGTTTAACTCGTGACGGCGAATCCTGTGGTTTTGGTTGTGGTTTTGGTGAGTTACGGCTTCAACAATGTCCTTTTTCTGTAACCTCGGGAGGAAGTTCATTTCCTTCCGCAGGCCCAAGTGCCGCGCGTCTCCCCCCAGTTGCTGGCATCGCCGGCCTTTGGGTTCTCGGTTGGAACAGTCGAGATACCATAAAAACGCGTTCCTCTGCGCCTTCAGCACAGCCAAAAGCATTCGCGAATCTGCCGGTCCTTTTTGGTAGCCCTACGGATCGCGGCGCCGGCGATTTGATTCCCCGCCCCCAAAGTAAAACCATTTGGAGGAGTTTTTTCTCTCACTGATTTTTCTATGTTAAATGAAGCTAAAAAAAAAAAAGTGAGAGTTGTATAATCGACAAACTGACTTGCGTAGTTTAAACTGCAGCCGCCTAAACGGCTGTAGTGTACAATTTATGAGGTGTACCTGGGCAGTTAGGTATTTGTTCGAAATGTTTAAAAGGAGAGACAACTGAATGTTACGCGGTTTTCCCCCCGTTTTTTTGGCAGAGTGCTCTGAAGTACTTTACTTCTGTCTGGCTTTCAGTGCCGCCTTTTCCCGGCAGCCAGTAGTGTCTCTCTCGGGCAGCGCCGCTGCCCTGATGTCCCTCCTCCTCCTCGTGTAGCACACAAAAAACCCCCCGTGGTCAAATCATAGCTGTGTATTTTGGAGACGGATAGTTTAATAGTATCCGTTCACAGCTGTGCAAGTTAAATTAGCGCCGAAGGAAAGCCAAGTACTTTCACAGGGTAAGTATTTTCACTGGGTGGATGTAAACTTCATGCACACCTTCTCAGTGAAAGGGAAAGGGCCAGGTGTTTCCCAGCACCAGCCGGAGGGTTCGCCCTTATGCTAAGAACGTGTTCAAAATGGCACTGATTAGTCTTAATCCTGACTTTGAAGAGTTCAGATGGCGCTGGCTTTTGAAGGCTGTGCTGTATTTCGAGCTGAGCTGTTTCCCCAGCTCCTGTCCCGTCCCTCCGTCTGACGGAATTCCTCTGCTCTCTTCTGTGCTGTTTTTTTGGGATGCTGAGCTATAATTGGGGATTTTTGTTTTCCAGGTGCCTCGTCGTAGGCGTCTCGTGCTGCTCGAGAGATGCCCCAGCCCAGGTTTGCAGCCGGTGGCGGAGCCCCCCTGAGGAGAAGGGGCCAGCCCTGGGTCTGGGCGTTTTAAGCCTTTTTTTGGGGTGAATAGAAGGGTGTCTGTGTGTGTGTGTCTTGGGGGGTGATGGTGTCATTTGGGGCACCCCGATGTCACTGGGGCAGCGATGATGCAGCAGAGGAGCAGGTGAATGGGAGATGGGGGGGGGGTTACGTGGAGTTGCCCCCCCAAAAGAAGTGGGTTGCGGCCCCAGAATGTCTGAAAATTCTTGGGATGCATTAAAAAATGTGAAAACCTGTAACTATGGGCAGGAGGCGTTGAAATAGGGAATGAGAAATATACATATATATAAATTATGTATGTAAAAGTTCAAAATAAAAACCTCTGTCTCTAAGGATTCTGTGATTCTGTGTTATATGAAAGATCCTAGAATATAAAAATACTTAGATGCGTTTATAAAAAGATATTAGTGTCAAACTAGGTGTGTAGGCAGACAGCCTAAATAGATATTCGGTATCAAAAGCGTTAACGTAGGAAACGGGCAACGTAAATTCCCTAAACGTACAGATGTGTGTCAATACCGGAGCGGGTGCTGCTGCCTGGCGGCTGAAGGCGCGTCCTGCAGGTGGGGGGCGGCGCACGCGCAGTGCCCGCGCCTCCCGGCCCCCCTCGGCCCCCGCCGCCGGCGCCGCGTGGGTTCCGCAGCTCGTGCGCAGGCGCGGCTTCGCGGAGGCCCGTCCGGCCGCAGTCTCAAGAGAGCAGCGGCCGGAGGGCGAACCAGGACCGCCGGGACTCTGGCGAGCTCCGCGCCACCTGGAGCGGCATCGGTGCCGCCCGCCCGGCCTCCAGAGCGGCCATCGGCCCCTCCGCATCGGCTCTTACGCGTTACCGCGGCCCCGTCAGTGCCCGGCAGTTTTCCGGGTTTCCATCTACGTGACCCCGCGGTCCTCCAGGACCCCGGAAGTGCCCCCTCAGTCCTCCGACGCTCGTCTCCATGGCACTTCGGTCCTCCAGGACCCCGGAAGTGCCCCCTCAGTCCTCCGACGCGCATCTCCGTGGCACTTCGGTCCTCCAGGAGCCCGGAAGTGCCCCCTCAGTCCTCCGACGCTCGTCTCCATGGCACTTCGGTCCTCCACGACCCCGGAAGTGCCCCCTCAGTCCTCCGACCCGCGTCTCCGTGGTACTGGGGTCCTCCAGGACCCCGGAAGTGTCCCCTCAGTCCTCCGACGCGCGTCTCTATGGCACTTTAGTCCTCCAGGAGCCCGTAAATGCTCATAAGTTTTCTGGAAATCATATGCTTCCAACACTCTTCCAAAACGATAAAACACGATTATCAGTTAACCACAAAAATATCTGAAGATCGCAAAAATAATGCAACCCCTGCAGAGCTCTCTTCTCCACAGCAACAACTGGACAGAAATCACACAAAAGCGGTAAGAGAATCACCAGAGGTTGGTCCCAAATGGAAATAAAAAGGGGAGGTGCTTCGCCTGCTGGGAACTTAAGGCAGGAGAAGCGAAGCTGCTGCTCCCGCTGCCGCCCGCCTTCACGTCTTCTGGGGGTTGGCCCTGCCCCTTTCCCAGGGGATTGTGGGAAGGGCGGTGGGCGGGGCCTGAGGGCGGTGGGCGGGGCCCGGGGTACATGAGCCCCAGCCCGGGCTCAGGAGCTCGTTCTGCTGCTGGGCCCCGTGGGGTGGGTGCTCTGCTGGTCCCTCGCTTTGCTGCAGCTTTGGGACAGGCTCAGCTGTTTGGGCAGGCGTGTTTCGGCATTTAGGGAGGCAGAGGTGAGAAGGCTGAGCTGAGACCTTCGGGAGCAGTAAACATCCAGCTGCCTGTATGGTAGAAAGTTGACTGCTATGCTCCTTTTTTTTTGGGGTCATAACTTTGTGATGAGTGTTTAGGGGGTGCCCAGATGGTTTAATAGTATGCTTTTCTTTGTTCTAGGAGCACTGCATTTTCCTAGAATTTCTGACTTTATTGAAGATAGAACTGTAGGTTTTTCACCAGTTTTGCAGTATGCTGTGTAAATTGCTGATACTGTTTCTCTTAATTGGGTTGATGATGAGATTATCTTATGGGGGTTAGGGTGAGCGTTTTGTATGCATCTGCATATATGGCACTAGCATTTCTCAAGAAAGCAGCAGGGATGTAAGGCATAGCGTCGTTCAGGGTATGGCATGGCTCATCACCTTTCCCCGTTGCCCATAGAGTGCCACGGTGTCCCTAGAGTTTTTGCAGCGGGCAGCAGGCCCCTCATAGATTGTGTCAGGACATTATTTGTTTTGTGGGTCTGATGCAGAGCCCAGAGTCTGTGGGAAGACACAAGATAGGAGGTGCCTGCCAAACGCAGGGCACAGCTCAGAAGAGCTGCTCCTGAGAAGCAGCCGGCGTAGGGGGTTCAGGGTTGCAAATACAGGATGGGAGCTGTCAGGAAGAAGTGAGGCTCCTTCCCTGACGGTTGAGGAGAAGAGAAGGGGTTTCGAAAGTTTTGGCGCTGGGGGCTGGCTAGGAAAAGGAGGTGGGTTCATCAGTCTCTGTCATATCGGTTTTGGATTTGGGTGTCGACAGGGTCTGGTCTGTTCTAGTCTCTTGCATTTGAGGTGAGCTGGACAGTGTGGAGGAGGAGCACGGGACTGATGATTTTGCAGAAATGCAATGGTAATTTTGTGTCTGTTGGTATCTTAGGTGCCATAAATAATTGTTGCTGCAGCCTCTGACTGGAATCGACGTGAAGCAGGTGAGTGGATTGCCATGGCACCTCTGAGGATGAGGGTGTTGTGGAAGAGGTTGGCATCTACTGTCATGGTGGTCACTGCTGGAGCTGTGATTTCTTTTTGTTTTGCTGATGAAGAGGAACATGGTGACTGCAGGAACACATCAGTTAGCTGTCTGTTGTGTTTTTTTTTGTCAAGGATGAATTCAGACCACTGGCCCTCTGAAAACGAAGTAGAGGGACAGGTGCTGGAGGGGGGCCAAGGTTGACAGTTTCAGGGAGGAGTTTTAAAGTCAGGCTAGAGCAGAGGGCTATGCGGGAGCAGTCTCCTCTGAGTAGGTAAAGGGAGTGGGTTACTTTTCAGCACAAAGCTAGTGTGTGCTGGGCAGGGCAGTTCTGGCCTGTGTCTTCGGTTGTGTAGTTTGTGTGCTCTGTCTTCTGTGTCTTGGACTTTCAGACGGCAGTCTGTAGTGAATATGAGGATCTGTCTAGACCCAGGCAAAGGTTGCTCAGTCGTCTCGAATTGATTAGCTTTCGAGAGGCTGTGTGGACGGGTGTTTCATTAGTGGGTGCTGGCATAAGCGGAGACAAGTTGGAGAGGGTGTTCATGGCTAGTGAAGGGGACTATCTCAAAGATGGTAAACCTGCATTGTGTGGGGTGTAATGTTTGCAGGCGTCTCTTCTTTGGATGACAGGCTGTAGTTGGACTTATGTGAACAGGGTTCCTAAGTAGAAACAAGACCTTTGGAATTAAGCTACTGCTCTGCATTAGGGTAATGTTTGATGTTGTGTTGCTTTTTTTTCAGATGCAGAGAGATGAGGTGGCCAGGGATACACAGGGGAGCTGATGGGGGCGCAGGACAAAGGTGGCTGAGCCCGAGGTCTTAAAGGGAAGATGTGACCGGCGGCTCCATGAATACATTTGGCCACTTCTTCTTTTTTTCATGTGAATGTGAGGTTACGTAGCCATGTGTGGAAGTGCTGGTCTGAGGTACAACAGAACTGGTGTTGTTTGCAGTCACTTTACTTTTCAGGTAAGTCTCTTCCAATGAAGTGAACTCTCTGAAAATAATGACGTATTTTTCAGGTAGTATCTGCCTTCAGAGCACCAAGAACTTATATTTACACTTAATGCGAAGGGATGCCGTGCAGAGAGGCTCTTGCTTATACTTATTCCTACAACAGCACAGCCCAGCTAACTTTTATATATCTGCCCTGTTGGAGGGTTGGAAGCAGAAAAGCGTAGAGGAGTTGCACCCATAGTGAAGAGTAGACGGGACCGGTGACCCGAATCTGACTGATGGGGTATTCCATCCCATCCTCATCACGCTCAGTATAAAAGCGGAGGGATCAAAGGGGTCGGTACCTGTTGTCTGGCCTCTGAAGACTCCTCTGTCTGTTCATTGTCCTTTGACCTCGATCCGTGCATTTATGCAACCAGGTCCGGAGTCTGGTTCCAGTCTGTCACGGAGTCTGGTTCCAGTCTGTCACGGAGTCTGGTTCCGGACTTTGCCAGTGAAGCAGCGGTCATCCTGGGAGCTCTGTATCGGGTTGTGTATGTCCTGTATATATTTAATTGTTTTCTTGTTACTGTTGTCTTTTCTCAGTATTATTTTGCTGTTAAGATTTCATTACAGTTCAGTTTATCTTTCAGTCCCTAAGTCTCTCTCTCTTGTTCTTTTCTGCCTCAGGAGAGAAGTTAAAAGGGAGCACGTGTCACTTGTTTTACTGCATGGCCTAAGGCCCAACAGCAATGATGACAGACAGGGCACCGGAGCAGACTCGGCCGAGGAGAGCGGCGGCCCCAAGCCTTGGTTCTTTCTCAGCCACTGCATTACGGGCGGCGCACAAGCCTCTGCTTGCACTCTGTCTGTCGGTCCGATCCAGAACACAGTTCTGGCAGAAGTCGGATAATATGCGTCGTCTTGCTAGAAATGCTGTATGACTCGTTGTGGGGTTTCTTTTACAAGGAAACTAAAGCACATTGAGTCTTGATAAAAATATTGTTATTGTGCTTCATGATCTTCTGGCCTATTTAGGTTAGGATGATGTCTTTCTCTTTATGTCTACGCCCTGCAAAAGTTTAATTAAGTTTACTTACCTACCGGGCCCCGTTGCTGACACAGTTGATGTAGTTGTAATAAAAGAGCACATATTGTCCGTTCCTCTAAGGGTCGCTTTCTCCGTTTTGGTGTTTTGCATGCTGTACTTCTCAGGCCTGTGAGGAAAGGAACAGCTTTTCCTCTGGCAGGCTCTATGCCTTGTGGAGGTCAGCCAGGCCCTTTCCCAGGTGCTGGTGGGAACGGGGGTGGGCGGGGCCCGGGGTATATAACCCACAGCCTCTGCTGGGGCAGCTCATTCTGCTGCTGGGCTTCTGCAGGGTCAGAGCTCTGCCTGTCCTTCAGTCGATTGCAGCTTTGGAGGCAGCTCAACTCCTTGGGTGGAGATGTTATCCCATTTAGAGAATAGCAGGTAAGAAGCTGGAGGTGGCAAGACCTTCAGGACCAGGTGAGGTTTGGCAGCGTGTATAGTAGAGAGCGGCCTCGTGTGCCGGTTCTCTTCCTTGTGGTTTTTCAGGTGAGTCGCGTGGTAATGAGTCTTAGGGGGCGGTGAGATAGTTTAAGGGTATGGTTTTCTCTCTTCCAGGCATGGTGCATTTTCCTGGAATCCCTGACTGTATTGAAGACAGAACTTTCTTGTTTGTGGTTTTTTTTTTTTCCCACTAGCTTTGCTATATCCCAGGTAAGATGCCAATAGAATTTGTCTCAATCGGGCAGATGATGAGATTACTTTGCAGGGACTGGGTGAGCACCTTGTCTGCAGCTGTAGATGGAGTTTCCACATTTCTCAGGAAAGCAGCAGGGCCATAAAGCATAACGTATTTCAGGATGTGGGGTGCCTTGTCACCTTCCCCCACCGTGCTCAGGGTTTTGCCGTGTCCCTGGAGCCTTTGCGGCTTGTGGCAGGCCCCTGGTATAGGTCAGATCAGGGCTTCACTGACTCTGTGGGTCTGCAGCAGAGCCCGGAGTCCGTAGGAAGACAGAAGATGGGAGGTGGTGGCGGATGCAGGGAGAGGCTGGGAAGAGTGGCTCCTGAGAAGTGTCCAACGCCGGGTGTTCGGGCTGGCAAATAAAGGGTGGGATCTATGGGGAAGAAGTGGGGCTCCTTCCCTGGCAGCTCAGGGAGAAGAGAAGGGGTTTCTAAAGTTTTGGCACTGGGGGAGGGCTAGAAAAGGGAGCCGGGTTCACGAGTTGTCCTTGGACAGGTTTTGCAGATGGGTTCGGGTGTCGTCGGAGCCTGGTGTGCTCTAGGCTCTCGCATTTGAGGCGAGCCAGATAGTATCGAGGAGGAGCACGGGACTGGTGGTTTGGCAGTAGCGCAGTGGTAATGCTGTGTTTCTTGGTATCTTAGGTGCCGTGAATAACTGTTGCCGCAGTGTCAGACTCTGGAATTGGCGCTGAGCGGGCGAGCAGAATGCCTCGGCGTTCATGAGGCTGAGGGTGTTGTGGAAGAGGTTGGCATCTCCTCTCAGGATGCTTATTGCTGGTGCTGTGGCTGCTTTTGGGATAACTTTTTTTTTTCTTTTCCTTTTGCAGAGGAAGAGGAGGAAGCTGGTGACCACAGGAACGTACTGGATGGCTGTTTTCTGTGGACTGCCTCAAGGATGGATTCGGACCCCTGGCCCTCCAAAAGCTAAGTTGAGAGACTGGCGCTCGAGAGGGGACGAGGTTGAGAATTGCAAAAAGGTGTCTTTGAAGTTGGCGTAGGGGAGAGGTTTGTCCTGGAGGGCAGTCTCCTTTAGGCACGTAAGGGACGCGGCTTACTGTTCGGCATTCCCGGGCAGGGTGGTTCCAGCCTGTGTGTGTTGTTGTCTTTCGTGTGGTCCGTGTTCTGTGTCTTAGACCTTTCTCGGGTCTCGAGGTCATCTTTAAGCTCCAGGAGCACGGCATGGCGCCTCAGGCGCCATCCCTAGGGTCTCGAACACCTGCACCCATGGGCATAGCACCATTCGGCTGCTGGTCGTCTTGCGTTAGAAGCTTAAAGCTCGCATCGGTCTTGCGTCTTGGAAGTTTCCGGATGGCCCGCGTCTACAACTGGGACTTCTTCCCTATGTCATTACGTTCTTAGGTCTTGAAGCCAGGCTTCCCCCGCATACATCTTATCAGTCTTGACAGTCCCTTCTTATCACAGATGATGATGTCCTACACTCTGTTTCAGGGGCTTCCATAGAGCCTCTTCACATCACCACCACGGTCTCCAGGTCGTCTTGCCCGACGGTGACTTCCGTCCGGGTGTCATCCTTCTTGCTGAGAGTTTTCTCTCATCCTTGAGGTGCGTTGTTTTTAGCGTTTTGTGTAGTGTTGGTCTGTGCTTGTGCGTGTGTCTGGCTCGGAGCCCCCCTGCCCGGGTGTGTAGAGTCCAGGGCAGCCAGAATAGTGACGAGAGTCTACAGTTAAGATGTGGATCTGTGGAGACCGAGGCAAAGGTTGGGTAGTCATCTGGAATTAATTTGCTCTCAGTAGGTTGGGTGCGTGGGTGTTTTATTAGTGGGTGTTGGCATAAGCAGAGCCAAGTCGGAGAGGCTGTTCACAGCCAGTGAAGGACGCAGTATCTCAAAGATGTTCAGGCTGCTTTGTGTGGGGTGTAATGTTTGTGGGCTTTTTCTGTGGTTTTTTTTTTTTTGATGGCAGGCTGTAGTTGGATCTAATTGAACAGTGTTCCGAAGTAGAAACAAGACCTTTGGAATTAAGCTATCGCTCTGCATCGGGGTAATGTTGGATTTTTTTTTTTCTCTTTTTAGATGCCGAGAGATGAGATGTGGAGGGTGACGTAGGGGAGCCGAGAGGAGCGCTGTACGGAGGTGGCTCGGCATGTGGCATTAGAGGGAAGATGTGACTGGCGCCTCTATGAATACAATTGGGTACTTTTTTTTTCATGTGAATGAAGACAGAAGATGGGAGTCGATGGTGTGGCGGTTTGGCAGAAGCGCAGTGGTAATGTTGTGTTTCTTGGTCTCTTAGGTGCTGTGAATAACTATCACTGCAGCCTCGGACTCCGGAATCGGCGCGGAGCGGGCGAGCAGAACGCCACGGCCTTCGGGAGGCTGAGGGTGTCGTCGAAGAGGTTGGCGTCTCCTCTCAGGATGCTTATTGCTGGTGCTGTGGCGGCCTCTGGGATTATGTTTTATTTTCCTTTTGCAGAGGAAGAGGAGGAACCTGGTGACTGCGGAAATGTATCGGATGGCTGGTTTTTGCGGACCGCATCGAAGAAGGATTCAGATGCCTGGCCCTCCAAAAGCTAAGTTGACAGTCAGGCGCCGGAGAGGGGCCGAGGTGGACAATTGCAAAATGGGGTCTTTGACGTTAGCGTAGTGGCGAGGGCTGTCCCGGGGCACAGTCATATTTAGGAAGGTAAAGGATGTTGCTTACTGTTCAGTGTGACGCTAGCGTGTCCCGGGCAGGGCAGTTCCAGCCTGTGCGTGTTGTCATGTCGTTCATGTGGTCTGTATTGTGTATCTTCGCCCCTTCTTGTGTCTCGAGGTCATCTTTGAGCTCCAGGAGCACGATGTGGGGCCCTGGGCGTCATCCTTAGGGTCTCGAATGCTTGGGCCTGTGGGCGTAGCATCATTCATCTGACGCTCTTCTTGCGTTAGCATCTTAAAGCGTGCATCAGTCTTGCCTCTCGGAAGTTTCTGGCCGGCCCACTTCCACGTCTGGGAGTTCTTCCCTGCATCGTTACGTTCTTAGGTCTTAAAGCCAGGCTTCCTGCACGTCCATCTTATCGGGCTCAACAGTCCATTCTTATTATGTACCATCACGTTCTACAGTTTACTTCAGGGGGTTCCGTAGAGCATCTTCACGTTGACATCATCACGATCCCACAGATTTTCTTGCACGACGGTGACTTTGGTCCCCGTGTCATCTTTCTTGCTGAGAGTTTTCTCTCATCTTTGAGGCGTGTCGTTCGTAGCGTTCCGTGTAGTGTCTGTCCGTAACCGTGAGTGATTGGCTCGGGGCTGCCCTGCCCAGGCGCGTAGTGTCCAGGGTGGGTGGAATCCCATGGAGAGTCTATATGCAGTACATGAATCCCCGTAGATCGGGGCAAAGGTGTTAGAGTTATCTCAGGGTAGCCATCGGGAGGCTGTGTAGACACCTCTTCTGTTTTGTTTGGGAAGAGCAGAGGCATGTTGGAAAGGCAATACAGCAGCAGTGAAGAAGAGTTCATGTGGAAGAGGGTACGGCTGGTTTTGGTGCGGATTTTTTTTTGTAACTTTCTTTGTGTACGGTTGAATCTGGACCTTAGGTGGTATTTGTGAAAAGGTGCAAGACCTTTTGTTGTTACGACTCTATTGCTCTGCCTCAGGGTGATTTCTCTGATGTCGTTCTTGCAGATGCAGCGGGACAAGCTTGTCGGGGCAGCGTAGAGGAGGAGAGCGACGTCAGAAGGTGGGTCAGCACGTGGTGTTAGAGAGAAGATGTGGCTCTGAGTACTGTATGTATTGGTTCTTTCCAATTTGAAGTTTTGAAGCAATGAATGACGTGGGATGTGGGGATGGGGATGAGCCAGTCAAGGTCAGCAGGGGCGGGTGGGCTGAAGTATCACATCTGCCTCAGAGGGAGCAACTTCCAAGTTGTAAAGCAACCCATGTCGGTTGGGTTTTATGGGTGGTTTGTGAGCCTTCAGGTTGCACGCCTCGGGGGAGGATGGGCGGGCAAGGTGAGGGAGTGGGAGATGGGGAATTTGGTAGGGTTTTGGGCAGTATCTCGGCGTGTGTTTCTTCGGTTGGTGTGACACGCAGGGTCAGAGGAGCGATGCTGCACGCCCACTGAGTAGTCCCAGCGAGTGAGGCGGTTGTGGACACGTTGGGGAGCTCAGGGGAGTGTTTGTCTTTGGTTTTGCAGGCGCCGCAGGCATCCGGAGCCGGACGAGCGTTGGAGGTGAGCTGGGTAGCAGAGAGGTAGCGCATGGGGGTGGTGGTTTCCCGTAAGCTCAACAGTAATATTGTGTGTCTTCGGTGTTTTAGGTGCCAGAACCAGAGAGTGCCACGAAGTCCAAATCCGGAATCCATGCGGAGCAGGTGAGCAGAAGGGTACGGCGCGTGTGATGCGGGGGATATTGCAGTACAACTTAGTGTTGATGGACGCGATGGTGCCTGATGGCACCATTTTGTGCAAATCGGGATTACGTTGCTCAGTAACTTCCTTGACTGCCATTTGAGATGGTCTTGCGTCGTACGCTTAAGAACTTGGTTCCGTACTGTGTTCTTGTATATTTGCAATAGTATTGCTCGGCCTCACTCAGTATCGGTTTCACATCGTGTTGCCCCGTCACGCTCTTGATTGCTCTGTGATCTATTCTGGCGTCGTACCACACCGTGTTGCGTGGTTTTTTTTAATCGGTTGTTCTTTGACTGTGCAATGCCTTGTACCGCCCTCTATTGCGTTACGTCTCATGTTATATTGCCCCGTCGTAGCCGTGACTGCCTTCTGATCTGTTCGGGCCTCGTACCACGCTGTATTGCGGGTTTTTTAATCGGTTGTTCTTCATTTGGGGTTGTTCTTCATTTGGCTTTCTAATGCCTTGTACCGCCCTGTATCGTGTAACATCTTGCATTATATTGCCCCGTCGTAGTCTCGACTGCCTTCTGATCTACTCTGGCATCGCACCGCACTGTATTGTGTGGTTTTTAATCGGTTCTTCTTTATTTGACTGTGTAATGCCTTGTACTGCTGTGTATTGTGTTACTTCTCATGTTATAGTGTGCTGTCGTTGTCTTGACTGCCTTCTGATCTTTTCTGGTATTACAGCTGAACGTATGCTGGGTTTCTTAATCGGTTGTTCTTCGTTTGGCTGCATGTTGCCTTGTTACCACCTGGTATGGTGTTGTGTCTTGCATTGTATTGCCCTGCCACTGTCTCGACGGTCGTTTTACACCTTCCGTCCTAGGACCGCGCTGTATTGTGAATTCTTTCATGGGTTGTTGTGTCCTTGACTGTGTCGCCTGGTAGGGCCCCGTATCGCGTTACGTCTTGCCTTGTATTGCTCTGTCATTGTGGTGACCGACATCTGATATACTCTACCATTGCGTGGCACTGTACCGTCAATTCTTTCATTGTCTGCTCTGCATTTGATTGTACGTTGCCTTGTACTGCCCTGTGTAAGGTTAGATCTTGCATGGTGTTGCCCTGTCGTTGTCTTGCCAGTTATTTTAGAGTCTCTGGCACTGTATTGTGCAATTTTTAACCGGTTGTTCTGTATTTGACCGCTGTTGCGATGTCACCCCCCTTTTTCCCCCAGGCTGCTGCTCGAGCTATAACGACCAGCAGGAGTCGCTACGAGTGGCACTTGAACTTTGTGGGATGGCTGGCACCAGAGTCAAGACACTGTGAGTCAGTTAGCTTGCTATAGACCTAGCGGACAGACCAAGAGCCCTTTGAGCTTTCTTGCAAGGCAGTGGCCTGTTTGCCAGCATTTCCCGGGGACACTCACTTAAGGTTCTGCTCCTGGAGGCTGAGAGAAGCCTTGCCGCAACAGATTCTGGGTCAGTGACTAACAGCATGCCAGACTTTGCCATCTTAGCTGAGCGATACAAAGGGTTTGATCACGCAGATATGATCCTTTAGAGGTGAACCGTTGCCCAAGTCCGGGGCGAGGATGGGATCCAGCCGCACCTAGACTCCTCTCGGAGAAGGAGTTTAGAAAGCAAGGGGGTCCTTTCCGAGCCTCGTGACTCAAGGGGAGGGTCTCCCAGACAGCGTGTCAGACCCTGGCCCCGAGGCAGTAAATGACCCGGGGTGCGTGGCCGTGCAATCTGGTAAAGTGCCATCACGTGCGCTGCTACCTTTAGTGAATCACTGTTATGTTTGTTAATGTTTCTCTACCTCTCTCTTAGGAGTGAATTTTATCACTGCGCCCGCCACAACTGCATATGGCCTGTGTTACATCTTGCATTGCATTGCCCTGTCGTCTTGACGGTCACGTTAGAGAATCTGTCCTAGGTCTGGACTGTAGTGTGATGTCTCTCATGGGTTCTGATGTGGCTGTGTATTGCCTTGTCTGGCCCCGTGTGGTGTTACATCTTCCATTGTATTGCTCTGTTGTTGTCTTGATTGTCATCTGATCTATTCTGCTGTTGTAGGCCACCATATTGTCACTTCCTTCATCAGCTGTTTTTTATGAACCATGTAAAGGGTTGATGGCACAGACATAATCCTTTAGAGGTGAACCGTTGCCCAAGTCCGGGGCTAGGAATTGGATCCAGCCGCACCTAGACTCCTCTCGGAGAAGGAGTTTAGAAAGCAAGGGGGTCCTCTCCGAGCTAGGAATTGGATCCAGCCGCACCTAGACTCCTCTCGGAGAAGGAGTTTAGAAAGCAAGGGGGTCCTCTCCGAGCTAGGAATTGGATCCAGCCGCACCTAGACTCCTCTCGGAGAAGGAGTTTAGAAAGCAAGGGGGTCCTCTCCGAGCTAGGAATTGGATCCAGCCGCACCTAGACTTCTCTCTGAGAAGGAGTTTAGAAAGCAAGGGGGTCCTTTCTGAGCCTTGTGACTCAACGGGAGGGTCTCCCTGACAGCTTGTCTGACCCTGGCCCCTAGGCAGGAAATAATCCAGGGTACGTGGCCACGGAACCTGATGAAGCGCCGTCATGCGCACTGCTGCCTTTGGAGAATCACTGTGTTGATGTTTCTGAATGTTTCTCTACTTTTCTCTTGGGAGTGAAGTGAATGGCTCCACCCGCCACAACTGCGTATTGCCTTGTCCGGCCCCGTGTTGGGTTACGTCTTGCCTTGTATTGCCCTGTCGTTGTCATGATTGCCACCTGACCCATGGTGTCATAGTAGTGCGCTGCACTGTGAATTTTTTGACTGTCTGTTATTTATTTGACTAAGTATTGGCTGGCAGTGGCCTGTATTGTGTTATCTTGCACCGTATTGCCCTGTATTTGCCGTGACTGCGCTCTGAGACTTCCTGAGATCGTAGGGCGTTCTGTTGTGGGTTTTTTAATTGGCTGTTCTTTGTGTGACTGTGTATTGCTTTGTGCTGCCCTGTGTTGTGTTACGGCTCGTGTTGCATTACTCTGTCGTTGTTTTGACTGTGTTTTGGGACAGTGTCATAGTGCTGCACTGGATTATGGGTATTTTAACTGTTCTTGACTTGGCTGCGTGTTGCCTTTTACTGCTCTGTATGATGTTAGGTCTTGCACTGTATTGGTCTGTCATTGTCTTGGCTGTTACTTTGGACTGTCTGGGATTGTACTTATTTACTGTGAAAGTTCCATTGGTTGTTCCTTATTTGACTGCTGGGGTGGTGTGGGCGCCCCTTCGTTTTGGCGCCCCAATCATCCATGGAGTTGTTCTGAGTGGTACTTGAAGTTGGGGGATGGTTGGCAACACAGTGGGGACCTAGATATTTTGTTCCCGTGCTGATGTGACTATAAGTCAATTGGCTTACCCCATAAATAGTGGACAGCCCAAGAGCCTTTTGACTTCTGCATGGCAGGGGCCTCCGTGCCAGGATCTCCCCTTGAGCAGGGACGCTCGATTAAGGTTCTGCTCCTCGAGATTGAGATATGCCTTGCCGCAACAGATTCTCAGTAAGTGACTAATAGCATACAAAACCTTGTAGCCTTAGCTCAGTGATATAAAGGGTCGATGGCACAGACATAATCCTTTAGAGGTGAACCGTTGCCCAAGTCCGGGGCTAGGAATTGGATCCAGCCGCACCTAGACTCCTCTCAGAGAAGGAGTTTAGAAAGCAAGGGGGTCCTTTCCGAGCCTCGTGACTCAAGGGGAGGGTCTCCCAGACAGCTCGTCTGACCCTGGCCCCTAGGCAGTAAATAATCCGGGGTGCGTGGCCATATGGAATCTGGTAAAGCGCCGTCACGTGCGCTGCTGCCTTTGGAGAATCACTGTGTTGATGTTTCTGAATGTTTCACCGCTTCTCTCTTAGAAGCGAAGTTAGCCGCTCGGCCTGCCACAACTGCGTATTGCCTTGTCCGGCCCCGTATGGCGTCACGTTTGGCATTGTATTGTCGTCTATTTGCCCGGACTGCCATCTGATCTGTTCCGGCGTTGTACTGGTGTGTATTGTGGGTTTTTAATCGGTTTTGCGTTATTTGAATGCGTGTTGCCCTGTCTAGTGTTGTATCTTGCATTGTACTGCCCCGTCATTCCGTTCACTGTCACTTTAGATGTTCTGGGATTGCAGCGCTCCGTATTGTGCAGGTTTTATTCGTTGTTCTGTGTTTGACCCATGTATTGCCTTGTTACCACCTTGTATTGTGTTGCGGCTTGCATTGTATGGCCATGTTATTGTTCCGAGTGCCACCTGATACATTTCGGTGTTGTACAGCCCTGCGTTATGTCTTCCATTGTATAGCTCTGTCACTGCCTCGACTGCTGTCTCACACGTTTTGGCATTGCATCGCACGGTATTGCGGGATACTTAATCAGTTATTTATTTGACCGTGTATTTCACTGTACTGCCCTGTATTGCGTTATTTCTTGCCTTGTATTGCTCTGTCATTGTCTTGACTGGCATCTCCACTTATTTTTGTTTTCTCCCGCACTGTACTGCGGTTCTTCTAATCGGTTGGTATTTAGTTGACTGCGTCTTCAGTTCTACTCTGTCGTGTAATGTTGCATCTTGGATCGTGTCGCCCTATAGTTGTCTTGACTGCCACCCGAGACCGTGTGGGATCGTACTGCACCATATTGTGGCGTTTTGATCGGTTGTTTATTATTCTGTATTGCGTTGTAGCAACCTGTATTGTGTTACATTGTGCGTTGTGTTGCCATGAAATAGTCTTAACTGTCCTTTTACACTCTCTGGGGTTGTGCCGCACCGAACTGAGGGTGTTTTTGATCGGCTGTTCTATATTTGACTACGTATTGCTTTGTACTGCCCTGTATTTTCCTAAGTCTTGCGTCGTATTGCCCTCTCACCGTGCCGCGAGCCATCTGATGTATTCTGGCGTTGACAGGCACTGTATTGAGGGCTTCTTAGGCTGTTGTACTCTATTTGACTGTGAATCAATTTTGGGATCGGTCGTTCCCTATTTGACTGTGTATTGGCCTTGTACTGCCCTGTGTAAAGTTACGTCTTGCGTTGTATTGCCCTGTCATAGTATTGCCTGTCATAGTCTGTCATAGCACCAGGATGTGCCCTTGAGCGGGGACGCTTGCTTCAGGTTCTGCTCCTCAAGGCTGAGAGATCCCTTGCCACAACAGAGTCTCGGTAAGTGACTAATACCACGCTAAACCTCGTAGCCTTAGCTCAGTGATATAAAGGGTTGATGGCGCGGATACAATCCTTTAGAGGTGAACCGTTGCCCAAGTCCAGGGCTAGGAATTGGATCCAGCCGCACTTAGACTGCTCGTCAAGAAGGAGTTTAGAAAGCAAGGGGGTTGTGGCTCAACGGGAGGGTCTCCCTAACAGCTCGTCTGACCCTGGCCCCTGTGCAATAAATTATCCGGGGGACGTGGCCGCGGAACCTGGTAAAGGGATGTTACGTTCACTGCTGCCTTTGTCGAAACACTGTGTTGATGTTTCTAAATGTTTCTCTACTTCTCTCAGGACTGAAGTGAATGGCTCCACCCGCCACAACTGCATCTTGCCTTGTCCGGCCCCGTATTGGGTTACCTCTCGCCTTGTATTGCCCTGTCCTTCTTTTGGTTGCCATCTGACCCATGTGAATTCACTGCACTGTGAATTTTTTGACTGTCTGTTATTTATTTGACTGAGTATTGCCTTGTACCGCCTTGTGTACTGCGACGTAGTGCTTTGTATGGCCCTGTAATTGCCTTGACTGCCATCCGAGACATTTTGAGATCGTACGGCAGCGTAGTGCGGGTTTTCTGGTCAGCTGTTCTTTATTTGACTGTGTACTGCCTTGTGCTGCCCTGCACGGTGTTCTGTCTCGCGTTGTCATTGTCTCGACCGACATGTGGGATTGTTTGCCATTGTTTGCCAGTGTGGTTTGGGTATTGTAGTTTACTGTTCTTCATTTGACTGCGTATTGCCTTGTACTGACCTGTATAACGTTATGTCTTGCACTGCGTTGCCCTGGCATTGTCTTGATCGACATCTGAGACGGTCTGGCATTGTACTGTACTGTATTGGGAGTCTTGTAATTTGCGCTAATTTATTTGTCTGCGAATCGGGTTGTACTGCCCTGTATACTGTAACGTGTGACGTTGTACCGCCTGTCACTGGCTTAACGGTGGCTTTAGAGATTCTGTCGTAAGACTGCACTCCGTTCTGAACTTCACTAGTGGTGGTTTCGTGACAGCCCAGTACTGTGTTACGCTTGACGTTGTATCGCTCTGTCATTGTCTTCAATGAGATGTGACACTTGGTAACATACGATGGCACTGTATTGCCAATTTTTCCATTGGCTATGCTTAATTTGAGCATGTATTGATGTGTAGCGCTCTGTATAATGTTAAGTCGTACACTGTCTTGACTTAATAATAGAAATGCTAGAGGCTAGCGTGGTGCCAAGTGGGAAAGAGTGGCTGTGAGATTCTGAAGGCAGCAGGAAAGCCCGCAGCCGGAGGTGGTGCCGCCGCGCCAGCCTGCGAAGCATTTTTCCGGTAGGGCCGCGGCTCTGGCCACAGCTCCCACGCCCGAAGAGCCAGGAGGGAAAGCCGTGCCTCGTTGGAAAGCTCTTTGGCAGCCGCTCGCGTGGCCCCACAGCCCGTGGGGCTGCGGGCTTTGCGGCGGCCGTCAGCCTCGGCGCCACCGGCCCCCAAGTGGCGCCGCCGCGCTAGCCTGCGAAGCATTTTCCGGTAGGGCCGCGGCTCTAGCCACAGCTGCCACGCCCGAAGAACCAGGAGGGAAAGCCGGGCCTCCTTGGAAAGTTCTTTGGCAGCCGCTCGCGTGGCCCCACAGCCCGTGGGGCTGCGGGCTTTGCGGCGGCCGTCAGCCTCGGCGCCGCCGGCGCCCACCTGGCGCCGCCGCGCCAGCCTGCGAAGCATTTTCCGGTAGGGCCGCGGCTCTGGCCACAGCTCCCACGCCCGAAGAGCCAGGAGGGAAAGCCGTGCCTCGTTGGAAAGCTCTTTGGCAGCCGCTCGCGTGGCCCCACAGCCCGTGGGGCTGCGGGCTTTGCGGCGGCCGTCAGCCTCGGCGCCACTGGCGCCCACTTGGCGCCGCCGCGCCAGCCTTCGAAGCATTTTCCGGTAGGGCCGCGGCTCTAGCCACAGCTCCCACGCCCGAAGATCCAGGAGGGAAAGCCGTGCCTCGTTGGAAAGCTCTTTGGCAGCCGCTCGCGTGGCCCCACAGCCCGTGGGGCTGCGGGCTTTGCGGCGGCCGTCAGCCTCGGCGCCACTGGCGCCCACCTGGCGCCGCCGCGCTAGCCTTCGAAGCATTTTCCGGTAGGGCCGCGGCTCTAGCCACAGCTCCCACGGCCGAAGATCCAGGAGAGAAAGCCGTGCCTCGTTGGAAAGCTCTTTGGCAGCCGCTCGCGTGGCCCCACAACCTGTGGGGCTGCGAGCTTTGCGGCGTTCGTCAGCCTCGGCGCCACCAGCACCCACGTGGCGCCGCCTCGCCAGCCTGCGAAGCATTTTCCGGTAGGGCCGCGGCTCTGGCCACAGCTCCCACGCCCGAAGAGCCAGGAGGGAAAGCCGTGCCTCGTTGGAAAGCTCTTTGGCAGCCGCTCGCGTGGCCCCACAGCCCGTGGGGCTGCGGGCTTTGCGGCGGCCATCAGCCTCGGCGCCACCGGCGCCCACCTGGGGCGGCCGCGCCAGCCTGCGAAGCATTTTCCGGTAGGGCCGCGGCTCTTGCCACAGCTCCCACGCCCGAAGAGCCAGGAGGGAAAGCCGTGCCTCGTTGGAAAGCTCTTTGGCAGCCGCTCGCTTGGCCCCACACCCCGTGGGGCTGCGGGCTTTGCGGCGTCCGTCAGCCTCGGCGCCACCGGCGCCCACCTGGTGCCTCCGCGACAGCCCGCGAAGCATTTTCCGGTAGGGCCGCGGCTCTGGCCACAGCTCCCACGCCCGAAGAGCCAGGAGAGAAAGCCGTGCCTCGTTGGAAAGCTCTTTGGCAGCCGCTCGCGTGGCCCCACAGCCCGTGGGGCTGCGGGCTTTGTGGCGGCCGTCAGCCTCGGCGCCACCGGCACCCACGTGGCGCCGCCTCGCCAGCCTGCGAAGAATATTCTGGTAGGGCCGCAGCTCTGGCCACAGCTCCCACGCCTGAAGAGCCAGGAGGGAAAGCCGTGCCTCGTTGGAAAGCTCTTTGGTAGCCGCTCGCGTGGCCCCACAGCCCGTGGGGCTGCGGGCTTTGCGGCGGCCATCAGCATCGGCGCCACCAGCGCCCACCTGGCGCCGCTGTGCCAGCCTGCGAAGCACTTTCCGGTAGGGCCGCGGCTCTGGCCACAGCTCCCACGCCCGAAGAGCCAGGAGGGAAAGCCGTGCCTCGTTGGAAAGCTCTTTGGCAGCCGCTCGCGTGGCCCCACAGCCTGTGGGGCTGCGGGCTTTGCGGCGGCCGTCACCCTCGGCGCCACCGGCGCCCACCTGGCGTGGCCGCGCCAGCCTGCGAAGCATTTTCCGGTAGGGCCGCGGCTCTGGCCACAGCTGCCACGCCCGAAGAACCAGGAGGGAAAGCCGGGCCTCCTTGGAAAGTTCTTTGGCAGCCGCTCGCGTGGCCCCACAGCCCGTGGGGCTGCGGGCTTTGCGGCGGCCGTCAGCCTCGGCGCCGCCGGCGCCCACCTCGCCTGGCCGAGCCAGCCTGCGAAGCATTTTCCGGTAGGGCCGCGGCTCTGGCCACAGCTCCCACGCCCGAAGAGCCAGGAGGGAAAGCCGTGCCTCGTTGGAAAGCTCTTTGGCAGCCGCTCGCGTGGCCCCACAGCCCGTGGGGCTGCGGGCTTTGCGGCGGCCGTCAGCCTCGGCGCCACCGGCCCCCAAGTGGCGCCGCCGCGCTAGCCTGCGAAGCATTTTCCGGTAGGGCCGCGGCTCTAGCCACAGCTGCCACGCCCGAAGAACCAGGAGGGAAAGCCGGGCCTCCTTGGAAAGTTCTTTGGCAGCCGCTCGCGTGGCCCCACAGCCCGTGGGGCTGCGGGCTTTGCGGCGGCCGTCAGCCTCGGCGCCGCCGGCGCCCACCTTGCGCCGCCGCGCCAGCCTGCGAAGCATTTTCCGGTAGGGCCGCGGCTCTGGCCACAGCTCCCACGCCCGAAGAGCCAGGAGGGAAAGCCGTGCCTCGTTGGAAAGCTCTTTGGCAGCCGCTCGCGTGGCCCCACAGCCCGTGGGGCTGCGGGCTTTGCGGCGGCCGTCAGCCTCGGCGCCACTGGCGCCCACTTGGCGCCGCCGCGCCAGCCTTCGAAGCATTTTCCGGTAGGGCCGCGGCTCTAGCCACAGCTCCCACGCCCGAAGATCCAGGAGGGAAAGCCGTGCCTCGTTGGAAAGCTCTTTGGCAGCCGCTCGCGTGGCCCCACAGCCCGTGGGGCTGCGGGCTTTGCGGCGGCCGTCAGCCTCGGCGCCACTGGCGCCCACCTGGCGCCGCCGCGCTAGCCTTCGAAGCATTTTCCGGTAGGGCCGCGGCTCTAGCCACAGCTCCCACGGCCGAAGATCCAGGAGAGAAAGCCGTGCCTCGTTGGAAAGCTCTTTGGCAGCCGCTCGCGTGGCCCCACAACCTGTGGGGCTGCGAGCTTTGCGGCGTTCGTCAGCCTTGGCGCCACCAGCACCCACGTGGCGCCGCCTCGCCAGCCTGCGAAGCATTTCCGGGTAGGGCCGTGGCTCTGGCCACAGCTCCCACGCCCGAAGAGCCAGGAGGGAAAGCCGTGCCTCGTTGGAAAGTTCTTTGGCAGCTGTTCGCGTGGCCCCACAGCCCGTGGGGCTGCGGGCTTTGTGGCGGCCGTCAGCCTCGGCGTCACCGGCGCCCACGTGGCGCCGCTGCGCTAGCCTGCGAAGCATTTTCCGGTAGGGCCGCGGCTCTGGCCACAGCTCCCACGCCCGAAGAGCCAGGAGGGAAAGCCGTGCCTCGTTGGAAAGCTCTTTGGCAGCTGCTCGCGTGGCCCCACAGCCCGTGGGGCTGCGGGCTTTGCGGCGGCCATCAGCATCGGCGCCACCGGCGCCCACCTGGCGTCTCCGCGCCAGCCGGCGAAGCATTTTCCGGTAGGGCCGCGGCTCTGGCCACAGCTCCCACGCCCGAAGAGCCAGGAGGGAAAGCCGTGCCTCGTTGGAAAGCTCATTGGCAGCCGCTCGCGTGGCCCCACAGCCCGTGGGGCTGCGGGCTTTGCGGCGGCCATCAGCATCGGCGCCACCGGCGCCCACCTGGCGTCTCCGCGCCAGCCGGTGAAGCATTTTCCGGTAGGGCCGTGGCTCTGGCCACAGCTCCCACGCCCGAAGAGCCAGGAGGGAAAGCCGTGCCTCGTTGGAAAGCTCTTTGGCAGCTGCTCGCGTGGCCCCACAGCCCGTGGGGCTGCGGGCTTTGCGGCGTTCGTCAGTTTCGGCGAAACCGGCGCCCACCTGGCGCCGCCGCGCCAGCCTGCGAAGCATTTTCCAGTAGGGCCGCGGCTCTGGCCACAGCTCCCACGCCCGAAGAGCCAGGAGGGAAAGCCGTGCCTCGTTGGAAAGCTCTTTGGCAGCCGCTCGCGTGGCCCCACAGCCCGTGGGGCTGCGGGCTTTGCGGCGGCCATCAGCCTCGGCGCCACCGGCGCCCACCTGGGGCGGCCGCGCCAGCCTGCGAAGCATTTTCCGGTAGGGCCGCGGCTCTTGCCACAGCTCCCACGCCCGAAGAGCCAGGAGGGAAAGCCGTGCCTCGTTGGAAAGCTCTTTGGCAGCCGCTCGCTTGGCCCCACAGCCCGTGGGGCTGCGGGCTTTGCGGCGGCCGTCAGCCTCGGCGCCACCGGCGCCTACGTGCCACCGCCACGCTAGCCTGCGAAGCATTTTCCGGTAGGGCCGCGGCTCTGGCCACAGCTCCCACGCCCGAAGAGCCAGGAGGGAAAGCCGTGCCTCGTTGGAAAGCTCTTTGGCAGCTGCTCGCGTGGCCCCACAGCCCGTGGGGCTGCGGGCTTTGCGGCGGCCATCAGCCTCGGCGCCACCGGCGCCCACCTGGCGCTGCCGTGCCAGCCTGCGAAGCATTTTCCGGTAGGGCCGCGGCTCTGGCCACAGCTCCCACGCCCGAAGAGCCAGGAGGGAAAGCCGTGCCTCGTTGGAAAGCTCTTTGGCAGCCGCTCGCGTGGCCCCACAGCCCGTGGGGCTGCGGGCTTTGCGGCGGCCGTCAGCCTCGGCGCCACTGGCGCCCACCTGGCGCCGCCGCGCTAGCCTTCGAAGCATTTTCCGGTAGGGCCGCGGCTCTAGCCACAGCTCCCACGGCCGAAGATCCAGGAGAGAAAGCCGTGCCTCGTTGGAAAGCTCTTTGGCAGCCGCTCGCGTGGCCCCACAACCTGTGGGGCTGCGAGCTTTGCGGCGTTCGTCAGCCTCGGCGCCACCAGCACCCACGTGGCGCCGCCTCGCCAGCCTGCGAAGCATTTTCCGGTAGGGCCGCGGCTCTGGCCACAGCTCCCACGCCCGAAGAGCCAGGAGCGAAAGCCGTGCCTCGTTGGAAAGCTCTTTGGCAGCCGCTCGCGTGGCCCCACAGCCCGTGGGGCTGCGGGCTTTGCGGCGGCCATCAGCCTCGGCGCCACCGGCGCCCACCTGGGGCGGCCGCGCCAGCCTGCGAAGCATTTTCCGGTAGGGCCGCGGCTCTTGCCACAGCTCCCACGCCCGAAGAGCCAGGAGGGAAAGCCGTGCCTCGTTGGAAAGCTCTTTGGCAGCCGCTCGCTTGGCCCCACACCCCGTGGGGCTGCGGGCTTTGCGGCGTCCGTCAGCCTCGGCGCCACCGGCGCCCACCTGGTGCCTCCGCGACAGCCCGCGAAGCATTTTCCGGTAGGGCCGCGGCTCTGGCCACAGCTCCCACGCCCGAAGAGCCAGGAGAGAAAGCCGTGCCTCGTTGGAAAGCTCTTTGGCAGCCGCTCGCGTGGCCCCACAGCCCGTGGGGCTGCGGGCTTTGTGGCGGCCGTCAGCCTCGGCGCCACCGGCACCCACGTGGCGCCGCCTCGCCAGCCTGCGAAGAATATTCTGGTAGGGCCGCAGCTCTGGCCACAGCTCCCACGCCTGAAGAGCCAGGAGGGAAAGCCGTGCCTCGTTGGAAAGCTCTTTGGTAGCCGCTCGCGTGGCCCCACAGCCCGTGGGGCTGCGGGCTTTGCGGCGGCCATCAGCATCGGCGCCACCAGCGCCCACCTGGCGCCGCTGTGCCAGCCTGCGAAGCACTTTCCGGTAGGGCCGCGGCTCTGGCCACAGCTCCCACGCCCGAAGAGCCAGGAGGGAAAGCCGTGCCTCGTTGGAAAGCTCTTTGGCAGCCGCTCGCGTGGCCCCACAGCCCGTGGGGCTGCGGGCTTTGCGGCGGCCGTCAGCCTCGGCGCCACTGGCGCCCACCTGGCGCCGCCGCGCTAGCCTTCGAAGCATTTTCCGGTAGGGCTGCGGCTCTAGCCACAGCTCCCACGCCCGAAGATCCAGGAGAGAAAGCCATGCCTCGTTGGAAAGCTCTTTGGCAGCCGCTCGCGTGGCCCCACAGCCTGTGGGGCTGCGGGCTTTGCGGCGGCCGTCACCCTCGGCGCCACCGGCGCCCACCTGGCGTGGCCGCGCCAGCCTGCGAAGCATTTTCCGGTAGGGCCGCGGCTCTGGCCACAGCTGCCACGTCCGAAGAACCAGGAGGGAAAGCCGGGCCTCCTTGGAAAGTTCTTTGGCAGCCGCTCGCGTGGCCCCACAGCCCGTGGGGCTGCGGGCTTTGCGGCGGCCGTCAGCCTCGGCGCCGCCGGCGCCCACCTCGCCTGGCCGAGCCAGCCTGCGAAGCATTTTCCGGTAGGGCCGCGGCTCTGGCCACAGCTCCCACGCCCGAAGAGCCAGGAGGGAAAGCCGTGCCTCGTTGGAAAGCTCTTTGGCAGCCGCTCGCGTGGCCCCACAGCCCGTGGGGCTGCGGGCTTTGCGGCGGCCGTCAGCCTCGGCGCCACCGGCCCCCAAGTGGCGCCGCCGCGCTAGCCTGCGAAGCATTTTCCGGTAGGGCCGCGGCTCTAGCCACAGCTGCCACGCCCGAAGAACCAGGAGGGAAAGCCGGGCCTCCTTGGAAAGTTCTTTGGCAGCCGCTCGCGTGGCCCCACAGCCCGTGGGGCTGCGGGCTTTGCGGCGGCCGTCAGCCTCGGCGCCGCCGGCGCCCACCTGGCGCCGCCGCGCCAGCCTGCGAAGCATTTTCCGGTAGGGCCGCGGCTCTGGCCACAGCTCCCACGCCCGAAGAGCCAGGAGGGAAAGCCGTGCCTCGTTGGAAAGCTCTTTGGCAGCCGCTCGCGTGGCCCCACAGCCCGTGGGGCTGCGGGCTTTGCGGCGGCCGTCAGCCTCGGCGCCACTGGCGCCCACTTGGCGCCGCCGCGCCAGCCTTCGAAGCATTTTCCGGTAGGGCCGCGGCTCTAGCCACAGCTCCCACGCCCGAAGATCCAGGAGGGAAAGCCGTGCCTCGTTGGAAAGCTCTTTGGCAGCCGCTCGCGTGGCCCCACAGCCCGTGGGGCTGCGGGCTTTGCGGCGGCCGTCAGCCTCGGCGCCACTGGCGCCCACCTGGCGCCGCCGCGCTAGCCTTCGAAGCATTTTCCGGTAGGGCCGCGGCTCTAGCCACAGCTCCCACGGCCGAAGATCCAGGAGAGAAAGCCGTGCCTCGTTGGAAAGCTCTTTGGCAGCCGCTCGCGTGGCCCCACAACCTGTGGGGCTGCGAGCTTTGCGGCGTTCGTCAGCCTTGGCGCCACCAGCACCCACGTGGCGCCGCCTCGCCAGCCTGCGAAGCATTTCCGGGTAGGGCCGTGGCTCTGGCCACAGCTCCCACGCCCGAAGAGCCAGGAGGGAAAGCCGTGCCTCGTTGGAAAGTTCTTTGGCAGCTGTTCGCGTGGCCCCACAGCCCGTGGGGCTGCGGGCTTTGTGGCGGCCGTCAGCCTCGGCGTCACCGGCGCCCACGTGGCGCCGCTGCGCTAGCCTGCGAAGCATTTTCCGGTAGGGCCGCGGCTCTGGCCACAGCTCCCACGCCCGAAGAGCCAGGAGGGAAAGCCGTGCCTCGTTGGAAAGCTCTTTGGCAGCTGCTCGCGTGGCCCCACAGCCCGTGGGGCTGCGGGCTTTGCGGCGGCCATCAGCATCGGCGCCACCGGCGCCCACCTGGCGTCTCCGCGCCAGCCGGCGAAGCATTTTCCGGTAGGGCCGCGGCTCTGGCCACAGCTCCCACGCCCGAAGAGCCAGGAGGGAAAGCCGTGCCTCGTTGGAAAGCTCATTGGCAGCCGCTCGCGTGGCCCCACAGCCCGTGGGGCTGCGGGCTTTGCGGCGGCCATCAGCATCGGCGCCACCGGCGCCCACCTGGCGTCTCCGCGCCAGCCGGCGAAGCATTTTCCGGTAGGGCCGTGGCTCTGGCCACAGCTCCCACGCCCGAAGAGCCAGGAGGGAAAGCCGTGCCTCGTTGGAAAGCTCTTTGGCAGCTGCTCGCGTGGCCCCACAGCCCGTGGGGCTGCGGGCTTTGCGGCGTTCGTCAGTTTCGGCGAAACCGGCGCCCACCTGGCGCCGCCGCGCCAGCCTGCGAAGCATTTTCCAGTAGGGCCGCGGCTCTGGCCACAGCTCCCACGCCCGAAGAGCCAGGAGGGAAAGCCGTGCCTCGTTGGAAAGCTCTTTGGCAGCCGCTCGCGTGGCCCCACAGCCCGTGGGGCTGCGGGCTTTGCGGCGGCCATCAGCCTCGGCGCCACCGGCGCCCACCTGGGGCGGCCGCGCCAGCCTGCGAAGCATTTTCCGGTAGGGCCGCGGCTCTTGCCACAGCTCCCACGCCCGAAGAGCCAGGAGGGAAAGCCGTGCCTCGTTGGAAAGCTCTTTGGCAGCCGCTCGCTTGGCCCCACAGCCCGTGGGGCTGCGGGCTTTGCGGCGGCCGTCAGCCTCGGCGCCACCGGCGCCTACGTGCCACCGCCACGCTAGCCTGCGAAGCATTTTCCGGTAGGGCCGCGGCTCTGGCCACAGCTCCCACGCCCGAAGAGCCAGGAGGGAAAGCCGTGCCTCGTTGGAAAGCTCTTTGGCAGCTGCTCGCGTGGCCCCACAGCCCGTGGGGCTGCGGGCTTTGCGGCGGCCATCAGCCTCGGCGCCACCGGCGCCCACCTGGCGCTGCCGTGCCAGCCTGCGAAGCATTTTCCGGTAGGGCCGCGGCTCTGGCCACAGCTCCCACGCCCGAAGAGCCAGGAGGGAAAGCCGTGCCTCGTTGGAAAGCTCTTTGGCAGCCGCTCGCGTGGCCCCACAGCCCGTGGGGCTGCGGGCTTTGCGGCGGCCGTAAGACTCAGCGCCACTGGCGCCCACCTGGCGCCGCCGTGCCAGCCTTCGAAGCATTTTCTGGTTGGGCCGCGGCTCTGGCCACAGCTCCCACGCCCGAAGAGCCAGGAGGGAAAGCCGTGCCTCGTTGGAAAGCTCTTTGGCAGCTGCTCGCGTGGCCCCACAGCCCGTGGGGCTGCGGGCTTTGCGGCGGCCGTCAGCCTCGGCGCCACTGGCGCCCACCTGGCGCCGCCGCGCTAGCCTTCGAAGCATTTTCCGGTAGGGCCGCGGCTCTAGCCACAGCTCCCACGCCCGAAGATCCAGGAGAGAAAGCCGTGCCTCGTTGGAAAGCTCTTTGGCAGCCGCTCGCGTGGCCCCACAACCTGTGGGGCTGCGGGCTTTGCGGCGTTCGTCAGCCTCGGCGCCACCAGCACCCACGTGTCGCCGCCTCGCCAGCCTGCGAAGCATTTTCCGGTAGGGCTGCGGCTCTGGCCACAGCTCCCACGCCCAAAGAGCCAGGAGGGAAAGCCGTGCCTCGTTGGAAAGCTCTTTGGCAGCCGCTCGCGTGGCCCCACAGCCCGTGGGGCTGCGGGCTTTGCGGCGGCCATCAGCCTCGGCGCCACCGGCGCCCACCTGGCGCTGCCGCGCCAGCCTGCGAAGCATTTTCCGGTAGGGCCGCGGCTCTGGCCACAGCTCCCACGCCCGAAGAGCCAGGAGGGAAAGCCGTGCCTCGTTGGAAAGCTCTTTGGCAGCCGCTCGCGTGGCCCCACAGCCCGTGGGGCTGCGGGCTTTGCGACGGCCGTAAGACTCAGCGCCACTGGCGCCCACCTGGCGCCGCCGTGCCAGCCTTCGAAGCATTTTCTGGTTGGGCCGCGGCTCTGGCCACAGCTCCCACGCCCGAAGAGCCAGGAGGGAAAGCTGTGCCTCGTTGGAAAGCTCTTTGGCAGCCGCTCGCGTGGCCCCACAGCCCGTGGGGCTGCGGGCTTTGCGGCGGCCATCAGCCTCGGCGCCACCGGCGCCCACCTGGCGGGGCCGCGCCAGCCTGCGAAGCATTTTCCGGTAGGGCCGCGGCTCTGGCCACAGCTCCCACGCCCGAAGAGCCAGGAGAGAAAGCCATGCCTCGTTGGAAAGCTCTTTGGCAGCCGCTCGTGTGGCCCCACAGCCCGTGGTGCTGCGGGCTTTGCAGCGGCCGTCAGCCTCGGCGCCACTGGCGCCCACCTGGCGCCGCCGCGCTAGCCTTCGAAGCATTTTCCGGTAGGGCCGCGGCTCTAGCCACAGCTCCCACGCCCGAAGATCCAGGAGAGAAAGCCGTGCCTCGTTGGAAAGCTCTTTGGCAGCCGCTCGCGTGGCCCCACAACCTGTGGGGCTGCGGGCTTTGCGGCGTTCGTCAGCCTCGGCGCCACCATCACCCACGTGGCGCCGCCTCGCCAGCCTGCGAAGCATTTTCCGGTAGGGCCGCGGCTCTGGCCACAGCTCCCACGCCCGAAGAGCCAGGAGGGAAAGCCGTGCCTCGTTGGAAAGCTCTTTGGCAGCTGTTCGCGTGGCCCCACAGCCTGTGGGGCTGCGGGCTTTGCGGCTGCCGTCAGCCTCGGCGCCACCGGCGCCAACGTGGCGCCGCCGCGCCAGCCTGCGAAGCATTTTCCGGTAGGGCCGCGGCAGTGGCCACAGCTGCCACGCCCGAAGAACCAGGAGGGAAAGCTGTGCCTCGTTGGAAAGCTCTTTGGCAGCCGCTCGCGTGGCCCCACAGCCTGTGGGGCTGCGGGCTTTGCGGCGTTCGTCAGCTTCGGCGCCACCGGCACCCAAGTGGCGCCGCCTCGCCAGCCTGCGAAGCATTTTCCGGTAGGGCCGCGGCTCTGGCCACAGCTCCCACGCCCGAAGAGCCAGGAGGGAAAGCCGTGCCTCGTTGGA
Source organism: Chroicocephalus ridibundus (assembly GCF_963924245.1). Taxonomy (NCBI): domain Eukaryota; kingdom Metazoa; phylum Chordata; class Aves; order Charadriiformes; family Laridae; genus Chroicocephalus; species Chroicocephalus ridibundus. The sequence goes on along the minus strand of NW_026961580.1, from coordinate 729,731 downwards.
AAGCTCTTTGGTAGCCGCTCGCGTGGCCCCACAGCCCGTGGGGCTGCGGGCTTTGCGGCGGTCATCAGCATCGGCGCCACCGGCGCCCACCTGGCGTCTCCGCGCCAGCCGGCGAAGCATTTTCCAGTAGGGCCGTGGCTCTGGCCACAGCTCCCACGCCCGAAGAGCCAGGAGGGAAAGCCGTGCCTCGTTGGAAAGCTCTTTGGCAGCTGCTCGCGTGGCCCCACAGCCCGTGGGGCTGCGGGCTTTGCGGCGGCCGTCAGTTTCGGCGAAACCGGCGCCCACCTGGCGCCGCCGCGCCAGCCTGCGAAGCATATTCCGGTAGGGCCGCGGCTCTGGCCACAGCTCCCACGCCCGAAGAGCCAGGAGGGAAAGCCGTGCCTCGTTGGAAAGCTCTTTGGCAGCCGCTCGCGTGGCCCCACAGCCCGTGGGGCTGCGGGCTTTGCGGCGGCCATCAGCCTCGGCGCCACCGGCGCCCACCTGGGGCGGCCGCGCCAGCCTGCGAAGCATTTTCCGGTAGGGCCGCGGCTCTTGCCACAGCTCCCACGCCCGAAGAGCCAGGAGGGAAAGCCGTGCCTCGTTGGAAAGCTCTTTGGCAGCCGCTCGCGTGGCCCCACACCCCGTGGGGCTGCGGGCTTTGCGGCGTCTGTCAGCCTCGGCGCCACCGGCGCCCACCTGGTGCCTCCGCGACAGCCCGCGAAGCATTTTCCGGTAGGGCCGCGGCTCTGGCCACAGCTCCCACGCCCGAAGAGCCAGGAGGGAAAGCCGTGCCTCGTTGGAAAGCTCTTTGGCAGCCGCTCGCGTGGCCCCACAGCCCGTGGGGCTGCGGGCTTTGCGGCGGCCGTCAGCCTCGGCGCCATAGGCGCCCACGTGGCGCCGCCGCGCCAGCCTGCGAAGCATTTTCCGGTAGGGCCGCAACTCTGGCCACAGCTCCCACGCCCGAAGAGCCAGGAGGGAAAGCCGTGCCTCCTTGGAAAGCTCTTTGGCAGCCGCTCGCGTGGCCCCACAGCCCGTGGGGCTGCGGGCTTTGCGGCGGCCGTCAGCCTCGGCACCACCGGCGCCCACCTGGCGCGGCCGCGCCAGCCTGCGAAGCATTTTCCGGTAGGGCCGCGGATCTGGCCACAGCTCTCACGCCCGAAGAGCCAGGAGGGAAAGCCGTGCCTCGTTGGAAAGCTGTTTTGCAGCCGCTTGCGTGGCCCCACAGCCCGTGGGGCTGCGGGCTTTGCAGCGGCCGTCAGCCTCGGCGCCATAGGCGCCCACGTGGCGCCTCCGCGCCAGCCTGCGAAGCATTTTCCGGTAGGGCCACGGCTCTGGCCACAGCTCCCACGCCCGAAGAGCCAGGAGGGAAAGCCGTGCCTCGTTGGAAAGCTCTTTGGCAGCCGCTCGCGTGGCCCCACAGATCGTGGGGCTGCGGGCTTTGCGGCGGCCGTCAGCCTCGGCGCCACCGGCGCCCACCTGGCGCAGCCGCGCCAGCCTGCAAAGCATTTTCCGGTAGGGCCGCGGCTCTGGCCACAGCTCCCACGCCCGAAGAGCCAGGAGGGAAAGCCGTGCCTCGTTGGAAAGCTCTTTGGCAGCCGCTCGCGTGGCCCCACAGCCCGTGGGGCTGCGGGCTTTGCGGCGGCCGTCAGCCTCGGCGCCATAGGCGCCCACCTGGCGCCTCCGCGCCAGCCCGCAAAGCATTTTCCAATAGGGCCGCGGCTCTGGCCACAGCTCCCACGCCCGAAGAGCCAGGAGGGAAAGCCGTGCCTCGTTGGAAAGCTCTTTGGCAGCCGCTCGCGTGGCCCCACAGATCGTGGGGCTGCGGGCTTTGCGGCGGCCGTCAGCCTCGGCGCCACCGGCGCCCACGTGGCGCCGCCGCGCCAGCCTGCGAAGCATTTTCCAGTAGGGCCGCGGCAGTGGCCACAGCTGCCACGCCCGAAGAACCAGGAGGGAAAGCTGTGCCTCCTTGGAAAGTTCTTTGGCAGCTGCTTGCGTGGCCCCACAGTCCGTGGGGCTGCGGGCTTTGCGGCGGCCGTCAGTTTCGGCGAAACCGGCGCCCACGTGGCGCCGCCGCGCCAGCCCGCGAAGCATTTTCCGGTAGGGCCGCGGCTCTGGCCACAGCTCCCACGCCCGAAGAGCCAGGAGGGAAAGCCGTCCCTCGTTGGAAACCTCTTTGGTAGCCGCTTGCGTGGCCCCACAGCCCGTGGGGCTGCGGGCTTTGCGGCGGCCATCAGCATCGGCGCCACCGGCGCCCACCTGGCGCCGCTGTGCCAGCCTGCGAAGCATTTTCCGGTAGGGCCGCGGCTCTAGCCACAGCTCCCACGCCCGAAGATCCAGGAGAGAAAGCCGTGCCTCGTTGGAAAGCTCTTTGGCAGCCGCTCGCGTGGCCCCACAGCCTGTGGGGCTGCGGGCTTTGCGGCGTTCGTCAGCTTCGGCGCCACCGGCACCCAAGTGGCGCCGCCTCGCCAGCCTGCGAAGCATTTTCCGGTAGGGCCGCGGCTCTGGCCACAGCTCCCACGCCCGAAGAGCCAGGAGGGAAAGCCGTGCCTCCTTGGAAAGCTCTTTGGCAGCCGCTCGCGTGGCCCCACAGCCCGTGGGGCTGCGGGCTTTGCGGCGGCCGTCAGCCTCGGCACCACCGGCGCCCACCTGGCGCGGCCGCGCCAGCCTGCGAAGCATTTTCCGGTAGGGCCGCGGATCTGGCCACAGCTCTCACGCCCGAAGAGCCAGGAGGGAAAGCCGTGCCTCGTTGGAAAGCTGTTTTGCAGCCGCTTGCGTGGCCCCACAGCCCGTGGGGCTGCGGGCTTTGCAGCGGCCGTCAGCCTCGGCGCCATAGGCGCCCACGTGGCGCCTCCGCGCCAGCCTGCGAAGCATTTTCCGGTAGGGCCACGGCTCTGGCCACAGCTCCCACGCCCGAAGAGCCAGGAGGGAAAGCCGTGCCTCGTTGGAAAGCTCTTTGGCAGCCGCTCGCGTGGCCCCACAGATCGTGGGGCTGCGGGCTTTGCGGCGGCCGTCAGCCTCGGCGCCACCGGCGCCCACCTGGCGCAGCCGCGCCAGCCTGCAAAGCATTTTCCGGTAGGGCCGCGGCTCTGGCCACAGCTCCCACGCCCGAAGAGCCAGGAGGGAAAGCCGTGCCTCGTTGGAAAGCTCTTTGGCAGCCGCTCGCGTGGCCCCACAGCCCGTGGGGCTGCGGGCTTTGCGGCGGCCGTCAGCCTCGGCGCCATAGGCGCCCACCTGGCGCCTCCGCGCCAGCCCGCAAAGCATTTTCCAATAGGGCCGCGGCTCTGGCCACAGCTCCCACGCCCGAAGAGCCAGGAGGGAAAGCCGTGCCTCGTTGGAAAGCTCTTTGGCAGCCGCTCGCGTGGCCCCACAGATCGTGGGGCTGCGGGCTTTGCGGCGGCCGTCAGCCTCGGCGCCACCGGCGCCCACGTGGCGCCGCCGCGCCAGCCTGCGAAGCATTTTCCAGTAGGGCCGCGGCAGTGGCCACAGCTGCCACGCCCGAAGAACCAGGAGGGAAAGCTGTGCCTCCTTGGAAAGTTCTTTGGCAGCTGCTTGCGTGGCCCCACAGTCCGTGGGGCTGCGGGCTTTGCGGCGGCCGTCAGTTTCGGCGAAACCGGCGCCCACGTGGCGCCGCCGCGCCAGCCCGCGAAGCATTTTCCGGTAGGGCCGCGGCTCTGGCCACAGCTCCCACGCCCGAAGAGCCAGGAGGGAAAGCCGTCCCTCGTTGGAAACCTCTTTGGTAGCCGCTTGCGTGGCCCCACAGCCCGTGGGGCTGCGGGCTTTGCGGCGGCCATCAGCATCGGCGCCACCGGCGCCCACCTGGCGCCGCTGTGCCAGCCTGCGAAGCATTTTCCGGTAGGGCCGCGGCTCTAGCCACAGCTCCCACGCCCGAAGATCCAGGAGAGAAAGCCGTGCCTCGTTGGAAAGCTCTTTGGCAGCCGCTCGCGTGGCCCCACAGCCTGTGGGGCTGCGGACTTTGCGGCGTTCGTCAGCTTCGGCGCCACCGGCACCCAAGTGGCGCCGCCTCGCCAGCCTGCGAAGCATTTTCCGGTAGGGCCGCGGCTCTGGCCACAGCTCCCACGCCCGAAGAGCCAGGAGGGAAAGCCGTGCCTCGTTGGAAAGCTCTTTGGCAGCCGCTCGCGTGGCCCCACAGCCCGTGGGGCTGCGGGCTTTGCGGCGGCCATCAGCATCGGCGCCACCGGCGCCCACCTGGCGTCTTCGCGCCAGCCGGCGAAGCATTTTCCAGTAGGGCCGTGGCTCTGACCACAGCTCCCACGCCCGAAGAGCCAGGAGGGAAAGCCGTGCCTCGTTGGAAAGCTCTTTGGCAGCTGCTCGCGTGGCCCCACAGCCCGTGGGGCTGCGGGCTTTGCGGCGGCCGTCAGTTTCGGCGAAACCGGCGCCCACCTGGCGCCGCCGCGCCAGCCTGCGAAGCATTTTCCGGTAGGGCCGCGGCTCTGGCCACAGCTCCCACGCCCGAAGAGCCAGGAGGGAAAGCCGTGCCTCGTTGGAAAGCTCTTTGGCAGCCGCTCGCGTGGCCCCACAGCCCGTGGGGCTGCGGGCTTTGCGGCGGCCATCAGCCTCGGCGCCACCGGCGCCCACCTGGGGCGGCCGCGCCAGCCTGCGAAGCATTTTCCGGTAGGGCCGCGGCTCTTGCCACAGCTCCCACGCCCGAAGAGCCAGGAGGGAAAGCCGTGCCTCGTTGGAAAGCTCTTTGGCAGCCGCTCGCTTGGCCCCACACCCCGTCGGGCTGCGGGCTTTGCGGCGTCCGTCAGCCTCGGCGCCACCGGCGCCCACCTGGTGCCTCCGCGACATCCCGCGAAGCATTTTCCGGTAGGGCCGCGGCTCTGGCCACAGCTCCCACGCCCGAAGAGCCAGGAGGGAAAGCCGTGCCTCGTTGGAAAGCTCTTTGGCAGCCGCTCGCGTGGCCCCACAGCCCGTGGGGCTGCGGGCTTTGCGGCGGCCGTCAGCCTCGGCGCCATAGGCGCCCACGTGGCGCCGCCGCGCCAGCCTGCGAAGCATTTTCCGGTAGGGCCGCAACTCTGGCCACAGCTCCCACGCCCGAAGAGCCAGGAGGGAAAGCCGTGCCTCGTTGGAAAGCTGCTTTGCAGCCGCTTGCGTGGCCCCACAGCCCGTGGGGCTGCGGGCTTTGCAGCGGCCGTCAGCCTCGGCGCCATAGGCGCCCACGTGGCGCCTCCGCGCCAGCCTGCGAAGCATTTTCCGGTAGGGCCACGGCTCTGGCCACAGCTCCCACGCCCGAAGAGCCAGGAGGGAAAGCCGTGCCTCGTTGGAAAGCTCTTTGGCAGCCGCTCGCGTGGCCCCACAGCCCGTGGGGCTGCGGGCTTTGCGGCGGCCGTCAGCCTCGGCGCCACCGGCGCCCACCTGGCGCGGCCGCGCCAGCCTGCAAAGCATTTTCCGGTAGGGCCGCGGCTCTGGCCACAGCTCCCACGCCCGAAGAGCCAGGAGGGAAAGCCGTGCCTCGTTGGAAAGCTCTTTGGCAGCCGCTCGCGTGGCCCCACAGCCCGTGGGGCTGCGGGCTTTGCGGCGGCCGTCAGCCTCGGCGCCATAGGCGCCCACCTGGCGCCTCCGCGCCAGCCCGCAAAGCATTTTCCGGTAGGGCCGCGGCTCTGGCCACAGCTCCCACGCCCGAAGAGCCAGGAGGGAAAGCCGTGCCTCGTTGGAAAGCTCTTTGGCAGCCGCTCGCGTGGCCCCACAGCCCGTGGGGCTGCGGGCTTTGCGGCGGCCGTCAGCCTCGGCGCCACCGGCGCCCACCTGGCGCCGCTGTGCCAGCCTGCGAAGCATTTTCCGGTAGGGCCACTTCTCTGGCCAGAGCTCCCACGCCCGAAGAGCCAGGAGGGAAAGCCGTGCCTCGTTGGAAAGCTCTTTGGCAGCCGGTCGCGTGGCCCCACAGCCCGTGGGGCTGCGGGCTTTGCGGCGGCCGTCAGCCTCGGCGCCACCGGCACCCACGTGGCGCCGCCTCGCCAGCCTGCGAAAAATTTTCTGGTAGGGGCGTGGCTCTGGCCAGAGCTCCCACGCCCGAAGAGCCAGGAGGGAAAGCCGTGCCTCGTTGGAAACCTCTTTGGTAGCCGCTCGCGTGGCCCCACAGCCCGTGGGGCTGCGGGCTTTGCGGCGGCCATCATCATCGGCGCCACCGGCGCCCACCTGGCGCCGCTGTGCCAGCCTGCGAAGCATTTTCCGGTAGGGCCGCGGCTCTGGCCACAGCTCCCACGCCCGAAGAGCCAGGAGGGAAAGCCGTGCCTCGTTGGAAAGCTCTTTGGCAGCTGCTCGCGTGGCCCCACAGCCCGTGGGGCTGCGGGCTTTGCGGCGGCCGTCAGCCTCGGCGCCACTGGCGCCCACCTGGCGCCGCCGCGCTAGCCTGCGAAGCATTTTCCGGTAGGGCCGCGGCTCTGGCCACAGCTCCCACGCCCGAAGAGCCAGGAGGGAAAGCCGTGCCTCGTTGGAAAGCTCTTTGGCAGCCGCTCGCGTGGCCCCACAGCCTGTGGGGCTGCGGGCTTTGCGGCGGCCGTCAGCCTCGGCGCCACCGGCCCCCAAGTGGCGCCGTCGCGCCAGCCTGCGAAGCATTTTCCGGTAGGGCTGCGGCTCTAGCCACAGCTGCCACGCCCGAAGAACCAGGAGGGAAAGCCGGGCCTCCTTGGAAAGTTATTTGGCAGCCGCTCGCGTGGCCCCACAGCCCGTGGGGCTGCGGGCTTTGTGGCGGCCGTCAGCCTCGGCGCCGCCAGCGCCCACCTGGCGCCGCCGCGCTAGCCTTCGAAGCATTTTCCGGTAGGGCCGCGGCTCTAGCCACAGCTCCCACGCCCGAAGATCCAGGAGAGAAAGCCGTGCCTCGTTGGAAAGCTCTTTGGCAGACGCTCGCGTGGCCCCACAACCTGTGGGGCTGCGGGATTTGCGGCGTTCGTCAGCCTCGGCGCCACCAGCACCCACGTGGCGCCGCCTCGCCAGCCTGCGAAGCATTTTCCGGTAGGGCCGCGGCTCTGGCCACAGCTCCCACGCCCGAAGAGCCAGGAGGGAAAGCCGTGCCTCGTTGGAAAGCTCTTTGGCAGCCGCTCGCGTGGCCCCACAGCCCGTGGGGCTGCGGGCTTTGCGGCGGCCGTCAGCCTCGGCGCCACCGGCACCCACGTGGCGCCGCCTCGCCAGCCTGCGAAGAATATTCTGGTAGGGGCGCGGCTCTGGCCACAGCTCCCACGCCTGAAGAGCCAGGAGGGAAAGCCGTGCCTCGTTGGAAAGCTCTTTGGTAGCCGCTCGCGTGGCCCCACAGCCCGTGGGGCTGCGGGCTTTGCGGCGGCCATCAGCATCGGCGCCACCGGCGCCCACCTGGCGCCGCTGTGCCAGCCTGCGAAGCACTTTCCGGTAGGGCCGCGGCTCTGGCCACAGCTCCCACGCCCGAAGAGCCAGGAGGGAAAGCCGTGCCTCGTTGGAAAGCTCTTTGGCAGCCGCTCGCGTGGCCCCACAGCCCGTGGGGCTGCGGGCTTTGCGGCGGCCGTCAGCCTCGGCGCCACTGGCGCCCACCTGGCGCCGCCGCGCTAGCCTGCGAAGCATTTTCCGGTAGGGCTGCGGCTCTAGCCACAGCTCCCACGCCCGAAGATCCAGGAGAGAAAGCCATGCCTCGTTGGAAAGCTCTTTGGCAGCCGCGCTAGCCTTCGAAGCATTTTCCGGTAGGGCTGCGGCTCTAGCCACAGCTCCCACGCCCGAAGATCCAGGAGAGAAAGCCATGCCTCGTTGGAAAGCTCTTTGGCAGCCGCTCGCGTGGCCCCACAGCCTGTGGGGCTGCGGGCTTTGCGGCGGCCGTCACCCTCGGCGCCACCGGCGCCCACCTGGCGCCGCCGCGCCAGCCTGCGAAGCATTTTCCGGTAGGGCCGCGGCTCTGGCCACAGCTCCCACGCCCGAAGAGCCAGGAGGGAAAGCCGTGCCTCGTTGGAAAGCTCTTTGGCAGCCGCTCGCGTGGCCCCACAGCCCGTGGGGCTGCGGGCTTTGCGGCGGCCGTCAGCCTCGGCGCCACTGGCGCCCACCTGGCGCCGCCGCGCTAGCCTTCGAAGCATTTTCCGGTAGGGCCGCGGCTCTAGCCACAGCTCCCACGCCTGAAGATCCAGGAGGGAAAGCCGTGCCTCGTTGGAAAGCTCTTTGGCAGCCGCTCGCGTGGCCCCACAACCTGTGGGGCTGCGGGCTTTGCGGTGTTCGTCAGCCTCGGCGCCACCAGCACCCACGTGGCGCCGCCTCGCCAGCCTGCGAAGCATTTTCGGGTAGGGCCGCGGCTCTGGCCACAGCTCCCACGCCCGAAGAGCCAGGAGGGAAAGCCGTGCCTCGTTGGAAAGCTCTTTGGCAGCTGTTCGCGTGGCCCCACAGCCCGTGGGGCTGCGGGCTTTGCGGCGGCCGTCAGCCTCGGCGTCACCGGCGCCCACGTGGCGCCGCTGCGCTAGCCTGCGAAGCATTTTCCGGTAGGTCCGCGGCTCTGGCCACAGCTCCCACGCCCGAAGAGCCAGGAGGGAAAGCCGTGCCTCGTTGGAAAGCTCTTTGGCAGCTGCTCGCGTGGCCCCACAGCCCGTGGGGCTGCGGGCTTTGCGGCGGCCGTCAGCCTCGGCGCCACCGGCACCCAAGTGGCGCCGCCTCGCCAGCCTGCGAAGCATTTTCCGGTAGGGCCGCGTCTCTGGCCACAGCTCCCACGCCCGAAGAGCCAGGAGGGAAAGCCGTGCCTCGTTGGAAAGCTCTTTGGCAGCCGCTCGCGTGGCCCCACAGCCCGTGGGGCTGCGGGCTTTGCGGCGGCCATCAGCATCGGCGCCACCGGCGCCCACCTGGCGTCTCCGCGCCAGCCGGCGAAGCATATTCCGGTAGGGCCGCGGCTCTGGCCACAGCTCCCACGCCCGAAGAGCCAGGAGGGAAAGCCGTGCCTCGTTGGAAAGCTCTTTGGCAGCCGCTCGCGTGGCCCCACAGCCCGTGCGGCTGCGGGCTTTGCGGCGGCCATCAGCCTCGGCGCCACCGGCGCCCACCTGGGGCGGCCGCGCCAGCCTGCGAAGCATTTTCCGGTAGGGCCGCGGCTCTTGCCACAGCTCCCACGCCCGAAGAGCCAGGAGGGAAAGCCGTGCCTCGTTGGAAAGCTCTTTGGCAGCCGCCCGCGTGGCCCCACAGCCCGTGGGGCTGCGGGCTTTGCGGCGGCCGTCAGCCTCGGCGCCACCGGCGCCTACGTGCCACCGCCACGCTAGCCTGCGAAGCATTTTCCGGTAGGGCCGCGGCTCTGGCCACAGCTCCCACGCCCGAAGAGCCAGGAGGGAAAGCCGTGCCTCGTTGGAAAGCTCTTTGGCAGCTGCTCGCGTGGCCCCACAGCCCGTGGGGCTGCGGGCTTTGCGGCGGCCATCAGCCTCGGCGCCACCGGCGCCCACCTGGCGCCGCCGCGCCAGCCTGCGAAGCATTTTCCGGTAGGGCCGCGGCTCTGGCCACAGCTCCCACGCCCGAAGAGCCAGGAGGGAAAGCCGTGCCTCGTTGGAAAGCTCTTTGGCAGCCGCTCGCGTGGCCCCACAGCCCGTGGGGCTGCGGGCTTTGCGGCGGCCGTCAGCCTCGGCGCCACTGGCGCCCACCTGGCGCCGCCGCGCTAGCCTTCGAAGCATTTTCCGGTAGGGCCGCGGCTCTGGCCACAGCTCCCACGCCCGAAGATCCAGGAGAGAAAGCCGTGCCTCGTTGGAAAGCTCTTTGGCAGCCGCTCGCGTGGCCCCACAACCTGTGGGGCTGTGGGCTTTGCGGCGTTCGTCAGCTTCGGCGCCACCGGCACCCACCTGGCGTCTCCGCGCCAGCCGGCGAAGCATTTTCCAGTAGGGCCGTGGCTCTGGCCGCAGCTCCCACGCCCGAAGAGCCAGGAGGGAAAGCCGTGCCTCGTTGGAAAGCTCTTTGGCAGCTGCTCGCGTGGCCCCACAGCCCGTGGGGCTGCGGGCTTTGCGACGGCCATCAGCCTCGGCGCCACCGGCGCCCACCTGGGGCGGCCGCGCCAGCCTGCGAAGCATTTTCCGGTAGGGCCGCGGCTCTTGCCACAGCTCCCACGCCCGAAGAGCCAGGAGGGAAAGCCGTGCCTCGTTGGAAAGCTCTTTGGCAGCCGCTCGCTTGGCCCCACACCCCGTCGGGCTGCGGGCTTTGCGGCGTCCGTCAGCCTCGGCGCCACCGGCGCCCACCTGGTGCCTCCGCGACAGCCCGCGAAGCATTTTCCGGTAGGGCCGCGGCTCTGGCCACAGCTCCCACGCCCGAAGAGCCAGGAGGGAAAGCCGTGCCTCGTTGGAAAGCTCTTTGGCAGCTGTTCGCGTGGCCCCAGAGCCCGTGGGGCTGCGGGCTTTGCGGCGGCCGTCAGCCTCGGCGTCACCGGCGCCCACCTAGCGCGGCCGCGCCAGCCTGCGAAGCATTTTCTGGTTGGGCCGCGGCTCTGGCCACAGCTCCCACGCCCGAAGAGCCAGGAGGGAAAGCCGTGCCTCGTTGGAAAGCTCTTTGGCAGCTGCTCGCGTGGCCCCACAGCCCGTGGGGCTGCGGGCTTTGCGGCTGCCGTCAGCCTCGGCGCCACCGGCGCCCACGTGGCGCCGCCGCGCCAGCCTGCGAAGCATTTTCCGGTAGGGCCGCGGCAGTGGCCACAGCTGCCACGCCCGAAGAACCAGGAGGGAAAGCCGTCCCTCGTTGGAAACCTCTTTGGTAGCCGCTTGCGTGGCCCCACAGCCCGTGGGGCTGCGGGCTTTGCGGCGGCCATCAGCATCGGCGCCACCGGCGCCCACCTGGCGCCGCTGTGCCAGCCTGCGAAGCATTTTCCGGTAGGGCCGCGGCTCTAGCCACAGCTCCCACGCCCGAAGATCCAGGAGAGAAAGCCGTGCCTCGTTGGAAAGCTCTTTGGCAGCCGCTCGCGTGGCCCCACAGCCTGTGGGGCTGCGGGCTTTGCGGCGTTCGTCAGCTTCGGCGCCACCGGCACCCAAGTGGCGCCGCCTCGCCAGCCTGCGAAGCATTTTCCGGTAGGGCCGCGGCTCTGGCCACAGCTCCCACGCCCGAAGAGCCAGGAGGGAAAGCCGTGCCTCGTTGGAAAGCTCTTTGGCAGCCGCTCGCGTGGCCCCACAGCCCGTGGGGCTGCGGGCTTTGCGGCGGCCATCAGCATCGGCGCCACCGGCGCCCACCTGGCGTCTCCGCGCCAGCCGGCGAAGCATTTTCCAGTAGGGCCGTGGCTCTGGCCACAGCTCCCACGCCCGAAGAGCCAGGAGGGAAAGCCGTGCCTCGTTGGAAAGCTCTTTGGCAGCTGCTCGCGTGGCCCCACAGCCCGTGGGACTGCGGGCTTTGCGGCGGCCGTCAGTTTCGGCGAAACCGGCGCCCATCTGGCGCCGCCGCGCCAGCCTGCGAAGCATATTCCGGTAGGGCCGCGGTTCTGGCCACAGCTCCCACGCCCGAAGAGCCAGGAGGGAAAGCCGTGCCTCGTTGGAAAGCTCTTTGGCAGCCGCTCGCGTGGCCCCACAGCCCGTGGGGCTGCGGGCTTTGCGGCGGCCATCAGCCTCGGCGCCACCGGCGCCCACCTGGGGCGGCCGCGCCAGCCTGCGAAGCATTTTCCGGTAGGGCCGCGGCTCTTGCCACAGCTCCCACGCCCGAAGAGCCAGGAGGGAAAGCCGTGCCTCGTTGGAAAGCTCTTTGGCAGCCGCTCACTTGGCCCCACACCCCGTCGGGCTGCGGGCTTTGCGGCGTCCGTCAGCCTCGGCGCCACCGGCGCCCACCTGGTGCCTCCGCGACAGCCCGCGAAGCATTTTCCGGTAGGGCCGCGGCTCTGGCCACAGCTCCCACGCCCGAAGAGCCAGGAGGGAAAGCCGTGCCTCGTTGGAAAGCTCTTTGGCAGCCGCTCGCGTGGCCCCACAGCCCGTGGGGCTGCGGGCTTTGCGGCGGCCGTCAGCCTCGGTGCCATAGGCGCCCACGTGGCGCCGCCGCGCCAGCCTGCGAAGCATTTTCCGGTAGGGCCGCAACTCTGGCCACAGCTCCCACGCCCGAAGAGCCAGCAGGGAAGGCCGTGCCTCGTTGGAAAGCTCTTTGGCAGCCGCTCGCGTGGCCCCACAGCCCGTGGGGCTGCGGGCTTTGCGGCGGCCGTCAGCCTCGGCGCCACCGGCGCTCACCTGGCGCGGCCGCGCCAGCCTGCAAAGGATTTTCCGGTAGGGCCGCGGCTCTGGCCACAGCTCCCACGCCCGAAGAGCCAGGAGGGAAAGCCGTGCCTCGTTGGAAAGCTCTTTGGCAGCCGCTCGCGTGGCCCCACAGCCCGTGGGGCTGCGGGCTTTGCGGCGGCCGTCAGCCTCGGCGCCACCGGCGCCCACCTGGCGCCTCCGCGCCAGCCCGCAAAGCATTTTCCGGTAGGGCCGCGGCTCCGGCCACAGCTCCCACGCCCGAAGAGCCAGGAGGGAAAGCCGTGCCTCGTTGGAAAGCTCTTTGGCAGCTGCTCGCGTGGCCCCACAGCCCGTGGGGCTGCGGGCTTTGCGGCGGCCGTCACCCTCGGCGCCACCGGCGCCCACCTGGCACGGCCGCGCCAACCTGCAAAGCATTTTCCGGTAGGGCCGCGGCTCTGGCCACAGCTCCCACACCCGAAGAGCCAGGAGGGAAAGCCATGCCTCGTTGGAAAGCTCTTTGGCAGCTGCCCGTGTGGCCCCACAGCCCGTGGGGCTTCGGGATTGCGGCGGCCGTCAGCCTCGGCGCCATAGGAGCCCACGTGGCGCCGCCGCGCCAGCCTGCGAAGCATTTTCCGGTAGGGCCGTGGCTCTGGCCACAGCTCCCACGCCCGAAGAGCCAGGAGGGAAAGCCGTGCCTCGTTGGAAAGCTCTTTTGCAGCCACTTGCGTGGCCCCACAGCCCGTGGGGCTGCGGGCTTTGCGGCGGCCGTCAGCCTCGGCGCCACCGGCGCCCACCTGGCGCGGCCGCGCCAGCCTGCGAAGCATTTTCCGGTAGGGCCGCGGCTCTGGCCACAGCTCCCACGGCCGAAGAGCCAGGAGGGAAAGCCGTGCCTCGTTGCAAAGCTCTTTGGCAGCTGCTCACGTGGCCCCACAGCCCGTGGGGCTGTAGGCTTTGCGGCGGCCGTCAGCCTCGGCGCCACCGACGCCCACGTGGCGCCGCTGTGCCAGCCTGCGAAGCATTTTCTGGTAGGGCCACGGCTCTGGCCACAGCTCCCACGCCCAAAGAGCCAGCAGGGAAAGCCATGCCTCGTTGGAAAGCTCTTTGGCAGCCGCTCGCGTGGCCCCACAGCCCGTGGGGCTGCGGGCTTTGCGGCGGCCGTCAGCCTCGGCGCCATAGGCGCTGACGTGGCGCCGCCGCGCCAGCCTGCAAAGCATTTTCCGGTAGGGCCGCGGCTCTGGCCACAGCTCCTACGCTCGAAGAGCCAGGAGAGAAAGCCGTGCCTCGTTGGAAAGCTCTTTGGCAGCCGCTCGCGTGGCCCCACAGCCCGTGGGGCTGTAGGCTTTGCGGCGGCCGTCAGCCTCGGCGCCACCGGCGCCCACCTGGCGCGGCCGCGCCAGCCTGCGAAGCATTTTCCGGTAGGGCCGCGGCTCTGGCCACAGCTCCCACGCCCGAAGAGCCAGGAGGGAAAGCCGTGCCTCGTTGGAAAGCTCTTTGGCAGCCGCTCGCGTGGCCCCACAGCCCGTGGGGCTGCGGGCTTTGCGGCGGCCATCAGCCTCTTCGCCACCGGCGCCCACCTGGCTCCTCCGCGCCAGCCCGCGAAGCATTTTGCAGTAGGGCCGCGGCTCCGGCCACAGCTCCCACGCCCGAAGAGCCAGGAGAGAAAGCCGTGCCTCGTTGGAAAGCTCTTTGGAAGCCGCTCGCGTGGCCCCACAGCCCGTGGGGCTGCGGGCTTTGCGGCGGCCGTCACCCTCGGCGCCATAGGCGCCCACGTGGCGCCTCCGCGCCAGCCAGCAAAGCATTTTCCGGTAGGGCCGCGGCTCTGGCCACAGCTCCCACGCCCGAAGAGCCAGGAGAGAAAGCCGTGCCTCGTTGGAAAGCTCTTTGGCAGCCGCTCGCGTGGCCCCACAGCCCGTGGGGCTGCGGGCTTTGCGGCGGCCGTCAGACTCGGCGCCACCGGCGCCCACCTGGCGCGGCCGCGCCAGCCTACAAAGCATTTTCCGGTAGGGCCGCGGCTCTGGCCACAGCTCCCACGCCCGAAGAGCCAGGAGGGAAAGCTGTGCCTCGTTGGAAAACCCTTTGGCAGCCGCTCGCGTGGCCCCACAACCCGTGGGGCTGCGGGCTTTGCGGCGGCCTTCAGCCTCGGCGCCACCGACGCCCACCTGGCGCGGCCGCGCCAGCCTGCGAAGCATTTTCCGGTAGGGCCGCGGCTCTGGCCACAGCTCCCACGCCCGAAGAGCCAGGAGGGAAAGCCGTGCCTCGTTGGAAAGCTATTTGGCAGCCACTCGCGTGGCCCCACAGCCTGTGGGGCTGCGGGCCTTGCGGCGGCCGTCAGCCTCGGCGCCACCGGCGCCTTCGTGGCGCGACCGCGCCAGCCTGCGAAGCATTTTCTGGTAGGGCCACGGCTCTGGCCACAGCTCCCACGCCCGAAGAGCCAGGAGGGAAAGCCGTGCCTCGTTGGAAAGCTCTTTGGCAGCCGCTCGCGTGGCCCCACAGCCTGTGGGGCTGCGTGGTTTGCGGGGGACGTCAGCCTCGGCGCCACCGGCACCCACCTGGCGCGGCTGCGCCAGCCTGCGAAGCATTTTCCAGTAGGGCCGCGGCTCTGGCCACAGCTTCCACGCCCGAAGAGCCAGGAGGGAAAGCCGTGCCTCGTTGGAAAGCTCTTTGGCAGCTGCCGGCGTGGCCCCACAGCCCGTGGGGCTGCGGGCTTTGCGGCGGCCGTCAGCCTCGGCGCCACCGGCACCCACCTGGCTCCTCCGCGCCAGCCAGCAAAGCATTTTCCGGTAGGGCCGCGGCTCTGGCCACAGCTCCCACGCCCGAAGAGCCAGGAGAGAAAGCCGTGCCTCGTTGGAAAGCACTTTGGCAGCCGCTCGCGTGGCCCCACAGCCCGTGGGGCTGCGGGCTTTGCTGCGGCCGTCACCCTCGGCGCCATAGGCGCCCACGTGGCGCCTCCGCGCCAGCCCGCAAAGCATTTTCCGGTAGGGCCGCGGCTCTGGCCACAGCTCCCACGCCCGAAGAGCCAGGAGAGAAAGCCGTGCCTCGTTGGAAAGCTCTTTGGCAGCCGCTCGCGTGGCCCCACAGCCCGTGGGGCTGCGGGCTTTGTGGCGGCCGTCAGCCTTGGCGCCACCGGCGCCCACCTGGCGCCTCCGCGCCAGCCTACAAAGCATTTTCCGGTAGGGCCGCAGCTCTGGCCACAGCTCCCACGCCCGAAGAGCCAGGAGGGAAAGCCGTGCCTCGTTGGAAAGCTCTTTGGCAGCCGCTCGCGTGGCCCCACAGCCCATGGGGCTGCGGGCTTTGCGGCGGCCGTCAGCCTCGGCGCCATAGGCGCCCACGTGGCGCCTCCGCGCCAGCCTGCGAAGCATTTTCCGGTAGGGCCGCGGCTCTGGCCACAGCTCCCACGCCCGAAGAGCCAGGAGGGAAAGCCGTGCCTCGTTGGAAAACCCTTTGGCAGCCGCTCGCGTGGCCCCACAACCCGTGGGGCTGCGGGCTTTGCGGCGGCCTTCAGCCTCGGCGCCACTGACGCCCACCTGGCGCGGCCGCGCCAGCCTGCGAAGCATTTTCCGGTAGGGCCGCGGCTCTGGCCACAGCTCCCACGCCCGAAGAGCCAGCAGGGAAAGCCGTGCCTCGTTGGAAAGCTCTTTGGCAGCCGCTCGCGTGGCCCCACAGCCTGTGGGGCTGCGTGCTTTGCGGCGGACGTCAGCCTCGGCGACTCCGGCGCCCACCTGGCGCGGCCGCGCCAGCCTGCAAAGCATTTTCCGGTAGGGCCGCGGCTCTGGCCACAGCTCCCACGCCCGAACAGCCAGGAGGGAAAGCCGTGCCTCGTTGGAAAGCTCTTTGGCAGCTGCCGGCGTGGCCCCACAGCCCGTGGGGCTGCGGGCTTTGCGGCGGCCGTCAGCCTCGGCGCCACCGGCGCCCACCTGGCGCCGCTGTGCCAGCCTGCGAAGCATTTTCCGGTAGGGCCACGGCTCTGGCCACAGCTCCCACGCCCGAATAGCCAGGAGGGAAAGCCGTGCCTCGTTGGAAAGCTCTTTGGCAGCCTCTCGCGTGGCCCCACAGCCCGTGGGGCTGCGGGCTTTGTGGCGGCCATCAGCCTCGGCGCCACCGACGCCCACCTGGCGCGGCCGCGCCAGCCTGCGAAGCATTTTCTGGTAGGGCCGCGGCTCTGGCCACAGCTCCCACGCCCGAAGAGCCAGGAGAGAAAGCCGTGCCTCGTTGGAAAGCTCTTTGGCAGCTGCTCGCGTGGCCCCACAGCCCGTGGGGCTGCGGGATTTGCGGAGGCCGTCAGCCTCGCCGCCACCGGCGCCTTCGTGGCGCGACCGCGACAGCCCGCGAAGCATTTTCCAGTAGGGCCGCGGCTCTGGCCACAGCTTCCACGCCCGAAGAGCCAGGAGGGATAGCCGTGCCTCGTTGGAAAGCTCTTTGGCAGCTGCTCGCGTGGCCCCACAGCCCGTGGGGCTGCGGGCTTTGCGGCGGCCGTCAGCCTCGGCGCCACCAGCGCCCACCTGGCGCGACCGCGCCAGCCTGCGAAGCATTTTCCGGTAGGGCCGCGGCTCTGGCCACAGCTCCCACGCCCGAAGAGCCAGGAGGGAAAGCCGTGCCTCGTTGGAAAGCTCTTTGGCAGCCGCTTGCGTGGCCCCACAGCCCGTGGGGCTGCGGGCTTTGCGGCGGCATGAAGCCTCGGCGCCACCGGCGCCCACCTGGCGCGGCCGCGCCAGCCTGCGAAGCATTTTCCGGTAGGGCCGCGGCTCTGGCCACAGCTCCCACGCCTGAAGAGCCAGGAGGGAAAGCCGTGCCTCGTTGGAAAGCTCTTTGGCAGCCGCTTGCGTGGCCCCACAGCCCGTGGGGCTGCGGGCTTTGCGGCAGCCGTCAGCCTCGGCGCCACCGGCGCCCACCTGGCGCGGCCGCGCCAGCCTGCGAAGCATTTTCCGGTAGGGCCGCGGCTCTGGCCACAGCTCCCACGCCCGAAGAGCCAGGAGAGAAAGCCGTGCCTCGTTGGAAAGCTCTTTGGCAGCCGCTCGCGTGGCCCCACAGCCCGTGGGGCTGCGGGCTTTGCGGCGGCCGTCACCCTCGGCGCCATAGGCGCCCACGTGGCGCCTCCGCGCCAGCCAGCAAAGCATTTTCCGGTAGGGCCGCGGCTCTGGCCACAGCTCCCACGCCCGAAGAGCCAGGAGGGAAAGCCGTGCCTCGTTGGAAAGCTCTTTGGCAGCCGCTCGCGTGGCCCCACAGCCCGTGGGGCTGCGGGCTTTGTGGCGGCCGTCAGCCTCGGCGCCACCGGCGCCCAACTGGCGCGGCCGCGCCAGCCTACAAAGCATTTTCCGGTAGGGCCGCGGCTCTGGCCACAGCTCCCACGCCCGAAGAGCCTGGAGGGAAAGCCGTGCCTCGTTGGAAAGCTCTTTTGCAGCCGCTTGCGTGGCCCCACAGCCCGTGGGGCTGCAAGCTTTGCGGCGGCCGTCAGCCTCGGCACCACCGGCACCCACCTGGCGCGGCCGCGCCAACCTGCGAAGCATTTTCCGGTAGGGCCGCGGCTCTGGCCACAGATCCCACGCCCGAAGAGCCAGGAGGGAAAGCCGTGCCTCGTTGGAAAGCTCTTTGGCAGCCGCTCGCGTGGCCCCACAGCCCGTGGGGCTGCGGGCTTTGCGGCGGCCGTCACCCTCGGCGCCATAGGCGCCCACGTGGCGCCTCCGCGCCAGCCTGCGAAGCATTTTCCGGTAGGGCCGCAGCTCTGGCCACAGCTCCCACGCCCGAAGAGCCAGGAGGGAAAGCTGTGCCTTGTTGGAAAACCCTTTGGCAGCCGCTCGCGTGGCCCCACAACCCGTGGGGCTGCGGGCTTTGCGGCGGCCTTCAGCCTCGGCGCCACTGACGCCCACCTGGCGCGGCCGCGCCAGCCTGCGAAGCATTTTCCGGTAGGGGCGCGGCTCTGGCCACAGCTCCCACGCCCGAAGAGCCAGCAGGGAAAGCCGTGCCTCGTTGGAAAGCTATTTGGCAGCCGCTCGCGTGGCCCCACAGCCTGTGGGGCTGCGTGCTTTGCGGCGGCCGTCAGCCTCGGCGCCACCGACGCCCACCTGGCGCCGCCCCGCCAGCCTGCGAAGCATTTTCCGGTAGGGCCGCGGCTCTGGCCACAGCTCCCACGCCCGAAGAGCCAGGAGGGAAAGCCGTGCCTCGTTGGAAAGCTCTTTGGCAGCTGCTCGCGTGGCCCCACAGCCCGTGGGGCTGCGGGCTTTGCGGCGGCCGTCAGCCTCGGCGCCACCGGCGCCCACCTGGCACGGCCGCGCCAACCTGCAAAGCATTTTCCGGTAGGGCCGCGGCTCTGGCCACAGCTCCCACACCCGAAGAGCCAGGAGGGAAAGCCATGCCTCGTTGGAAAGCTCTTTGGCAGCTGCCCGTGTGGCCCCACAGCCCGTGGGGCTTCGGGATTGCGGCGGCCGTCAGCCTCGGCGCCATAGGAGCCCACGTGGCGCCGCCGCGCCAGCCTGCGAAGCATTTTCCGGTAGGGCCGTGGCTCTGGCCACAGCTCCCACGCCCGAAGAGCCAGGAGGGAAAGCCGTGCCTCGTTGGAAAGCTCTTTTGCAGCCGCTTGCGTGGCCCCACAGCCCGTGGGGCTGCGGGCTTTGCGGCGGCCGTCAGCCTCGGCGCCACCGGCGCCCACCTGGCGCGGCCGCGCCAGCCTGCGAAGCATTTTCCGGTAGGGCCGCGGCTCTGGCCACAGCTCCCACGGCCGAAGAGCCAGGAGGGAAAGCCGTGCCTCGTTGCAAAGCTCTTTGGCAGCTGCTCGCGTGGCCCCACAGCCCGTGGGGCTGTAGGCTTTGCGGCGGCCGTCAGCCTCGGCGCCACCGACGCCCACGTGGCGCCGCTGTGCCAGCCTGCGAAGCATTTTCTGGTAGGGCCACGGCTCTGGCCACAGCTCCCACGCCCAAAGAGCCAGCAGGGAAAGCCATGCCTCGTTGGAAAGCTCTTTGGCAGCCGCTCGCGTGGCCCCACAGCCCGTGGGGCTGCGGGCTTTGCGGCGGCCGTCAGCCTCGGCGCCATAGGCGCTGACGTGGCGCCGCCGCGCCAGCCTGCAAAGCATTTTCCGGTAGGGCCGCGGCTCTGGCCACAGCTCCTATGCTCGAAGAGCCAGGAGAGAAAGCCGTGCCTCGTTGGAAAGCTCTTTGGCAGCCGCTCGCGTGGCCCCACAGCCCGTGGGGCTGTAGGCTTTGCGGCGGCCGTCAGCCTCGGCGCCACCGGCGCCCACCTGGCGCGGCCGCGCCAGCCTGCGAAGCATTTTCCGGTAGGGCCGCGGCTCTGGCCACAGCTCCCACGCCCGAAGAGCCAGGAGGGAAAGCCGTGCCTCGTTGGAAAGCTCTTTGGCAGCCGCTCGCGTGGCCCCACAGCCCGTGGGGCTGCGGGCTTTGCGGCGGCCATCAGCCTCTTCGCCACCGGCGCCCACCTGGCTCCTCCGCGCCAGCCCGCGAAGCATTTTGCAGTAGGGCCGCGGCTCCGGCCACAGCTCCCACGCCCGAAGAGCCAGGAGAGAAAGCCGTGCCTCGTTGGAAAGCTCTTTGGAAGCCGCTCGCGTGGCCCCACAGCCCGTGGGGCTGCGGGCTTTGCGGCGGCCGTCAGCCTCGGCGCCATAGGCGCCCACGTGGCGCCTCCGCGCCAGCCAGCAAAGCATTTTCCGGTAGGGCCGCGGCTCTGGCCACAGCTCCCACGCCCGAAGAGCCAGGAGAGAAAGCCGTGCCTCGTTGGAAAGCTCTTTGGCAGCCGCTCGCGTGGCCCCACAGCCCGTGGGGCTGCGGGCTTTGCGGCGGCCGTCAGACTCGGCGCCACCGGCGCCCACCTGGCGCGGCCGCGCCAGCCTACAAAGCATTTTCCGGTAGGGCCGCGGCTCTGGCCACAGCTCCCACGCCCGAAGAGCCAGGAGGGAAAGCTGTGCCTCGTTGGAAAACCCTTTGGCAGCCGCTCGCGTGGCCCCACAACCCGTGGGGCTGCGGGCTTTGCGGCGGCCTTCAGCCTCGGCGCCACCGACGCCCACCTGGCGCGGCCGCGCCAGCCTGCGAAGCATTTTCCGGTAGGGCCGCGGCTCTGGCCACAGCTCCCACGCCCGAAGAGCCAGGAGGGAAAGCCGTGCCTCGTTGGAAAGCTATTTGGCAGCCACTCGCGTGGCCCCACAGCCTGTGGGGCTGCGGGCCTTGCGGCGGCCGTCAGCCTCGGCGCCACCGGCGCCTTCGTGGCGCGACCGCGCCAGCCTGCGAAGCATTTTCTGGTAGGGCCACGGCTCTGGCCACAGCTCCCACGCCCGAAGAGCCAGGAGGGAAAGCCGTGCCTCGTTGGAAAGCTCTTTGGCAGCCGCTCGCGTGGCCCCACAGCCTGTGGGGCTGCGTGGTTTGCGGCGGACGTCAGCCTCGGCGCCACCGGCACCCACCTGGCGCGGCTGCGCCAGCCTGCGAAGCATTTTCCAGTAGGGCCGCGGCTCTGGCCACAGCTTCCACGCCCGAAGAGCCAGGAGGGAAAGCCGTGCCTCGTTGGAAAGCTCTTTGGCAGCTGCCGGCGTGGCCCCACAGCCCGTGGGGCTGCGGGCTTTGCGGCGGCCGTCAGCCTCGGCGCCACCGGCACCCACCTGGCTCCTCCGCGCCAGCCAGCAAAGCATTTTCCGGTAGGGCCGCGGCTCTGGCCACAGCTCCCACGCCCGAAGAGCCAGGAGAGAAAGCCGTGCCTCGTTGGAAAGCACTTTGGCAGCCGCTCGCGTGGCCCCACAGCCCGTGGGGCTGCGGGCTTTGCTGCGGCCGTCACCCTCGGCGCCATAGGCGCCCACGTGGCGCCTCCGCGCCAGCCCGCAAAGCATTTTCCGGTAGGGCCGCGGCTCTGGCCACAGCTCCCACGCCCGAAGAGCCAGGAGAGAAAGCCGTGCCTCGTTGGAAAGCTCTTTGGCAGCCGCTCGCGTGGCCCCACAGCCCGTGGGGCTGCGGGCTTTGTGGCGGCCGTCAGCCTTGGCGCCACCGGCGCCCACCTGGCGCCTCCGCGCCAGCCTACAAAGCATTTTCCGGTAGGGCCGCAGCTCTGGCCACAGCTCCCACGCCCGAAGAGCCAGGAGGGAAAGCCGTGCCTCGTTGGAAAGCTCTTTGGCAGCCGCTCGCGTGGCCCCACAGCCCATGGGGCTGCGGGCTTTGCGGCGGCCGTCAGCCTCGGCGCCATAGGCGCCCACGTGGCGCCTCCGCGCCAGCCTGCGAAGCATTTTCCGGTAGGGCCGCGGCTCTGGCCACAGCTCCCACGCCCGAAGAGCCAGGAGGGAAAGCCGTGCCTCGTTGGAAAACCCTTTGGCAGCCGCTCGCGTGGCCCCACAACCCGTGGGGCTGCGGGCTTTGCGGCGGCCTTCAGCCTCGGCGCCACTGACGCCCACCTGGCGCGGCCGCGCCAGCCTGCGAAGCATTTTCCGGTAGGGCCGTGGCTCTGGCCACAGCTCCCACGCCCGAAGAGCCAGCAGGGAAAGCCGTGCCTCGTTGGAAAGCTCTTTGGCAGCCGCTCGCGTGGCCCCACAGCCTGTGGGGCTGCGTGCTTTGCGGCGGACGTCAGCCTCGGCGACTCCGGCGCCCACCTGGCGCGGCCGCGCCAGCCTGCAAAGCATTTTCCGGTAGGGCCGCGGCTCTGGCCACAGCTCCCACGCCCGAACA
Organism: Chroicocephalus ridibundus; assembly: GCF_963924245.1. Classification (NCBI taxonomy): domain Eukaryota; kingdom Metazoa; phylum Chordata; class Aves; order Charadriiformes; family Laridae; genus Chroicocephalus; species Chroicocephalus ridibundus. The sequence goes on along the minus strand of NW_026961580.1, from coordinate 708,007 downwards.
GCCAGGAGGGAAAGCCGTGCCTCGTTGGAAAGCTCTTTGGCAGCTGCCGGCGTGGCCCCACAGCCCGTGGGGCTGCGGGCTTTGCGGCGGCCGTCAGCCTCGGCGCCACCGGCGCCCACCTGGCGCCGCTGTGCCAGCCTGCGAAGCATTTTCCGGTAGGGCCACGGCTCTGGCCACAGCTCCCACGCCCGAATAGCCAGGAGGGAAAGCCGTGCCTCGTTGGAAAGCTCTTTGGCAGCCTCTCGCGTGGCCCCACAGCCCGTGGGGCTGCGGGCTTTGTGGCGGCCATCAGCCTCGGCGCCACCGACGCCCACCTGGCGCGGCCGCGCCAGCCTGCGAAGCATTTTCTGGTAGGGCCGCGGCTCTGGCCACAGCTCCCACGCCCGAAGAGCCAGGAGAGAAAGCCGTGCCTCGTTGGAAAGCTCTTTGGCAGCTGCTCGCGTGGCCCCACAGCCCGTGGGGCTGCGGGATTTGCGGAGGCCGTCAGCCTCGCCGCCACCGGCGCCTTCGTGGCGCGACCGCGACAGCCCGCGAAGCATTTTCCAGTAGGGCCGCGGCTCTGGCCACAGCTTCCACGCCCGAAGAGCCAGGAGGGATAGCCGTGCCTCGTTGGAAAGCTCTTTGGCAGCTGCTCGCGTGGCCCCACAGCCCGTGGGGCTGCGGGCTTTGCGGCGGCCGTCAGCCTCGGCGCCACCAGCGCCCACCTGGCGCGACCGCGCCAGCCTGCGAAGCATTTTCCGGTAGGGCCGCGGCTCTGGCCACAGCTCCCACGCCCGAAGAGCCAGGAGGGAAAGCCGTGCCTCGTTGGAAAGCTCTTTGGCAGCCGCTTGCGTGGCCCCACAGCCCGTGGGGCTGCGGGCTTTGCGGCGGCATGAAGCCTCGGCGCCACCGGCGCCCACCTGGCGCGGCCGCGCCAGCCTGCGAAGCATTTTCCGGTAGGGCCGCGGCTCTGGCCACAGCTCCCACGCCTGAAGAGCCAGGAGGGAAAGCCGTGCCTCGTTGGAAAGCTCTTTGGCAGCCGCTTGCGTGGCCCCACAGCCCGTGGGGCTGCGGGCTTTGCGGCAGCCGTCAGCCTCGGCGCCACCGGCGCCCACCTGGCGCGGCCGCGCCAGCCTGCGAAGCATTTTCCGGTAGGGCCGCGGCTCTGGCCACAGCTCCCACGCCCGAAGAGCCAGGAGAGAAAGCCGTGCCTCGTTGGAAAGCTCTTTGGCAGCCGCTCGCGTGGCCCCACAGCCCGTGGGGCTGCGGGCTTTGCGGCGGCCGTCACCCTCGGCGCCATAGGCGCCCACGTGGCGCCTCCGCGCCAGCAAGCAAAGCATTTTCCGGTAGGGCCGCGGCTCTGGCCACAGCTCCCACGCCCGAAGAGCCAGGAGGGAAAGCCGTGCCTCGTTGGAAAGCTCTTTGGCAGCCGCTCGCGTGGCCCCACAGCCCGTGGGGCTGCGGGCTTTGTGGCGGCCGTCAGCCTCGGCGCCACCGGCGCCCAACTGGCGCGGCCGCGCCAGCCTACAAAGCATTTTCCGGTAGGGCCGCGGCTCTGGCCACAGCTCCCACGCCCGAAGAGCCTGGAGGGAAAGCCGTGCCTCGTTGGAAAGCTCTTTTGCAGCCGCTTGCGTGGCCCCACAGCCCGTGGGGCTGCGGGCTTTGCGGCGGCCGTCAGCCTCGGCACCACCGGCACCCACCTGGCGCGGCCGCGCCAACCTGCGAAGCATTTTCCGGTAGGGCCGCGGCTCTGGCCACAGATCCCACGCCCGAAGAGCCAGGAGGGAAAGCCGTGCCTCGTTGGAAAGCTCTTTGGCAGCCGCTCGCGTGGCCCCACAGCCCGTGGGGCTGCGGGCTTTGCGGCGGCCGTCACCCTCGGCGCCATAGGCGCCCACGTGGCGCCTCCGCGCCAGCCTGCGAAGCATTTTCCGGTAGGGCCGCAGCTCTGGCCACAGCTCCCACGCCCGAAGAGCCAGGAGGGAAAGCTGTGCCTCGTTGGAAAACCCTTTGGCAGCCGCTCGCGTGGCCCCACAACCCGTGGGGCTGCGGGCTTTGCGGCGGCCTTCAGCCTCGGCGCCACTGACGCCCACCTGGCGCGGCCGCGCCAGCCTGCGAAGCATTTTCCGGTAGGGGCGCGGCTCTGGCCACAGCTCCCACGCCCGAAGAGCCAGCAGGGAAAGCCGTGCCTCGTTGGAAAGCTATTTGGCAGCCGCTCGCGTGGCCCCACAGCCTGTGGGGCTGCGTGCTTTGCGGCGGCCATCAGCCTCGGCGCCACCGACGCCCACCTGGCGCCGCCCCGCCAGCCTGCGAAGCATTTTCCGGTAGGGCCGCGGCTCTGGCCACAGCTCCCACGCCCGAAGAGCCAGGAGGGAAAGCCGTGCCTCGTTGGAAAGCTCTTTGGCAGCTGCTCGCGTGGCCCCACAGCCCGTGGGGCTGCGGGCTTTGCGGCGGCCGTCAGCCTCGGCGCCACCGGCGCCTACCTGGCGCGGCCGTGCCAGCCTGCGAAGCATTTTCCGGTAGGGCCACGGGTCTGGCCACAGCTCCCACGCCCGAAGAGCCAGGAGGGAAAGCCGTGCCTCGTTGGAAAGCTCTTTGGCAGCCGCTTGCGTGGCCCCACAGCCCGTAGGGCTGCGTGGTTTGCGGCGGACGTCAGCCTCGGCGCCACCGGCACCCACCTGGCGCGGCCGCGCCAGCCTGCGAAGCATTTTCCGGTAGGGCCGCGGCTCTGGCCACAGCTCCCATGCCCGAAGAGCCAGGAGGGAAAGCCGTGCCTCGTTGGAAAGCTCTTTGGCAGCCGCTCGCGTGGCCCCACAGCCCGTGGGGCTGCGGGCTTTGCGGCGGCATGAAGCCTCGGCGCCACCGGCGCCCACCTGGCGGTGCCGCGCCAGCCTGCGAAGCATTTTCCGGTAGGGCCGCGGCTCTGGCCACAGCTCCCACGCCCGAAGAGCCTGGAGGGAAAGCCGTGCCTCGTTGGAAAGCTCTTTTGCAGCCGCTTGCGTGGCCCCACAGCCCGTGGGGCTGCGGGCTTTGCGGCGGCCGTCAGCCTCGGCACCACCGGCACCCACCTGGCGCGGCCGCGCCAACCTGCGAAGCATTTTCCGGTAGGGCCGCGGCTCTGGCCACAGATCCCACGCCCGAAGAGCCAGGAGGGAAAGCCGTGCCTCGTTGGAAAGCTCTTTGGCAGCCGCTCGCGTGGCCCCACAGCCCGTGGGGCTGCGGGCTTTGCGGCGGCCGTCACCCTCGGCGCCATAGGCGCCCACGTGGCGCCTCCGCGCCAGCCTGCGAAGCATTTTCCGGTAGGGCCGCAGCTCTGGCCACAGCTCCCACGCCCGAAGAGCCAGGAGGGAAAGCTGTGCCTCGTTGGAAAACCCTTTGGCAGCCGCTCGCGTGGCCCCACAACCCGTGGGGCTGCGGGCTTTGCGGCGGCCTTCAGCCTCGGCGCCACTGACGCCCACCTGGCGCGGCCGCGCCAGCCTGCGAAGCATTTTCCGGTAGGGGCGCGGCTCTGGCCACAGCTCCCACGCCCGAAGAGCCAGCAGGGAAAGCCGTGCCTCGTTGGAAAGCTATTTGGCAGCCGCTCGCGTGGCCCCACAGCCTGTGGGGCTGCGTGCTTTGCGGCGGCCGTCAGCCTCGGCGCCACCGACGCCCACCTGGCGCCGCCCCGCCAGCCTGCGAAGCATTTTGCGGTAGGGCCACGGCTCTGGCGACAGCTCCCACGCCCGAAGAGCCAGGAGGGAAAGCCGTGCCTTGTTGGAAAGCTCTTTGGCAGCTGCTCGCGTGGCCCCACAGCTCGTGGGGCTGCGGGCTTTGCGGCGGCCGTCAGCCTCGGCGCAACCGGCGCCCACCTGGCGCCACCGCGCCAGCCTGCGAAGCATTTTGCGGTAGGGCCACGGCTCTGGCGACAGCTCCCACGCCCGAAGAGCCAGGAGGGAAAGCCGTGCCTCGTTGGAAAGCTCTTTGGCAGCCGATCGCGTGGCCCCACAGCCCATGGAGCTGCGGGCTTTGCGGCGGCCGTCAGCCTCGGCGCCATCGACGCCCACCTGGCGCCGCCGCGCCAGCCTGCGAAGCATTTTCCGGTAGGGCCGCGGCTCTGGCCACAGCTCCCACGCCCGAAGAGCCAGGAGGGAAAGCCGTGCCTCGTTGGAAAGCTCTTTGGCAGCCGCTCGCGTGGCCCCACAGCCCGTGGGGCTGCGGGCTTTGCGGCGGCCGTCAGCCTCGGCGCCACCGGCGCCCACCTGGCGCCGCCGTGCCAGCCTGCGAAGCATTTTCCGGTAGGGCTGCGGCTCTGGCCACAGCTCCCACGCCCGAAGAGCCAGGAGGGAAAGCCGTGCCTCGTTGGAAAGCTCTTTGGCAGCCGCTCGCGTGGCCCCACAGCCCGTGGGGCTGCGGGCTTTGCGGCGGCCGTCAGCCTCGGCGCCACCGGCGCCCACCTGGCGCCGCCGTGCCAGCCTGCGAAGCATTTTCCGGTAGGGCTGCGGCTCTGGCCACAGCTCCCACGCCCGAAGAGCCAGGAGGGAAAGCCGTGCCTCGTTGGAAAGCTCTTTGGCAGCTGCTCGCGTGGCCCCACAGCCCATGGGGCTGCGGGCTTTGCGGCGGCCGTCAGCCTCGGTGCCACCGACGCCCACCTGGCGCGGCCGCGCCAGCCTGCGAAGCATTTTCCGGTAGGGCTGCGGCTCTGACCACAGCTCCCACGCCCGAAGAGCCAGGAGGGAAAGCCGTGCCTCGTTGGAAAGCTCCTTGGCAGCCGCTTGCGTGGCCCCAGAGCCCGTGGGGCTGCGGGCTTTGCAGCGGCCGTCAGCCTCGGCGCCACCGGCGCCCACCTGGCGCCGCTGTGCCAGCCTGCGAAGCATTTTCCGGTAGGGCCGCGGCTCTGGCCACAGCTGCCACGCCCGAAGAGCCAGGAGGGAAAGCCGTGCCTCGTTGGAAAGCTCTTTGGCAGCCGCTCGCGTGGCCCCACAGCCCGTGGGGCTGCGGGCTTTGCAGCGGCCGTCAGCCTCGGCGCCACCGGCGCCCACCTGGCGCCGCTGTGCCAGCCTGCGAAGCATTTTCCAGTAGGGCCGCGGCTCTGGCCACAGCTCCCACGCCCGAAGAGCCAGGAGGGAAAGCCGTGCCTCGTTGGAAAGCTCTTTGGCAGCCGCTCGCGTGGCCCCACAGCCCGTAGGGCTGCGGGCTTTGCGGCGGCCGTCAGCCTCGGCGCCACCGGCGCCCACCTGGCGCCGCCGCGCCAGCCTGCGAAGCATTTTCCGGTTGGGCCGCGGCTCTGGCCACAGCTTCCACGCCCGAAGAGCCAGGAGGGAAAGCCGTGCCTCGTTGGAAAGCTCTTTGGCAGCCGCTCCCGTGGCCCCACAGCCCGTGGGGCTGCGGGCTTTGTGGCGGCCGACAGCCTCGGCGCCACCGGCGCCCACCTGTCACGGCCGCGCCAGCCTGCGAAGCATTTTCCGGTAGGGCCGCGGCTCTGGCCATAGCTCCCACGCCCGAAGAGCCAGGAGGGAAAGCCGTGCCTCGTTGGAAAGCTCTTTGGCAGCCGCTCGCGTGGCCCCACAGCCCGTGGGGCTGCGGGCTTTGCGGCGGCCTTCAGCCTCGGCGCCACCGGAGCCCTCCTGGCGCGGCCGCGCCAGCCTGCGAAGCATTTTCCGGTAGGGCCGCGGCTCTGGCCACAGCTCCCACGCCCGAAGAGCCAGGAGGGAAAGCCGTGCCTCGTTGGAAAGCTCTTTGGCAGCCGCCCGCGTGGCCCCACAGCCCGTGGGGCTGCGGGCTTTGCGGCGGCCGTCAGCCTCGGCGCCACCGGCGCCCTTGTGGCGGGCCGCGCCAGCCCGCGAAGCTTTTTCCGGTAGGGCCGCGGCTCTGGCCACAGCTTCCATGCCCGAAGAGCCAGGAGGGAAAGCCGTGCCTCGTTGGAAAGCTCTTTGGCAGCTGCTCGCGTTGCCCCACAGCCCGTGGGGCTGCGGGCTTTGCGGCGGCCGTCAGCCTCGGCGCCACCGGCGCCCACCTGGCGCGGCCGCGCCAGCCTGCGAAGCATTTTCCGGTAGGGCCGCGGCTCTGGCCACAGCTTCCACGCCCGAAGAGCCAGGAGGGAAAGCCGTGCCTCGTTGGAAAGCTCTTTGGCAGCCGCTCGCGTGGCCCCACAGATCGTGGGGCTGCGGGCTTTGCGGCGGCCGTCAGCCTCGGCGCCACCGGCGCCCACCTGGCGCGGCCGCGCCAGCCTGCGAAGCATTTTCCGGTAGGGCCGCGGCTCTGGCCACAGCTTCCACGCTCGAAGAGCCAGGAGGGAAAGCCGTGCCTCGTTGGAAAGCTCTTTGGCAGCCGCTTGCGTGGCCCCACAGCCCGTGGGGCTGCGGGCTTTGCGGCGGCCGTCAGCCTCGGCGCCACCGGCGCCCACCTGGCGCGGCCGCGCCAGCCTGCGAAGCATTTTCCGGTAGGGCCGCGGCTCTGGCCACAGCTCCCACGCCCGAAGAGCCAGGAGGGAAAGCCGTGCCTCGTTGGAAAGCTCTTTGGCAGCTGCTCGCGTGGCCCCACAGCCCATGGGGCTGCGGGCTTTGCGGCGGACGTCAGCCTCGGCGCCACCGGCGCCCACCTGGCGCGGCCGCGCCAGCCTGCGAAGCATTTTCCGGTAGGGCCGCGGCTCTGGCCACAGCTCCCACGCCCGAAGAGCCAGGAGGGAAAGCCGTGCCTCGTTGGAAAGCTCTTTGGCAGCTGCTCGCGTTGCCCCACAGCCCGTGGGGCTGCGGGCTTTGCGGCGGCCGTCAGCCTCGGCGCCACCGGCGCCCACCTGGCGCCTCCGCGCCAGCCCGCGAAGCATTTTCCGGTAGGGCTGCGGCTCTGACGACAGCTCTCATGCCCGAAGAGCCAGGAGGGAAAGCCGTGCCTCGTTGGAAAGCTCTTTGGCAGCTGCTCGCGTGGCCCCACAGCCCGTGGGGCTGCGGGCTTTGCGACGGCCGTCAGCCTCGGCGCCACCGGCGCCCACCTGGCGCAGCCGCGCCAGCCTGCGAAGCATTTTCCGGTAGGGCCGCGGCTCTGGCCACAGCTCCCACGTCCGAAGAGCCAGGAGGGAAAGCCGTGCCTCGTTGGAAAGCTCTTTGGCAGCCGCTCGCGTGGCCCCACAGCCCGTGGGGTTGCGGGCTTTGCGGCGGCCTTCAGCCTCGGCGCCACCGGAGCTCACCTGGCGCGGCCGCGCCAGCCTGCGAAGCATTTTCCGGTAGGGCCGCGGCTCTGGCCACAGCTCCCACGCCCGAAGAGCCAGGAGGGAAAGCCGTGCCTCGTTGCAAAGCTCTTTGGCAGCCGCTCGCGTGGCCCCACAGCCCGTGTGGCTGCGGGCTTTGCGACGGCCGTCAGCCTCGGCGCCACCGGCGCCCTAGTGGCGGGCCGCGCCAGCCTGCGAAGCATTTTCCGGTAGGGCCGCGGCTCTGGCCACAGCTTCCACGCCCGAAGAGCCAGGAGGGAAAGCCGTGCCTCGTTGGAAAGCTCTTTGGCAGCCGCTCGCGTGGCCCCACAGCCCGTGGGGCTGCGGGCTTTGCGGCGGCCGTCAGCCTCAGCGCCACCGGAGCCCACCTGGCGCGGCCGTGCCTGCCTGCGAAGCATTTTCCGGTAGGGCCGCGGCTCTGGCCACAGCTCCCACGCCCGAAGAGCCAGGAGGGAAAGCCGTGCCTCGTTGGAAAGCTCTTTGGCAGCCGCTCGCGTGGCCCCACAGCCCGTGGGGCTGCGGGCTTTGCGGCGGCCTTCAGCCTCGGCGCCACCGGAGCCCACCTGGCGCGGCCGCGCCAGCCTGCGAAGCATTTTCCGGTAGGGCCGCGGCTCTGGCCACAGCTTCCACGCCCGAAGAGCCAGGAGGGAAAGCCGTGCCTCGTTGGAAAGCTCTTTGGCAGCCGCTTGCGTGGCCCCACAGCCCGTGGGGCTGCGGGCTTTGCGGCGGCCGTCAGCCTCGGCGCCACCGGCGCCCACCTGGCGCGGCCGCACCAGCCTGCGAAGCATGTTCCGGTAGGGCCGCGGCTCTGGCCACAGCTCCCACGCCCGAAGAGCCAGGAGGGAAAGCCGTGCCTCGTTGGAAAGCTCTTTGGCAGCCGCTCGCGTGGCCCCACAGCCCGTGGGGCTGCGGGCTTTGCGGCGGCCGTCAGCCTCGGCGCCACCGGCGCCCACCTGGCGTGGCCGCGCCAGCCTGCGAAGCATTTTCCGGTAGGGCCGCGGCTCTGGCCACAGCTCCCACGCCCGAAGAGCCAGGAGGGAAAGCCGTGCCTCGTTGCAAAGCTCTTTGGCAGCTGCTCGCGTGGCCCCACAGCCCGTGGGGCTGCGGGCTTTGCGGCGGACGTCAGCCTCGGCGCCACCGGCGCCCACCTGGCGCGGCCGCGCCAGCCTGCGAAGCATTTTCCGGTAGGGCCGCGGCTCTGGCCACAGCTCCCACGCCCGAAGAGCCAGGAGGGAAAGCCGTGCCTCGTTGGAAAGCTCTTTGGCAGCTGCTCGCGTTGCCCCACAGCCCGTGGGGCTGCGGGCTTTGCGGCGGCCGTCAGCCTCGGCGCCACCGGCGCCCTCGTGGCGCGGCCGCGCCAGCCCGCGAAGCATTTTCCGGTAGGGCCGCGGCTCTGGCCACAGCTTCCACGCCCGAAGAGCCAGGAGGGAATGCCGTGCCTCGTTGGAAAGCTCTTTGGCAGCTGCTCGCGTGGCCCCACAGCCCGTGGGGCTGCGGGCTTTGCGGCGGCCGTCAGCCTCGGCACCACCGGCGCCCTAGTGGCGGGCCGCGCCAGCCTGCGAAGCATTTTCCGGTACGGCCGCTACTCTGGCCACAGCTCCCACACCCGAAGAGCCAGGAGGGAAAGCCGTGCCTCGTTGGAAAGCTCTTTGGCAGCCTCTTGCGTGGCCCCACAGCCCGTAGGGCTGCGGGCTTTGCGGCGGCCGTCAGCCTCGGCGCCACCGGCGCCCACCTGGCGCCTCCGCGCCAGCCCGCGAAGCATTTTCCGGTAGGGCTGCGGCTCTGACGACAGCTCTCATGCCCGAAGAGCCAGGAGGGAAAGCCGTGCCTCGTTGGAAAGCTCTTTGGCAGCTGCTCGCGTGGCCCCACAGCCCGTGGGGCTGCGGGCTTTGCGACGGCCGTCAGCCTCGGCGCCACCGGCGCCCACCTGGCGCAGCAGCGCCAGCCTGCGAAGCATTTTCCGGTAGGGCCGCGGCTCTGGCCACAGCTCCCACGTCCGAAGAGCCAGGAGGGAAAGCCGTGCCTCGTTGGAAAGCTCTTTGGCAGCCGCTCGCGTGGCCCCACAGCCCGTGGGGCTGCGGGCTTTGCGACGGCCTTCAGCCTCGGCGCCACCGGCGCCCTAGTGGCGGGCCGCGCCAGCCTGCGAAGCATTTTCCGGTAGGGCCGCGGCTCTGGCCACAGCTTCCACGCCCGAAGAGCCAGGAGGGAAAGCCCTGCCTCGTTGGAAAGCTCTTTGGCAGCCGCTTGCGTGGCCCCACAGCCCGTGGGGCTGCGGGCTTTGCGGCGGCCGTCAGCCTCGGCGCCACCGGCGCCCACCTGGCGCAGCCGCGCCAGCCTGCGAAGCATTTTCCGGTAGGGCCGCGGCTCTGGCCACAGCTCCCACGCCCGAAGAGCCAGGAGGGAAAGCCGTGCCTCGTTGGAAAGCTCTTTGGCAGCCGCTCGCGTGGCCCCACAGCCCGTGGGGCTGCGGGCTTTGTGGCGGCCTTCAGCCTCGGCGCCACCGGAGCCCACCTGGCGCGGCCGCGCCAGCCTGCGAAGCATGTTCCGGTAGGGCCGCGGCTCTGGCCACAGCTCCCACGCCCGAAGAGCCAGGAGGGAAAGCCGTGCCTCGTTGCAAAGCTCTTTGGCAGCTGCTCGCGTGGCCCCACAGCCCGTGGGGCTGCGGGCTTTGCGGCGGCCGTCAGCCTCGGCGCCACCGGCGCCCTCGTGGCGCGGCCGCGCCAGCCCGCGAAGCATTTTCCGGTAGGGCCGCGGCTCTGGCCACAGCTCCCACGTCCGAAGAGCCAGGAGGGAAAGCCGTGCCTCGTTGGAAAGCTCTTTGGCAGCCGCTCGCGTGGCCCCACAGCCCGTGGGGTTGCGGGCTTTGCGGCGGCCTTCAGCCTCGGCGCCACCGGAGCTCACCTGGCGCGGCCGCGCCAGCCTGCGAAGCATTTTCCGGTAGGGCCGCGGCTCTGGCCACAGCTCCCACGCCCGAAGAGCCAGGAGGGAAAGCCGTGCCTCGTTGGAAAGCTCTTTGGCAGCCGCTCGCGTGGCCCCACAGCCCGTGGGGCTGCGGGCTTTGCGACGGCCGTCAGCCTCGGCGCCACCGGCGCCCTAGTGGCGGGCCGCGCCAGCCTGCGAAGCATTTTCCGGTAGGGCCGCGGCTCTGGCCACAGCTTCCACGCCCGAAGAGCCAGGAGGGAAAGCCGTGCCTCGATGGAAAGCTCTTTGGCAGCCGCTTGCGTGGCCCCACAGCCCGTGGGGCTGCGGGCTTTGCGGCGGCCGTCAGCCTCGGCGCCACCGGCGCCCACCTGGCGCAGCCGCGCCAGCCTGCGAAGCATTTTCCGGTAGGGCCGCGGCTCTGGCCACAGCTCCCACGCCCGAAGAGCCAGGAGGGAAAGCCGTGCCTCGTTGGAAAGCTCTTTGGCAGCTGCTCGCGTGGCCCCACAGCCCGTGGGGCTGCGGGCTTTGAGGCGGACGTCAGCCTCGACGCCACCGGCGCCCACCTGGCGCGGCCGCGCCAGCCTGCGAAGCCTTTTCCGGTAGGGCCGCGGCTCTGGCCACAGCTCCCACGCCCGAAGAGCCAGGAGGGAAAGCCGTGCCTCGTTGGAAAGCTCTTTGGCAGCCGCTCGCGTGGCCCCACAGCCCGTGGGGCTGCGGGCTTTGCGGCGGCCGTCAGCCTCAGCGCCACCGGAGCCCACCTGGCGCGGCCGTGCCAGCCTGCGAAGCATTTTCCGGTAGGGCCGCGGCTCTGGCCACAGCTCCCACGCCCGAAGAGCCAGGAGGGAAAGCCGTGCCTCGTTGGAAAGCTCTTTGGCAGCCGCTCGCGTGGCCCCACAGCCCGTGGGGCTGCGGGCTTTGCGGCGGCCTTCAGCCTCGGCGCCACCGGAGCCCACCTGGCGCGGCCGCGCCAGCCTGCGAAGCATTTTCCGGTAGGGCCGCGGCTCTGGCCACAGCTTCCACGCCCGAAGAGCCAGGAGGGAAAGCCGTGCCTCGTTGGAAAGCTCTTTGGCAGCCGCTTGCGTGGCCCCACAGCCCGTGGGGCTGCGGGCTTTGCGGCGGCCGTCAGCCTCGGCGCCACCGGCGCCCACCTGGCGCGGCCGCGCCAGCCTGCGAAGCATGTTCCGGTAGGGCCGCGGCTCTGGCCACAGCTCCCACGCCCGAAGAGCCAGGAGGGAAAGCCGTGCCTCGTTGGAAAGCTCTTTGGCAGCCGCTCGCGTGGCCCCACAGCCCGTGGGGCTGCGGGCTTTGCGGCGGACGTCAGCCTCGGCGCCACCGGCGCCCTCCTGGCGCGGCCGCGCCAGCCTGCGAAGCATTTTCCGGTAGGGCCGCGGCTCTGGCCACAGCTCCCACGCCAGAAGAGCCAGGAGGGAAAGCCGTGCCTCGTTGGAAAGCTCTTTGGCAGCCGCTCGCGTGGCCCCACAGCCCGTGGGGCTGCGGGCTTTGCGGCGGCCTTCAGCCTCGGCGCCACCGGAGCCCTCCTGGCGCGGCCGCGCCAGCCTGCGAAGCATTTTCCGGTAGGGCCGCGGCTCTGGCCACAGCTCCCACGCCCGAAGAGCCAGGAGGGAAAGCTGTGCCTCCTTGGAAAGCTCTTTGGCAGCCGCCCGCGTGGCCCCACAGCCCGTGGGGCTGCGGGCTTTGCGGCGGCCGTCAGCCTCGGCGCCACCGGCGCCCTTGTGGCGGGCCACGCCAGCCCGCGAAGCATTTTCCGGTAGGGCCGCGGCTCTGGCCACAGCTTCCATGCCCGAAGAGCCAGGAGGGAAAGCCGTGCCTCGTTGGAAAGCTCTTTGGCAGCTGCTCGCGTTGCCCCACAGCCCGTGGGGCTGCGGGCTTTGCGGCGGCCGTCAGCCTCGGCGCCACCGGCGCCCACCTGGCGCAGCCGCGCCAGCCTGCGAAGCATTTTCCGGTAGGGCCGCGGCTCTGGCCACAGCTTCCACGCTCGAAGAGCCAGGAGGGAAAGCCGTGCCTCGTTGGAAAGCTCTTTGGCAGCCGCTCGCGTGGCCCCACAGATCGTGGGGCTGCGGGCTTTGCGGCGGCCGTCAGCCTCGGCGCCACCGGCGCCCACCTGGCGCGGCCGCGCCAGCCTGCGAAGCATTTTCCGGTAGGGCCGCGGCTCTGGCCACAGCTTCCACGCTCGAAGAGCCAGGAGGGAAAGCCGTGCCTCGTTGGAAAGCTCTTTGGCAGCCGCTTGCGTGGCCCCACAGCCCGTGGGGCTGCGGGCTTTGCGGCGGCCGTCAGCCTCGGCGCCACCGGCGCCCACCTGGCGCGGCCGCGCCAGCCTGCGAAGCATTTTCCGGTAGGGCCGCGGCTCTGGCCACAGCTCCCACGCCCGAAGAGCCAGGAGGGAAAGCCGTGCCTCGTTGGAAAGCTCTTTGGCAGCTGCTCGCGTGGCCCCACAGCCCGTGGGGCTGCGGGCTTTGCGGCGGACGTCAGCCTCGGCGCCACCGGCGCCCACCTGGCGCGGCCGCGCCAGCCTGCGAAGCATTTTCCGGTAGGGCCGCGGCTCTGGCCACAGCTCCCACGCCCGAAGAGCCAGGAGGGAAAGCCGTGCTCGTTGGAAAGCTCTTTGGCAGCTGCTCGCGTTGCCCCACAGCCCGTGGGGCTGCGGGCTTTGCGGCGGCCGTCAGCCTCGGCGCCACCGGCGCCCTCGTGGCGCGGCCGCGTCAGCCCGCGAAGCATTTTCCGGTAGGGCCGCGGCTCTGGCCACAGCTTCCACGCCCGAAGAGCCAGGAGGGAAAGCCGTGCCTCGTTGGAAAGCTCTTTGGCAGCTGCTCGCGTGGCCCCACAGCCCGTGGGGCTGCGGGCTTTGCGGCGGCCGTCAGCCTCGGCACCACCGGCGCCCTAGTGGCGGGCCGCGCCAGCCTGAGAAGCATTTTCCGGTACGGCCGCGGCTCTGGCCACAGCTTCCACGCCCGAAGAGCCAGGAGGGAAAGCCGTGCCTCGTTGGAAAGCTCTTTGGCAGCCTCTTGCGTGGCCCCACAGCCCGTAGGGCTGCGGGCTTTGCGGCGGCCGTCAGCCTCGGCGCCACCGGCGCCCACCTGGCGCCTCCGCGCCAGCCCGCGAAGCATTTTCCGGTAGGGCTGCGGCTCTGACGACAGCTCTCATGCCCGAAGAGCCAGGAGGGAAAGCCGTGCCTCGTTGGAAAGCTCTTTGGCAGCCTCTCGCGTGGCCCCACAGCCCGTGGGGTTGCGGGCTTTGCGGCGGCCTTCAGCCTCGGCGCCACCGGAGCTCACCTGGCGCGGCCGCGCCAGCCTGCGAAGCATTTTCCGGTAGGGCCGCGGCTCTGGCCACAGCTCCCACGCCCGAAGAGCCAGGAGGGAAAGCCGTGCCTCGTTGGAAAGCTCTTTGGCAGCCGCTCGCGTGGCCCCACAGCCCGTGGGGCTGCGGGCTTTGCGACGGCCGTCAGCCTCGGCGCCACCGGCGCCCTAGTGGCGGGCCGCGCCAGCCTGCGAAGCATTTTCCGGTAGGGCCGCGGCTCTGGCCACAGCTCCCACGCCCGAAGAGCCAGGAGGGAAAGCCGTGCCTCGTTGGAAAGCTCTTTGGCAGCCGCTTGCGTGGCCCCACAGCCCGTGGGGCTGCGGGCTTTGCGGCGGCCGTCAGCCTCGGCGCCACCGGCGCCCACCTGGCGCAGCCGCGCCAGCCTGCGAAGCATTTTCCGGTAGGGCCGCGGCTCTGGCCACAGCTCCCACGCCCGAAGAGCCAGGAGGGAAAGCCGTGCCTCGTTGGAAAGCTCTTTGGCAGCTGCTCGCGTGGCCCCACAGCCCGTGGGGCTGCGGGCTTTGAGGCGGACGTCAGCCTCGGCGCCACCGGCGCCCACCTGGCGCGGCCGCGCCAGCCTGCGAAGCATTTTCCGGTAGGGCCGCGGCTCTGGCCACAGCTCCCACGCCCGAAGAGCCAGGAGGGAAAGCCGTGCCTCGTTGGAAAGCTCTTTGGCAGCCGCTCGCGTGGCCCCACAGCCCGTGGGGCTGCGGGCTTTGCGGCGGCCGTCAGCCTCAGCGCCACCGGAGCCCACCTGGCGCGGCCGTGCCAGCCTGCGAAGCATTTTCCGGTAGGGCCGCGGCTCTGGCCACAGCTCCCACGCCTGAAGAGCCAGGAGGGAAAGCCGTGCCTCGTTGGAAAGCTCTTTGGCAGCCGCTCGCGTGGCCCCACAGCCCGTGGGGCTGCGGGCTTTGCGGCGGCCTTCAGCCTCGGCGCCACCGGAGCCCACCTGGCGCGGCCGCGCCAGCCTGCGAAGCATTTTCCGGTAGGGCCGCGGCTCTGGCCACAGCTTCCACGCCCGAAGAGCCAGGAGGGAAAGCCGTGCCTCGTTGGAAAGCTCTTTGGCAGCCGCTTGCGTGGCCCCACAGCCCGTGGGGCTGCGGGCTTTGCGGCGGCCGTCAGCCTCGGCGCCACCGGCGCCCACCTGGCGCGGCCGCGCCAGCCTGCGAAGCATGTTCTGGTAGGGCCGCGGCTCTGGCCACAGCTCCCACGCCCGAAGAGCCAGGAGGGAAAGCCGTGCCTCGTTGGAAAGCTCTTTGGCAGCCGCTCGCGTGGCCCCACAGCCCGTGGGGCTGCGGGCTTTGCGGCGGACGTCAGCCTCGGCGCCACCGGCGCCCACCTGGCGCGGCCGCGCCAGCCTGCGAAGCATTTTCCGGTAGGGCCGCGGCTCTGGCCACAGCTCCCACGCCCGAAGAGCCAGGAGGGAAAGCCGTGCCTCGTTGCAAAGCTCTTTGGCAGCTGCTCGCGTGGCCCCACAGCCCGTGGGGCTGCGGGCTTTGCGGCGGCCGTCAGCCTCGGCGCCACCGGCGCCCTCGTGGCGCGGCCGCGCCAGCCCGCGAAGCATTTTCCGGTAGGGCCGCGGCTCTGGCCACAGCTTCCACGCCCGAAGAGCCAGGAGGGAAAGCCGTGCCTCGTTGGAAAGCTCTTTGGCAGCTGCTCGCGTGGCCCCACAGCCCGTGGGGCTGCGGGCTTTGCGGCGGCCGTCAGCCTCGGCACCACCGGCGCCCACCTGGTGCGGCCGCGCCAGCCTGCGAAGCATTTTCCGGTACGGCCACTACTCTGGCCACAGCTCCCACGCCCGAAGAGCCAGGAGGGAAAGCCGTGCCTCCTTGGAAAGCTCTTTGGCAGCCGCTCGCGTGGCCCCACAGCCCGTGGGGCTGCGGGCTTTGCGGCGGCCGTCAGCCTCGGCGCCACCGGCGCCCTCGTGGCGCGGCCGCGCCAGCCTGCGAAGCATTTTCCGGTAGGGCCGCGGCTCTGGCCACAGCTCCCACGCCCGAAGAGCCAGGAGGGAAAGCCGTGCCTCGTTGGAAAGCTCTTTGGCAGCTGCTCGCGTGGCCCCACAGCCCGTGGGGCTGCGGGCTTTGCGGCGGCCGTCAGCCTCGGCGCCACCGGCGCCCTCGTGGCACGGCCGCGCCAGCCCGCGAAGCATTTTCCGGTAGGGCCGCGGCTCTGGCCACAGCTCCCACGCCCGAAGAGCCAGGAGGGAAAGCCGTGCCTCGTTGGAAAGCTCTTTGGCAGCCGCTCGCATGGCCCCACAGCCCGTGGGGCTGCGGGCTTTGCGGCGGCCGTCAGCCTCGGCGCCACCGGCGCCCACCTGGCGCGGCCGCGCCAGCCTGCGAAGCATTTTCCGGTAGGGCCGCTACTCTGGCCACAGCTCCCACGCCCGAAGAGCCAGGAGGGAAAGCCGTGCCTCGTTGGAAAGCTCTTTGGCAGCCTCTTGCGTGGCCCCACAGCCCGTAGGGCTGTGGGCTTTGCGGCGGCCATCAGCCTCGGCGCCACCGGCGCCCACCTGGTGCGGCCGCGCCAGCCTGCGAAGCATTTTCCGGTAGGGCCGCTACTCTGGCCACAGCTCCCACGCCCGAAGAGCCAGGAGGGAAAGCCGTGCCTCGTTGGAAAGCTCTTTGGCAGCCGCTCGCGTGGCCCCACAGCCCGTGGGGCTGCGGGCTTTGCGGCGGCCGTCAGCCTCGGCGCCACCGGCGCCCTCGTGGCGGGCCGCGCCAGCCCGCGAAGCATTTTCCGGTAGGGCCGCGGCTCTGGCCACAGCTCCCACGCCCGAAGAGCCAGGAGGGAAAGCCGTGCCTCGTTGGAAAGCTCTTTGGCAGCTGCTCGCGTTGCCCCACAGCCCGTGGGGCTGCGGGCTTTGCGGCGGCCGTCAGCCTCGGCGCCACCGGCGCCCACCTGGCGCGGCCGCGCCAGCCTGCGAAGCATTTTCCGGTAGGGCCGCGGCTCTGGCCACAGCTTCCACGCCCGAAGAGCCAGGAGGGAAAGCCGTGCCTCGTTGGAAAGCTCTTTGGCAGCCGCTCGCGTGGCCCCACAGATCGTGGGGCTGCGGGCTTTGCGGCGGCCGTCAGCCTCGGCGCCACCGGCGTCCACCTGGCGCGGCCGCGCCAGCCTGCGAAGCATTTTCGGGTAGGGCCGCGGCTCTGGCCACAGCTTCCACGCCCGAAGAGCCAGGAGGGAAAGCCGTGCCTCGTTGGAAAGCTCTTTGGCAGCCGCCTACGTGGCCCCACAGCCCGTGGGGCTGCGGGCTTTGCGGCGGCCGTCAGCCTCGGCGCCACCGGTGCCCACCTGGCGCAGCCGCGCCAGCCTGCGAAGCATTTTCCGGTAGGGCCGCGGCTCTGGCCACAGCTCCCACGCCCGAAGAGCCAGGAGGGAAAGCCGTGCCTCGTTGGAAAGCTCTTTGGCAGCTGCTCGCGTGGCCCCACAGCCCGTGGGGCTGCGGGCTTTGAGGCGGACGTCAGCCTCGGCGCCACCGGCGCCCACCTGGCGCGGCCGCGCCAGCCTGCGAAGCATTTTCCGGTAGGGCCGCGGCTCTGGCCACAGCTCCCACGCCCGAAGAGCCAGGAGGGAAAGCGTGCCTCGTTGCAAAGCTGTTTGGCAGCTGCTCGCGTGGCCCCACAGCCCGTGGGGCTGCGGGCTTTGCGGCGGCCGTCAGCCTCGGCGCCACCGGAGCCCACCTGGCGCGGCCGCGCCAGCCTGCGAAGCATTTTCCGGTAGGGCCGCGGCTCTGGCCACAGCTCCCACGCCCGAAGAGCCAGGAGGGAAAGCCGTGCCTCATTGGAAAGCTCTTTGGCAGCTGCTCGCGTGGCCCCACAGCCCGTGGGGCTGCGGGCTTTGCGGCGGCCGTCAGCCTCGGCACCACCGGCGCCCACCTGCTGCGGCCGCGCCAGCCTGCCAAGCATTTTCCGGTAGGGCCGCTACTCTGGCCACAGCTCCCACGCCCGAAGAGCCAGGAGGGAAAGCCGTGCCTCGTTGGAAAGCTCTTTGGCAGCCTCTTGTGTGGCCCCACAGCCCGTGGGGCTGCGGGCTTTGCGGCGGCCATCAGCCTCGGCGCCACCGGCGCCCACCTGGCGCAGCCGCGCCAGCCTGCGAAGCATTTTCCGGTAGGGCCGCGGCTCTGGCCACAGCTCTCATGCCCGAAGAGCCAGGAGGGAAAGCCGTGCCTCGTTGGAAAGCTCTTTGGCAGCCGCTCGCGTGGCCCCACAGCCCGTGGGGCTGCGGGCTTTGCGGCGGCCGTCAGCCTCGGCGCCACCGGCGCCCTCGTGGCGGGCCGCGCCAGCCCGCGAAGCATTTTCCGGTAGGGCCGCGGCTCTGGCCACAGCTCCCACGCCCGAAGAGCCAGGAGGGAAAGCCGTGCCTCGATGGAAAGCTCTTTGGCAGCTGCTCGCGTTGCCCCACAGCCCGTGGGGCTGCGGGCTTTGCGGCGGCCGTCAGCCTCGGCGCCACCGGCGCCCACCTGGCGCGGCCGCGCCAGCCTGCGAAGCATTTTCCGGTAGGGCCGCGGCTCTGGCCACAGCTTCCACGCCCGAAGAGCCAGGAGGGAAAGCCGTGCCTCGTTGGAAAGCTCTTTGGCAGCCGCTTGCGTGGCCCCACAGCCCGTGGGGCTGCGGGCTTTGCGGCGGCCGTCAGCCTCGGCGCCACCGGCGCCCACCTGGCGCAGCCGCGCCAGCCTGCGAAGCATTTTCCGGTAGGGCCGCGGCTCTGGCCACAGCTCCCACGCCCGAAGAGCCAGGAGGGAAAGCCGTGCCTCGTTGGAAAGCTCTTTGGCAGCTGCTCGCGTGGCCCCACAGCCCGTGGGGCTGCGGGCTTTGAGGCGGACGTCAGCCTCGGCGCCACCGGCGCCCACCTTGCGCGGCCGCGCCAGCCTGCGAAGCATTTTCCGGTAGGGCCGCGGCTCTGGCCACAGCTCCCACGCCCGAAGAGCCAGGAGGGAAAGCCGTGCCTCGTTGCAAAGCTCTTTGGCAGCTGCTCGCGTGGCCCCACAGCCCGTGGGGCTGCGGGCTTTGCGGCGGCCGTCAGCCTCGGCGCCACCGGAGCCCACCTGGCGCGGCCGCGCCAGCCTGCGAAGCATTTTCCGGTAGGGCCGCGGCTCTGGCCACAGCTTCCACGCCTGAAGAGCCAGGAGGGAAAGCCGTGCCTCGTTGGAAAGCTCTTTGGCAGCCGCTCGCGTGGCCCCACAGCCCGTGGGGCTGCGGGCTTTGCGGCGGCCTTCAGCCTCGGCGCCACCGGAGCCCACCTGGCGCGGCCGCGCCAGCCTGCGAAGCATTTTCCGGTAGGGCCGCGGCTCTGGCCACAGCTCCCACGCCCGAAGAGCCAGGAGGGAAAGCCGTGCCTCCTTGGAAAGCTCTTTGGCAGCCGCCCGCGTGGCCCCACAGCCCGTGGGGCTGCGGGCTTTGCGGCGGCCGTCAGCCTCGGCGCCACCGGCGCCCTCGTGGCGGGCCGCGCCAGCCCGCGAAGCATTTTCCGGTAGGGCCGCGGCTCTGGCCACAGCTTCCACGCCCGAAGAGCCAGGAGGGAAAGCCGTGCCTCGTTGGAAAGCTCTTTGGTAGCTGCTCGCGTTGCCCCACAGCCCGTGGGGCTGCGGGCTTTGCGGCGGCCGTCAGCCTCGGCGCCACCGGCGCCCACCTGGCGCGGCCGCGCCAGCCTGCGAAGCATTTTCCGGTAGGGCCGCGGCTCTGGCCACAGCTTCCACGCCCGAAGAGCCAGGAGGGAAAGCCGTGCCTCGTTGGAAAGCTCTTTGGCAGCCGCTCGCGTGGCCCCACAGATCGTGGGGCTGCGGGCTTTGCGGCGGCCGTCAGCCTCGGCGCCACCGGCGCCCACCTGGCGCGGCCGCGCCAGCCTGCGAAGCATTTTCCGGTAGGGCCGCGGCTCTGGCCACAGCTTCCACGCCCGAAGAGCCAGGAGGGAAAGCCGTGCCTCGTTGGAAAGCTCTTTGGCAGCCGCTTGCGTGGCCCCACAGCCCGTGGGGCTGCGGGCTTTGCGGCGGCTGTCAGCCTCGGCGCCACCGGCGCCCACCTGGCGCGGCCGCGCCAGCCTGCGAAGCATTTTCCGGTAGGGCCGCGGCTCTGGCCACAGCTTCCACGCCCGAAGAGCCAGGAGGGAAAGCCGTGCCTCGTTGGAAAGCTCTTTGGCAGCCGCTCGCGTGGCCCCACAGATCGTGGGGCTGCGGGCTTTGCGGCGGCCGTCAGCCTCGGCGCCACCGGCGCCCACCTGGCACGGCCGCGCCAGCCTGCGAAGCATTTTCCGGTAGGGCCGCGGCTCTGGCCACAGCTTCCACGCTCGAAGAGCCAGGAGGGAAAGCCGTGCCTCGTTGGAAAGCTCTTTGGCAGCCGCTTGCGTGGCCCCACAGCCCGTGGGGCTGCGGGCTTTGCGGCGGCCGTCAGCCTCGGCGCCACCGGCGCCCACCTGGCGCGGCCGCGCCAGCCTGCGAAGCATTTTCCGGTAGGGCCGCGGCTCTGGCCACAGCTCCCACGCCCGAAGAGCCAGGAGGGAAAGCCGTGCCTCGTTGGAAAGCTCTTTGGCAGCTGCTCGCGTTGCCCCACAGCCCGTGGGGCTGCGGGCTTTGCGGCGGCCGTCAGCCTCGGCGCCACCGGCGCCCTCGTGGCGCGGCCGCGCCAGCCCGCGAAGCATTTTCCGGTAGGGCCGCGGCTCTGGCCACAGCTTCCACGCCCGAAGAGCCAGGAGGGAAAGCCGTGCCTCGTTGGAAAGCTCTTTGGCAGCTGCTCGCGTGGCCCCACAGCCCGTGGGGCTGCGGGCTTTGCGGCGGCCCTCAGCCTCGGCACCACCGGCGCCCTAGTGGCGGGCCGCGCCAGCCTGCGAAGCATTTTCCGGTACGGCCGCGGCTGTGGCCACAGCTCCCACACCCGAAGAGCCAGGAGGGAAAGCCGTGCCTCGTTGGAAAGCTCTTTGGCAGCCGCTCGCGTGGCCCCACAGCCCGTGGGGTTGCGGGCTTTGCGGCGGCCTTCAGCCTCGGCGCCACCGGAGCTCACCTGGCGCGGCCGCGCCAGCCTGCGAAGCATTTTCCGGTAGGGCCGCGGCTCTGGCCACAGCTCCCACGCCCGAAGAGCCAGGAGGGAAAGCCGTGCCTCGTTGGAAAGCTCTTTGGCAGCTGCTCGCGTGGCCCCACAGCCCGTGGGGCTGCGGGCTTTGCGACGGCCGTCAGCCTCGGCGCCACCGGCGCCCTAGTGGCGGGCCGCGCCAGCCTGCGAAGCATTTTCCGGTAGGGCCGCGGCTCTGGCCACAGCTTCCACGCCCGAAGAGCCAGGAGGGAAAGCCGTGCCTCGTTGGAAAGCTCTTTGGCAGCCGCTTGCGTGGCCCCACAGCCCGTGGGGCTGCGGGCTTTGCGGCGGCCGTCAGCCTCGGCGCCACCGGCGCCCACCTGGCGCAGCCGCGCCAGCCTGCGAAGCATTTTCCGGTAGGGCCGCGGCTCTGGCCATAGCTCCCACGCCCGAAGAGCCAGGAGGGAAAGCCGTGCCTCGTTGGAAAGCTCTTTGGCAGCCGCTCGCGTGGCCCCACAGCCCGTGGGGCTGCGGGCTTTGAGGCGGACGTCAGCCTCGGCGCCACCGGCGCCCACTTGGCGCGGCCGCGCCAGCCTGCGAAGCATTTTCCGGTAGGGCCGTGGCTCTGGCCACAGCTTCCACGCCCGAAGAGCCAGGAGGGAAAGCCGTGCCTCGTTGGAAAGCTCTTTGGCAGCCGCTCGCGTGGCCCCACAGCCCGTGGGGCTGCGGGCTTTGCGGCGGCCGTCAGCCTCGGCGCCACCGGCGCCCACCTGGCGCGGCCGCGCCAGCCTGCGAAGCATGTTCCGGTAGGGCCGCGGCTCTGGCCACAGCTCCCACGCCCGAAGAGCCAGGAGGGAAAGCCGTGCCTCGTTGGAAAGCTCTTTGGCAGCCGCTCGCGTGGCTCCACAGCCCGTGGGGCTGCGGGCTTTGCGGCGGACGTCAGCCTCGGCGCCACCGGCGCCCACCTGGCGCGGCCGCGCCAGCCTGCGAAGCATGTTCCGGTAGGGCCGCGGCTCTGGCCACAGCTCCCACGCCCGAAGAGCCAGGAGGGAAAGCCGTGCCTCGTTGGAAAGCTCTTTGGCAGCCGCTCGCGTGGCCCCACAGCCCGTGGGGCTGCGGGCTTTGCGGCGGCCTTCAGCCTCGGCGCCACCGGAGCCCACCTGGCGCGGCCGCGCCAGCCTGCGAAGCATTTTCCGGTAGGGCCGCGGCTCTGGCCACAGCTTCCACGCCCGAAGAGCCAGGAGGGAAAGCCGTGCCTCGTTGGAAATCTCTTTGGCAGCCGCTTGCGTGGCCCCACAGCCCGTGGGGCTGCGGGCTTTGCGGCGGCCGTCAGCCTCGGCGCCACCGGCGCCCACCTGGCGCGGCCGCGCCAGCCTGCGAAGCATGTTCCGGTAGGGCCGCGGCTCTGGCCACAGCTCCCACGCCCGAAGAGCCAGGAGGGAAAGCCGTGCCTCGTTGGAAAGCTCTTTGGCAGCCGCTCGCGTGGCCCCACAGCCCGTGGGGCTGCGGGCTTTGCGGCGGACGTCAGCCTCGGCGCCACCGGCGCCCACCTGGCGCGGCCGCGCCAGCCTGCGAAGCATTTTCCGGTAGGGCCGCGGCTCTGGCCACAGCTCCCACGCCCGAAGAGCCAGGAGGGAAAGCCGTGCCTCGTTGGAAAGCTCTTTGGCAGCCGCTTGCGTGGCCCCACAGCCCGTGGGGCTGCGGGCTTTGCGGCGGCCGTCAGCCTCGGCGCCACCGGCGCCCACCTGGCGCAGCCGCGCCAGCCTGCGAAGCATTTTCCGGTAGGGCCGCGGCTCTGGCCACAGCTCCCACGCCCGAAGAGCCAGGAGGGAAAGCCGTGCCTCGTTGGAAAGCTCTTTGGCAGCCGCTCGCGTGGCCCCACAGCCCGTGGGGCTGCGGGCTTTGAGGCGGCCGTCAGCCTCGGCGCCACCGGCGCCCACCTGGCGCGGCCGCGCCAGCCTGCGAAGCATTTTCCGGTAGGGCCGCGGCTCTGGCCACAGCTCCCACGCCCGAAGAGCCAGGAGGGAAAGCCGTGCCTCGTTGGAAAGCTCTTTGGCAGCCGCTCGCGTGGCCCCACAGCCCGTGGGGCTGCGGGCTTTGCGGCGGCCGTCAGCCTCAGCGCCACCGGAGCCCACCTGGCGCGGCCGTGCCAGCCTGCGAAGCATTTTCCGGTAGGGCCGCGGCTCTGGCCACAGCTCCCACGCCCGAAGAGCCAGGAGGGAAAGCCGTGCCTCGTTGGAAAGCTCTTTGGCAGCCGCTCGCGTGGCCCCACAGCCCGTGGGGCTGCGGGCTTTGCGGCGGCCTTCAGCCTCGGCGCCACCGGAGCCCACCTGGCGCGGCCGCGCCAGCCTGCGAAGCATTTTCCGGTAGGGCCGCGGCTCTGGCCACAGCTTCCACGCCCGAAGAGCCAGGAGGGAAAGCCGTGCCTCGTTGGAAAGCTCTTTGGCAGCCGCTTGCGTGGCCCCACAGCCCGTGGGGCTGCGGGCTTTGCGGCGGCCGTCAGCCTCGGCGCCACCGGCGCCCACCTGGCGCGGCCGCGCCAGCCTGCGAAGCATGTTCCGGTAGGGCCGCGGCTCTGGCCACAGCTCCCACGCCCGAAGAGCCAGGAGGGAAAGCCGTGCCTCGTTGGAAAGCTCTTTGGCAGCCGCTCGCGTGGCCCCACAGCCCGTGGGGCTGCGGGCTTTGCGGCGGACGTCAGCCTCGGCGCCACCGGCGCCCACCTGGCGCGGCCGCGCCAGCCTGCGAAGCATGTTCCGGTAGGGCCGCGGCTCTGGCCACAGCTCCCACGCCCGAAGAGCCAGGAGGGAAAGCCGTGCCTCGTTGGAAAGCTCTTTGGCAGCCGCTCGCGTGGCCCCACAGCCCGTGGGGCTGCGGGCTTTGCGGCGGACGTCAGCCTCGGCGCCACCGGAGCCCACCTGGCGCGGCCGCGCCAGCCTGCGAAGCATTTTCCGGTAGGGCCGCGGCTCTGGCCACAGCTTCCACGCCCGAAGAGCCAGGAGGGAAAGCCGTGCCTCGTTGGAAATCTCTTTGGCAGCCGCTTGCGTGGCCCCACAGCCCGTGGGGCTGCGGGCTTTGCGGCGGCCGTCAGCCTCGGCGCCACCGGCGCCCACCTGGCGCGGCCGCGCCAGCCTGCGAAGCATGTTCCGGTAGGGCCGCGGCTCTGGCCACAGCTCCCACGCCCGAAGAGCCAGGAGGGAAAGCCGTGCCTCGTTGGAAAGCTCTTTGGCAGCCGCTCGCGTGGCCCCACAGCCCGTGGGGCTGCGGGCTTTGCGGCGGACGTCAGCCTCGTCGCCACCGGCGCCCACCTGGCGCGGCCGCGCCAGCCTGCGAAGCATTTTCCGGTAGGGCCGCGGCTCTGGCCACAGCTCCCACGCCCGAAGAGCCAGGAGGGAAAGCCGTGCCTCGTTGCAAAGCTCTTTGGCAGCTGCTCGCGTGGCCCCACAGCCCGTGGGGCTGCGGGCTTTGCGGCGGCCGTCAGCCTCGGCGCCACCGGCGCCCTCGTGGCGCGGCCGCGCCAGCCCGCGAAGCATTTTCCGGTAGGGCCGCGGCTCTGGCCACAGCTTCCACGCCCGAAGAGCCAGGAGGGAAAGCCGTGCCTCGTTGGAAAGCTCTTTGGCAGCTGCTCGCGTGGCCCCACAGCCCGTGGGGCTGCGGGCTTTGCGGCGGCCGTCAGCCTCGGCACCACCGGCGCCCACCTGGTGCGGCCGCGCCAGCCTGCGAAGCATTTTCCGGTACGGCCGCTACTCTGGCCACAGCTCCCACGCCCGAAGAGCCAGGAGGGAAAGCCGTGCCTCGTTGGAAAGCTCTTTGGCAGCCACTTGTGTGGCCCCACAGCCCGTGGGGCTGCGGGCTTTGCGGCGGCCGTCAGCCTCGGCGCCACCGGCGCCCACCTGGCGCAGCCGCGCCAGCCTGCGAAGCATTTTCCGGTAGGGCCGCGGCTCTGGCCACAGCTCTCATGCCCGAAGAGCCAGGAGGGAAAGCCGTGCCTCGTTGGAAAGCTCTTTGGCAGCCGCTCGCGTGGCCCCACAGCCCGTGGGGCTGCGGGATTTGCGGCGGCCGTCAGCCTCGGCGCCACCGGCGCCCACCTGGCGCAGCCGCGCCAGCCTGCAAAGCATTTTCCGGTAGGGCCGCGGCTCTGGCCACAGCTCCCACACCCGAAGAGCCAGGAGGGAAAGCCGTGCCTCCTTGGAAAGCTCTTTGGCAACCGCTCGCGTGGCCCCACAGCCCGTGGGGCTGCGGGCTTTGCGGCGGCCGTCAGCCTCGGCGCCACCGGCGCCCACCTGGCGCGGCCGCGCCAGCCTGCGAAGCATTTTCCGGTAGGGCCGCGTCTCTGGCCACAGCTCCCACGCCCGAAGAGCCAGGAGGGAAAGCCGTGCCTCGTTGCAAAGCTCTTTGGCAGCCGCTTGCGTGGCCCCACAGCCCGTGGGGCTGCGGGCTTTGCGGCGGCCGTCAGCCTCGGCGCCACCGGCGCCCACCTGGCGCAGCCGCGCCAGCCTGCGAAGCATTTTCCGGTAGGGCCGCGGCTCTGGCCACAGCTCCCACGCCCGAAGAGCCAGGAGGGAAAGCCGTGCCTCGTTGGAAAGCTCTTTGGCAGCTGCTCGCGTGGCCCCACAGCCCGTGGGGCTGCAGGCTTTGAAGCGGACGTCAGCCTCGGCGCCACCGGCGCCCACCTTGCGCAGCCGCGCCAGCCTGCGAAGCATTTTCCGGTAGGGCCGCGGCTCTGGCCACAGCTCCCACGCCCGAAGAGCCAGGAGGGAAAGCCGTGCCTCGTTGCAAAGCTCTTTGGCAGCTGCTCGCGTGGCCCCACAGCCCGTGGGGCTGCGGGCTTTGCGGCGGCCGTCAGCCTCGGCGCCACCGGCGCCCACCTGGCGCGGCCGCGCCAGCCTGCGAAGCATTTTCCGGTAGGGCCGCGGCTCTGGCCACAGCTTCCACGCCCGAAGAGCCAGGAGGGAAAGCCGTGCCTCGTTGGAAAGCTCTTTGGCAGCCGCTCGCGTGGCCCCACAGCCCGTGGGGCTGCGGGCTTTGCGGCGGCCTTCAGCCTCGGCGCCACCGGCGCCCACCTGGCGCGGCCGCGCCAGCCTGCGAAGCATTTTCCGGTAGGGCCGCGGCTCTGGCCACAGCTCCCACGCCCGAAGAGCCAGGAGGGAAAGCCGTGCCTCGTTGGAAAGCTCTTTGGCAGCCGCCCGCGTGGCCCCACAGCCCGTGGGGCTGCGGGCTTTGCGGCGGCCGTCAGCCTCGGCGCCACCGGCGCCCTCGTGGCGGGCCGCGCCAGCCCGCGAAGCATTTTCCGGTAGGGCCGCGGCTCTGGCCACAGCTTCCACGCCCGAAGAGCCAGGAGGGAAAGCCGTGCCTCGTTGGAAAGCTCTTTGGCAGCTGCTCGCGTTGCCCCACAGCCCGTGGGGCTGCGGGCTTTGCGGCGGCCGTCAGCCTCGGCGCCACCGGCGCCCACCTGGCGCGGCCGCGCCAGCCTGCGAAGCATTTTCCGGTAGGGCCGCGGCTCTGGCCACAGCTTCCACGCCCGAAGAGCCAGGAGGGAAAGCCGTGCCTCGTTGGAAAGCTCTTTGGCAGCCGCTCGCGTGGCCCCACAGATCGTGGGGCTGCGGGCTTTGCGGCGGCCGTCAGCCTCGGCGCCACCGGCGCCCACCTGGCGCGGCCGCGCCAGCCTGTGAAGCATTTTCCGGTAGGGCCGCGGCTCTGGCCACAGCTTCCACGCCCGAAGAGCCAGGAGGGAAAGCCGTGCCTCGTTGGAAAGCTCTTTGGCAGCCGCTTGCGTGGCCCCACAGCCCGTGGGGCTGCGGGCTTTGCGGCGGCCGTCAGCCTCGGCGCCACCGGCGCCCACCTGGCGCGGCCGCGCCAGCCTGCGAAGAATTTTCCGGTAGGGCCGCGGCTCTGGCCATAGCTCCCACGCCCGAAGAGCCAGGAGGGAAAGCCGTGCCTCGTTGGAAAGCTCTTTGGCAGCTGCTCGCGTGGCCCCACAGCCCGTGGGGCTGCGGGCTTTGCGGCGGACGTCAGCCTCGGCGCCACCGGCGCCCACCTGGCGCGGCCGCGCCAGCCTGCGAAGCATTTTCCGGTAGGGCCGCGGCTCTGGCCACAGCTCCCACGCCCGAAGAGCCAGGAGGGAAAGCCGTGCCTCGTTGCAAAGCTCTTTGGCAGCTGCTCGCGTGGCCCCACAGCCCGTGGGGCTGCGGGCTTTGCGGCGGCCGTCAGCCTCAGCGCCACCGGCGCCCTCGTGGCGCGGCCGCGCCAGCCCGCGAAGCATTTTCCGGTAGGGCCGCGGCTCTGGCCACAGCTCACACGCCCGAAGAGCCAGGAGGGAAAGCCGTGCCTCGTTGGAAACCTCTTTGGCAGCCGCTCGCGTGGCCCCACAGCCCGTGGGGCTGCGGGATTTGCGGCGGCCGTCAGCCTCGGCGCCACCGGCGCCCACCTGGCGCAGCCGCGCCAGCCTGCGAAGCATTTTCCGGTAGAGCCGCGGCTCTGGCCACAGCTCCCACACACGAAGAGCCAGGAGGGAAAGCCGTGCCTCCTTGGAAAGCTCTTTGGCAGCCGCTCGCGTGGCCCCACAGCCCGTGGGGCTGCGGGCTTTGCGGCGGCCGTCAGCCTCGGTGCCACCGGCGCCCTCGTGGCGCGGCCGCGCCAGCCTGCGAAGCATTTTCCGGTAGGGCCGCGGCTCTGGCCACAGCTCCCACGCCCGAAGAGCCAGGAGGGAAAGCCGTGCCTCGTTGGAAAGCTCTTTGGCAGCTGCTCGCGTTGCCCCACAGCCCGTGGGGTTGCGGGCTTTGCGGCGGCCTTCAGCCTCGGCGCCACCGGAGCTCACCTGGCGCGGCCGCGCCAGCCTGCGAAGCATTTTCCGGTAGGGCCGCGGCTCTGGCCACAGCTCCCACGCCCGAAGAGCCAGGAGGGAAAGCCGTGCCTCGTTGGAAAGCTCTTTGGCAGCCGCTCGCGTGGCCCCACAGCCCGTGGGGCTGCGGGCTTTGCGGCAGCCGTCAGCCTCGGCGCCACCGGCGCCCTCGTGGCGGGCCGCGCCAGCCTGCGAAGCATTTTCCGGTACGTCCGCTACTCTGGCCACAGCTCCCACACCCGAAGAGCCAGGAGGGAAAGCCGTGCCTCGTTGGAAAGCTCTTTCGTAGCCTCTTGTGTGGCCCCACAGCCCGTGGGGCTGCGGGCTTTGCGGCGGCCGTCAGCCTCGGCGCCACCGGCGCCCACCTGGCGCAGCCGCGCCAGCCTGTGAAGCATTTTCCGGTAGGGCCGCGGCTCTGGCCACAGCTCTCATGCCCAAAGAGCCAGGAGGGAAAGCCGTGCCTCGTTGGAAAGCTCTTTGGCAGCCGCTCGCGTGGCCCCACAGCCCGTGGGGCTGCGGGCTTTGCGGCGGCCGTCAGCCTCGGCGCCACTGGCGCCCACCTGGCGCAGCCGCGCCAGCCTGCGAAGCATTTTTCTGGTAGGGCCGCGGCTCTGGCCACAGCTCCCAAACCCGAAGAGCCAGGAGGGAAAGCCGTGCCTCGTTGCAAAGCTCTTTGGCAGCTGCTCGCGTGGCCCCACAGCCCGTGGGGCTGCGGGCTTTGCGGCGGCCGTCAGCCTCGGCGACGCCGGCGCCCACCTGGTGCAGCTGCGCCAGCCTGCGAAGCATTTTCCGGTAGGGCCGCTACTCTGGCCACAGCTCCCACGCCCGAAGAGCCAGGAGGGAAAGCCGTGCCTCGTTGGAAAGCTCTTTGGCAGCCTCTTGCGTGGCCCCACAGCCCGTAGGGCTGCGGGCTTTGCGGCGGCCGTCAGCCTCAGCGCCACCGGCGCCCACCTGGCGCCTCCGCGCCAGCCCTCGAAGCATTTTCCGGTAGGGCTGCGGCTCTGGCCACAGCTCTCATGCCCGAAGAGCCAGGAGGGAAAGCCGTGCCTCGTTGGAAAGCTCTTTGGCAGCCGCTCGCGTGGCCCCACAGCCCGTGGGGCTGCGGGCTTTGCGGCGGCCGTCAGCCTCGGCGCCACCGGCGCCCTCGTGGCGGGCCGCGCCAGCCTGCGAAGCATTTTCCGGTACGGCCGCTACTCTGGCCACAGCTCCCACACCCGAAGAGCCAGGAGGGAAAGCCGTGCCTCGTTGGAAAGCTCTTTGGTAGCCTCTTGTGTGGCCCCACAGCCCGTGGGGCTGCGGGCTTTGCGGCGGCCGTCAGCCTCGGCGCCACCGGCGCCCACCTGGCGCAGCCGCGCCAGCCTGCGAAGCATTTTCCGGTAGGGCCGCGGCTCTGGCCACAGCTCTCATGCCGAAAGAGCCAGGAGGGAAAGCCGTGCCTCGTTGGAAAGCTCTTTGGCAGCCGCTCGCGTGGCCCCACAGCCCGTGGGGCTGCGGGCTTTGCGGCGGCCGTCAGCCTCGGCGCCACCGGCGCCCACCTGGCGCAGCCGCGCCAGCCTGCGAAGCATTTTCCGGTAGGGCCGCGGCTCTGGCCACAGCTCCCACACCCGAAGAGCCAGGAGGGAAAGCCGTGCCTCGTTGCAAAGCTCTTTGGCAGCTGCTCGCGTGGCCCCACAGCCCGTGGGGCTGCGGGCTTTGCGGCGGCCATCAGCCTCGGCGACACCGGCGCCCACCTGGTGCGGCTGCGCCAGCCTGCGAAGCATTTTCCGGTAGGGCCGCTACTCTGGCCACAGCTCCCACGCCCGAAGAGCCAGGAGGGAAAGCCGTGCCTCGTTGGATAGCTCTTTGGCAGCCTCTTGCGTGGCCCCACAGCCCGTAGGGCTGCGGGCTTTGCGGCGGCCGTCAGCCTCAGCGCCACCGGCGCCCACCTGGCTCCTCCGCGCCAGCCCGCAAAGCATTTTCCGGTAGGGCTGCGGCTCTGGCCACAGCTCTCATGCCCGAAGAGCCAGGAGGGAAAGCCGTGCCTCGTTGGAAAGCTCTTTGGCAGCTGCTCGCGTGGCCCCACAGCCCGTGGGGCTGCGGGCTTTGCGACGGCCGTCAGCCTCGGCGCCACCGGAGCCCACCTGGCGCAGCCGCGCCAGCCTGCGAAGCATTTTCCGGTAGGGCCGCGGCTCTGGCCACAGCTCCCACGTCCGAAGAGCCAGGAGGGAAAGCCGTGCCTCGTTGGAAAGCTCTTTGGCAGCCGCTCGCGTGGCCCCACAGCCCGTGGGGCTGCGGGCTTTGCGGCGGCCTTCAGCCTCGGCGCCACCGGAGCTCACCTGGCGCCGCCGCGCCAGCCTGCGAAGCATTTTCCGGTAGGGCCGCGGCTCTGGCCACAGCTTCCACGCCCGAAGAGCCAGGAGGGAAAGCCGTGCCTCGTTGGAAAGCTCTTTGGCAGCCGCTCGCGTGGCCCCACAGATCGTGGGGCTGCGGGCTTTGCGGCGGCCGTCAGCCTCGGCGCCACCGGCGCCCACGTGGCGCAGCCGCGCCAGCCTGCGAAGCATTTTCCGGTAGGGCCGCGGCTCTGGCCACAGCTTCCACGCCCGAAGAGCCAGGAGGGAAAGCCGTGCCTCGTTGGAAAGCTCTTTGGCAGCCGCCCGCGTGGCCCCACAGCCCGTGGGGCTGCGGGCTTTGCGGCGGCCGTCAGCCTCGGCGCCACCGGCGCCCACCTGGCGCAGCCGCACCAGCCTGCGAAGCATTTTCCGGTAGGGCCGCGGCTCTGGCCACAGCTCCCACGCCCGAAGAGCCAGGAGGGAAAGCCGTGCCTCGTTGCAAAGCTCTTTGGCAGCTGCTCGCGTGGCCCCACAGCCCGTGGGGCTGCGGGCTTTGCGGCGGCCGTCAGCCTCGGCGCCACCGGCGCCCACCTGGCGCGGCCGCGCCAGCCTGCGAAGCATTTTCCGGTAGGGCTGCGGCTCTGGCCACAGCTCCCACGCCCGAAGAGCCAGGAGGGAAAGCCGTGCCTCGTTGGAAAGCTCTTTGGCAGCTGCTCGCGTTGCCCCACAGCCCGTGGGGCTGCGGGCTTTGCGGCGGCCGTCAGCCTCGGCGCCACCGGCGCCCTCGTGGCGCGGCCGCGCAGGCCGGCGAAGCATTTTCCGGTAGGGCCGCGGCTCTGGCCACAGCTCCCACGCCCGAAGAGCCAGGAGGGAAAGCCGTGCCTCGTTGGAAAGCTCTTTGGCAGCTGCTCGCGTTGCCCCACAGCCCGTGGGGCTTTGGGCTTTGCGGCGGCCGTCAGCCTCGGCGCCACCGGCGCCCACCTGGCGCGGCTGCGCCAGCCTGCGAAGCATTTTCCGGTAGGGCTGCGGCTCTGGCCACAGCTCTCATGCCCGAAGAGCCAGGAGGGAAAGCCGTGCCTCGTTGGAAAGCTCTTTGGCAGCTGCTCGCGTGGCCCCACAGCCCGTGGGGCTGCGGGCTTTGCGACGGCCGTCAGCCTCGACGCCACCGGCGCCCACCTGGCGCAGCCGCGCCAGCCTGCGAAGCATTTTCCGGTAGGGCCGCGGCTCTGGCCACAGCTCCCACGCCCGAAGAGCCAGGAGGGAAAGCCGTGCCTCGTTGGAAAGCTCTTTGGCAGCCGCTCGCGTGGCCCCACAGCCCGTGGGGTTGCGGGCTTTGCGGCGGCCTTCAGCCTCGGCGCCACCGGAGCTCACCTGGCGCGGCCGCGCCAGCCTGCGAAGCATTTTCCGGTAGGGCCGCGGCTCTGGCCACAGCTCCCACGCCCGAAGAGCCAGGAGGGAAAGCCGTGCCTCGTTGGAAAGCTCTTTGGCAGCCGCTCGCGAGGCTCCACAGACCATGGGGCTGCGGGCTTTGCGGCGGCCGTCAGCCTCGGCGCCACCGGCGCCCTCGTGGCGGGCCGCGCCAGCCTGCGAAGCATTTTCCGGTACGGCCGCTACTCTGGCCACAGCTCCCACACCCGAAGAGCCAGGAGGGAAAGCCGTGCCTCGTTGGAAAGCTCTTTGGTAGCCTCTTGTGTGGCCCCACAGCCCGTGGGGCTGCGGGCTTTGCGGCGGCCGTCAGCCTCGGCGCCACCGGTGCCCACCTGGCGCAGCCGCGCCAGCCTGCGAAGCATTTTCCGGTAGGGCCGCGGCTCTGGCCACGGCTCTCATGCCCAAAGAGCCAGGAGGGAAAGCCGTGCCTCGTTGGAAAGCTCTTTGGCAGCTGCTCGCGTTGCCCCACAGCCCGTGGGGCTGTGGGCTTTGCGGTGGCCGTCAGCCTCGGCGCCACCGGCGCCCTCGTGGCGCGGCCGCGCCAGCCGGCGAAGCATTTTCCGGTAGGGCCGCGGCTCTGGCCACAGCTCCCACGCCCGAAGAGCCAGGAGGGAAAGCCGTGCCTCGTTGGAAAGCTCTTTGGCAGCTGCTCGCGTTGCCCCACAGCCCGTGGGGCTGCGGGCTTTGCGGCGGCCGTCAGCCTCGGCGCCACCGGCGCCCACCTGGCGCGGCTGCGCCAGCCTGCGAAGCATTTTCCGGTAGGGCTGCGGCTCTGGCCACAGCTCTCATGCCCGAAGAGCCAGGAGGGAAAGCCGTGCCTCGTTGGAAAGCTCTTTGGCAGCTGCTCGCGTGGCCCCACAGCCCGTGGGGCTGCGGGCTTTGCGACGGCCGTCAGCCTCGGCGCCACCGGCGCCCACCTGGCGCAGCCGCGCCAGCCTGCGAAGCATTTTCCGGTAGGGCCGCGGCTCTGGCCACAGCTCCCACGCCCGAAGAGCCAGGAGGGAAAGCCGTGCCTCGTTGGAAAGCTCTTTGGCAGCCGCTCGCGTGGCCCCACAGCCCGTGGGGTTGCGGGCTTTGCGGCGGCCGTCAGCCTCGGCGCCACCGGCGCCCTCGTGGCGGGCCGCGCCAGCCTGCGAAGCATTTTCCGGTACGGCCGCTACTCTGGCCACAGCTCCCACACCCGAAGAGCCAGGAGGGAAAGCCGTGCCTCGTTGGAAAGCTCTTTGGTAGCCTCTTGTGTGGCCCCACAGCCCGTGGGGCTGCGGGCTTTGCGGCGGCCGTCAGCCTCGGCGCCACCGGCGCCCACCTGGCGCAGCCGCGCCAGCCTGCGAAGCATTTTCCGGTAGGGCCGCGGCTCTGGCCACGGCTCTCATGCCCAAAGAGCCAGGAGGGAAAGCCGTGCCTCGTTGGAAAGCTCTTTGGCAGCTGCTCGCGTGGCCCCACAGCCCGTGGGGCTGCGGGCTTTGAGGCGGACGTCAGCCTCGGCGCCACCGGCGCCAACCTGGCGCGGACGCGCCAGCCTGCGAAGCATTTTCCGGTAGGGCCGCGGCTCTGGCCACAGCTCCCACGCCCGAAGAGCCAGGAGGGAAAGCCGTGCCTCGTTGGAAAGCTCTTTGGCAGCTGCTCGCGTGGCCCCACAGCCCGTGAGGCTGCGGGCTTTGCGGCGGCCGTCAGCCTCGGCGCCACCGGCGCCCACCTGGCGCGGCCGCGCCAGCCTGCGAAGCATTTTCCGGTAGGGCCGCGGCTCTGGCCACAGCTCCCATGCCCGAAGAGCCAGGAGGGAAAGCCGTGCCTCGTTGGAAAGCTCTTTGGCAGCCGCTCGCGTGGCCCCACAGCCCGTGGGGCTGCGGGCTTTGCGGCGGCCGTCAGCCTCGGCGCCACAGGCACCCTCGTGGCGCGGCCGCGCCAGCCCGCGAAGCATTTTCCGGTAGGGCCGCGGCTCTGGCCACAGCTCCCAGGCCCGAAGAGCCAGGAGGGAAAGCCGTGCCTCGTTGGAAAGCTCTTTGGCAGCTGCTCGCGTTGCCCCACAGCCCGTGGGGCTGCGGGCTTTGCGGCGGCCGTCAGCCTCGGCGCCACCGGCGCCCTCGTGGCGCGGCCGCGCCAGCCGGCGAAGCATTTTCCGGTAGGGCCGCGGCTCTGGCCACAGCTCCCACGCCCGAAGAGCCAGGAGGGAAAGCCGTGCCTCGTTGGAAAGCTCTTTGGCAGCTGCTCGCGTTGCCCCACAGCCCGTGGGGCTGCGGGCTTTGCGGCGGCCGTCAGCCTCGGCGCCAGCGGCGCCCACCTGGCGCGGCTGCGCCAGCCTGCGAAGCATTTTCCGGTAGGGCTGCGGCTCTGGCCACAGCTCTCATGCCCGAAGAGCCAGGAGGGAAAGCCGTGCCTCGTTGGAAAGCTCTTTGGCAGCTGCTCGCGTGGCCCCACAGCCCGTGGGGCTGCGGGCTTTGCGGCGGCCGTCAGCCTCGGCGCCACCGGCGCCCACCTGGCGCAGCCGCGCCAGCCTGCGAAGCATTTTCCGGTAGGGCCGCGGCTCTGGCCACAGCTCCCACGCCCGAAGAGCCAGGAGGGAAAGCCGTGCCTCGTTGGAAAGCTCTTTGGCAGCCGCTTGCGTGGCCCCACAGCCCGTGGGGCTGCGGGCTTTGCGGCGGCCGTCAGCCTCGGCGCCACCGGCGCCCACCTGGCGCGGACGCGCCAGCCTGCGAAGCATTTTCCGGTAGGGCCGCGGCTCTGGCCACAGCTCCCACGCCCGAAGAGCCAGGAGGGAAAGCCGTGCCTCGTTGCAAAGCTCTTTGGCAGCTGCTCGCGTGGCCCCACAGCCCGTGGGGCTGCGGGCTTTGCGGCGGCCGTCAGCCTCGGCGCCACCGGCGCCCACCTGGCGCGGCCGCGCCAGCCTGCGAAGCATTTTCCGGTAGGGCCGCTTCTCTGGCCACAGCTCCCACGCCCGAAGAGCCAGGAGGGAAAGCCGTGCCTCGTTGGAAAGCTCTTTGGCAGCCGCTCGCGTGGCCCCACAGCCCGTGGGGCTGCGGGCTTTGCGGCGGCCGTCAGCCTCGGCGCCACAGGCACCCTCGTGGCGCGGCCGCGCCAGCCCGCGAAGCATTTTCCGGTAGGGCCGCGGCTCTGGCCACAGCTCCCAGGCCCGAAGAGCCAGGAGGGAAAGCCGTGCCTCGTTGGAAAGCTCTTTGGCAGCTGCTCGCGTTGCCCCACAGCCCGTGGGGCTGCGGGCTTTGCGGCGGCCGTCAGCCTCGGCGCCACCGGCGCCCTCGTGGCGCGGCCGCGCCAGCCGGCGAAGCATTTTCCGGTAGGGCCGCGGCTCTGGCCACAGCTCCCACGCCCGAAGAGCCAGGAGGGAAAGCCGTGCCTCGTTGGAAAGCTCTTTGGCAGCTGCTCGCGTTGCCCCACAGCCCGTGGGGCTGCGGGCTTTGCGGCGGCCGTCAGCCTCGGCGCCAGCGGCGCCCACCTGGCGCGGCTGCGCCAGCCTGCGAAGCATTTTCCGGTAGGGCTGCGGCTCTGGCCACAGCTCTCATGCCCGAAGAGCCAGGAGGGAAAGCCGTGCCTCGTTGGAAAGCTCTTTGGCAGCTGCTCGCGTGGCCCCACAGCCCGTGGGGCTGCGGGCTTTGCGGCGGCCGTCAGCCTCGGCGCCACCGGCGCCCACCTGGCGCAGCCGCGCCAGCCTGCGAAGCATTTTCCGGTAGGGCCGCGGCTCTGGCCACAGCTCCCACGCCCGAAGAGCCAGGAGGGAAAGCCGTGCCTCGTTGGAAAGCTCT
Organism: Chroicocephalus ridibundus; assembly: GCF_963924245.1. NCBI lineage: Eukaryota > Metazoa > Chordata > Aves > Charadriiformes > Laridae > Chroicocephalus > Chroicocephalus ridibundus. The sequence continues at coordinate 673,280 of NW_026961580.1, read as the reverse complement.
TTGGCAGCCGCTTGCGTGGCCCCACAGCCCGTGGGGTTGGGGGCTTTGCGGCGGCCGTCAGCCTCGGCGCCACCGGCGCCCACCTGGCACGGCCGCGCCAGCCTGCGAAGCATTTTCCGGTAGGGCCGCGGCTCTGGCCATAGCTCCCACGCCCGAAGAGCCAGGAGGGAAAGCCGTGCCTCGTTGGAAAGCTCTTTGGCAGCTGCTCGCGTGGCCCCACAGCCCGTGGGGCTGCGGGCTTTGCGGCGGACGTCAGCCTCGGCGCCACCGGCGCCCACCTGGCGCGCCCGCGCCAGCCTGCGAAGCATTTTCCGGTAGGGCCGCGGCTCTGGCCACAGCTCCCACGCCCGAAGAGCCAGGAGGGAAAGCCGTGCCTCGTTGCAAAGCTCTTTGGCAGCTGCTCGCGTGGCCCCACAGCCCGTGGGGCTGCGGGCTTTGCGGCGGCCGTCAGCCTCGGCGCCACCGGCGCCCTCGTGGCGCGGCCGCGCCAGCCCGCGAAGCATTTTCCGGTAGGGCCGCGGCTCTGGCCACAGCTTCCACGCCCGAAGAGCCAGGAGGGAAAGCCGTGCCTCGTTGGAAAGCTCTTTGGCAGCTGCTCGCGTGGCCCCACAGCCCGTGGGGCTGCGGGCTTTGCGGCGGCCGTCAGCCTCGGCACCACCGGCGCCCACCTGGTGCGGCCGCGCCAGCCTGCGAAGCATTTTCCGGTACGGCCGCTACTCTGGCCACAGCTCCCACGCCCTAAGAGCCAGGAGGGAAAGCCGTGCCTCGTTGGAAAGCTCTTTGGCAGCCACTTGTGTGGCCTCACAGCCCGTGGGGCTGCGGGCTTTGCGGCGGCCGTCAGCCTCGGCGCCACCGGCGCCCACCTGGCGCAGCCGCGCCAGCCTGCGAAGCATTTTCCGGTAGGGCCGCGGCTCTGGCCACAGCTCTCATGCCCGAAGAGACAGGAGGGAAAGCCGTGCCTCGTTGGAAACCTCTTTGGCAGCCGCTCGCGTGGCCCCACAGCCCGTGGGGCTGCGGGATTTGCGGCGGCCGTCAGCCTCGGCGCCACCGGCGCCCACCTGGCGCAGCCGCGCCAGCCTGCGAAGCATTTTCCGGTAGAGCCGCGGCTCTGGCCACAGCTCCCACGCCCGAAGAGCCAGGAGGGAAAGCCGTGCCTCCTTGGAAAGCTCTTTGGCAGCTGCTCGCGTGGCTCCACAGCCCGTGGGGCTGCGGGCTTTGCGGCGGCCGTCAGCCTCGGCGCCACCGGCGCCCTCGTGGCGCGGCCGCGCCAGCCTGCGAAGCATTTTCCGGTAGGGCCGCGGCTCTGGCCACAGCTCACACGCCCGAAGAGCCAGGAGGGAAAGCCGTGCCTCGTTGGAAAGCTCTTTGGCAACTGCTCGCGTTGCCCCACAGCCCGTGGGGCTGCGGGCTTTGCGGCGGCCGTCAGCCTCGGCGCCACCGGCGCCCTCGTGGCGCGGCCGCGCCAGCCGGCGAAGCATTTTCCGGTAGGGCCGCGGCTCTGGCCACAGCTCCCACGCCCGAAGAGCCAGGAGGGAAAGCCGTGCCTCGTTGGAAAGCTCTTTGGCAGCTGCTCGCGTTGCCCCACAGCCCGTGGGGCTGCGGGCTTTGCGGCGGCCGTCAGCCTCGGCGCCACCGGCGCCCACCTGGCGCGGCTGCGCCAGCCTGCGAAGCATTTTCCGGTAGGGCTGCGGCTCTGGCCACAGCTCTCATGCCCGAAGAGCCAGGAGGGAAAGCCGTGCCTCGTTGGAAAGCTCTTTGGCAGCTGCTCGCGTGGCCCCACAGCCCGTGGGGCTGCGGGCTTTGCGACGGCCGTCAGCCTCGGCGCCACCGGCGCCCACCTGGCGCAGCCGCGCCAGCCTGCGAAGCATTTTCCGGTAGGGCCGCGGCTCTGGCCACAGCTCCCACGCCCGAAGAGCCAGGAGGGAAAGCCGTGCCTCGTTGCAAAGCTCTTTGGCAGCCGCTCGCGTGGCCCCACAGCCCGTGGGGTTGCGGGCTTTGCGGCGGCCTTCAGCCTCGGCGCCACCGGAGCTCACCTGGCGCGGCCGCGCCAGCCTGCGAAGCATTTTCCGGTAGGGCCGCGGCTCTGGCCACAGCTCCCACGCCCGAAGAGCCAGGAGGGAAAGCCGTGCCTCGTTGGAAAGCTCTTTGGCAGCCGCTCGCGTGGCCCCACAGCCCGTGGGGCTGCGGGCTTTGCGGCGGCCGTCAGCCTCGGCGCCACCGGCGCCCTCGTGGCGGGCCGCGCCAGCCTGCGAAGCATTTTCCGGTACGGCCGCTACTCTGGCCACAGCTCCCACACCCGAAGAGCCAGGAGGGAAAGCCGTGCCTCGTTGGAAAGCTCTTTGGTAGCCTCTTGTGTGGCCCCACAGCCCGTGGGGCTGCGGGCTTTGCGGCGGCCGTCAGCCTCGGCGCCACCGGCGCCCACCTGGCGCAGCCGCGCCAGCCTGCAAAGCATTTTCCGGTAGGGCCGCGGCTCTGGCCACAGCTCTCATGCCCAAAGAGCCAGGAGGGAAAGCCGTGCCTCGTTGGAAAGCTCTTTGGCAGCCGCTCGCGTGGCCCCACAGCCCGTGGGGCTGCGGGCTTTGCGGCGGCCGTCAGCCTCGGCGCCACTGGCGCCCACCTGGCGCAGCCGCGCCAGCCTGCGAAGCAGTTTTCTGGTAGGGCCGCGGCTCTGGCCACAGCTCCCACACCCGAAGAGCCAGGAGGGAAAGCCGTGCCTCGTTGCAAAGCTCTTTGGCAGCTGCTCGCGTGGCCCCACAGCCCGTGGGGCTGCGGGCTTTGCGGCGTCCGTCAGCCTCGGCGACACCGGCGCCCACCTTGTGCAGCTGCGCCAGCCTGCGAAGCATTTTCCGGTAGGGCTGCTACTCTGGCCACAGCTCCCACGCCCGAAGAGCCAGGAGGGAAAGCCGTGCCTCGTTGGAAAGCTCTTTGGCAGCCTCTTGCGTGGCCCCACAGCCCGTAGGGCTGCGGGCTTTGCGGCGGCCGTCAGCCTCAGCGCCACCGGCGCCCACCTGGCGCCTCCGCGGCAGCCCGCGAAGCATTTTCCGGTAGGGCTGCGGCTCTGGCCACAGCTCTCATGCCCGAAGAGCCAGGAGGGAAAGCCGTGCCTCGTTGGAAAGCTCTTTGGCAGCCGCTCGCGTGGCCCCACAGCCCGTGGGGCTGCGGGCTTTGCGGCGGCCGTCAGCCTCGGCGCCACCGGCGCCCTCGTGGCGGGCCGCGCCAGCCTGCGAAGCATTTTCCGGTACGGCTGCTACTCTGGCCACAGCTCCCACACCCGAAGAGCCAGGAGGGAAAGCCGTGCCTCGTTGGAAAGCTCTTTGGTAGCCTCTTGTGTGGCCCCACAGCCCGTGGGGCTGCGGGCTTTGCGGCGGCCGTCAGCCTCGGCGCCACCGGCGCCCACCTGGCGCAGCCGCGCCAGCCTGCGAAGCATTTTCCGGTAGGGCCGCGGCTCTGGCCACAGCTCTCATGCCCAAAGAGCCAGGAGGGAAAGCCGTGCCTCGTTGGAAAGCTCTTTGGCAGCCGCTCGCGTGGCCCCACAGCCCGTGGGGCTGCGGGCTTTGCGGCGGCCGTCAGCCTCGGCGCCACCGGCGCCCACCTGGCGCAGCCGCGCCAGCCTGCGAAGCATTTTCCGGTAGGGCCGCGGCTCTGGCCACAGCTCCCACACCCGAAGAGCCAGGAGGGAAAGCCGTGCCTCGTTGCAAAGCTCTTTGGCAGCTGCTCGCGTGGCCCCACAGCCCGTGGGGCTGCGGGCTTTGCGGTGGCCATCAGTCTCGGCGACACCGGCGCCCACCTGGTGCGGCTGCGCCAGCCTGCGAAGCATTTTCCGGTAGGGCCGCGGCTCTGGCCACAGCTCCCACGCCCGAAGAGCCAGGAGGGAAAGCCGTGCCTCGTTGGAAAACTCTTTGGCAGCCTCTTGCGTGGCCCCACAGCCCGTAGGGCTGCGGGCTTTGCGGCGGCCGTCAGCCTCAGCGCCACCGGCGCCCACCTGGCACCTCCGCGCCAGCCCGCGAAGCATTTTCCGGTAGGGCTGCGGCTCTGGCCACAGCTCTCATGCCCGAAGAGCCAGGAGGGAAAGCCGTGCCTCGTTGGAAAGCTCTTTGGCAGCCGCTCGCGTGGCCCCACAGCCCGTGGGGCTGCGGGCTTTGCGGCGGCCTTCAGCCTCGGCGCCACCGGAGCTCACCTGGCGCGGCCGCGCCAGCCTGCGAAGCATTTTCCGGTAGGGCCGCGGCTCTGGCCACAGCTTCCACGCCCGAAGAGCCAGGAGGGAAAGCCGTGCCTCGGTGGAAAGCTCTTTGGCAGCTGCTCGCGTGGCCCCACAGCCCGTGGGGCTGCGGGCTTTGCGGCGGCCGTCAGCCTCGGCGCCACCGGCGCCCACCTGGCGCGGCCGCGCCAGCCTGCGAAGCATTTTCCGGTAGGGCCGCGGCTCTGGCCACAGCTCCCACGCCCGAAGAGCCAGGAGGGAAAGCCGTGCCTCCTTGGAAAGCTCTTTGGCAGCTGCTCGCGTTGCCCCACAGCCCGTGGGGCTGCGGGCTTTGCGGCGGCCGTCAGCCTCGGCGCCACCGGCGCCCACCTGGCGCGGCCGCGCCAGCCTGCGAAGCATTTTCCGGTAGGGCCGCGGCTCTGGCCACAGCTTCCACGCCCGAAGAGCCAGGAGGGAAAGCCGTGCCTCGGTGGAAAGCTCTTTGGCAGCTGCTCGCGTGGCCCCACAGATCGTGTGGCTGCGGGCTTTGCGGCGGCCGTCAGCCTCGGCGCCACCGGCGCCCACCTGGCGCTGCCGCGCCAGCCTGCGAAGCATTTTCCGGTAGGGCCGCGGCTCTGGCCACAGCTTCCACGCCCGAAGAGCCAGGAGGGAAAGCCGTGCCTCGTTGGAAAGCTCTTTGGCAGCCGCTTGCGTGGCCCCACAGCCCGTGGGGCTGCGGGCTTTGCGGCGGCCGTCAGCCTCGGCGCCACCGGCGCCCACCTGGCGCAGCCGCGCCAGCCTGCGAAGCATTTTCCGGTAGGGCCGCGGCTCTGGCCACAGCTCTCATGCCCAAAGAGCCAGGAGGGAAAGCCGTGCCTCGTTGGAAAGCTCTTTGGCAGCCGCTCGCGTGGCCCCACAGCCCGTGGGGCTGCGGGCTTTGCGGCGGCCGTCAGCCTCGGCGCCACTGGCGCCCACCTGGCGCAGCCGCGCCAGCCTGCGAAGCAGTTTTCTGGTAGGGCCGCGGCTCTGGCCACAGCTCCCACACCCGAAGAGCCAGGAGGGAAAGCCGTGCCTCGTTGCAAAGCTCTTTGGCAGCTGCTCGCGTGGCCCCACAGCCCGTGGGGCTGCGGGCTTTGCGGCGTCCGTCAGCCTCGGCGACACCGGCGCCCACCTTGTGCAGCTGCGCCAGCCTGCGAAGCATTTTCCGGTAGGGCTGCTACTCTGGCCACAGCTCCCACGCCCGAAGAGCCAGGAGGGAAAGCCGTGCCTCGTTGGAAAGCTCTTTGGCAGCCTCTTGCGTGGCCCCACAGCCCGTAGGGCTGCGGGCTTTGCGGCGGCCGTCAGCCTCAGCGCCACCGGCGCCCACCTGGCGCCTCCGCGGCAGCCCGCGAAGCATTTTCCGGTAGGGCTGCGGCTCTGGCCACAGCTCTCATGCCCGAAGAGCCAGGAGGGAAAGCCGTGCCTCGTTGGAAAGCTCTTTGGCAGCCGCTCGCGTGGCCCCACAGCCCGTGGGGCTGCGGGCTTTGCGGCGGCCGTCAGCCTCGGCGCCACCGGCGCCCTCGTGGCGGGCCGCGCCAGCCTGCGAAGCATTTTCCGGTACGGCTGCTACTCTGGCCACAGCTCCCACACCCGAAGAGCCAGGAGGGAAAGCCGTGCCTCGTTGGAAAGCTCTTTGGTAGCCTCTTGTGTGGCCCCACAGCCCGTGGGGCTGCGGGCTTTGCGGCGGCCGTCAGCCTCGGCGCCACCGGCGCCCACCTGGCGCAGCCGCGCCAGCCTGCGAAGCATTTTCCGGTAGGGCCGCGGCTCTGGCCACAGCTCTCATGCCCAAAGAGCCAGGAGGGAAAGCCGTGCCTCGTTGGAAAGCTCTTTGGCAGCCGCTCGCGTGGCCCCACAGCCCGTGGGGCTGCGGGCTTTGCGGCGGCCGTCAGCCTCGGCGCCACCGGCGCCCACCTGGCGCAGCCGCGCCAGCCTGCGAAGCATTTTCCGGTAGGGCCGCGGCTCTGGCCACAGCTCCCACACCCGAAGAGCCAGGAGGGAAAGCCGTGCCTCGTTGCAAAGCTCTTTGGCAGCTGCTCGCGTGGCCCCACAGCCCGTGGGGCTGCGGGCTTTGCGGTGGCCATCAGTCTCGGCGACACCGGCGCCCACCTGGTGCGGCTGCGCCAGCCTGCGAAGCATTTTCCGGTAGGGCCGCGGCTCTGGCCACAGCTCCCACGCCCGAAGAGCCAGGAGGGAAAGCCGTGCCTCGTTGGAAAACTCTTTGGCAGCCTCTTGCGTGGCCCCACAGCCCGTAGGGCTGCGGGCTTTGCGGCGGCCGTCAGCCTCAGCGCCACCGGCGCCCACCTGGCACCTCCGCGCCAGCCCGCGAAGCATTTTCCGGTAGGGCTGCGGCTCTGGCCACAGCTCTCATGCCCGAAGAGCCAGGAGGGAAAGCCGTGCCTCGTTGGAAAGCTCTTTGGCAGCCGCTCGCGTGGCCCCACAGCCCGTGGGGCTGCGGGCTTTGCGGCGGCCTTCAGCCTCGGCGCCACCGGAGCTCACCTGGCGCGGCCGCGCCAGCCTGCGAAGCATTTTCCGGTAGGGCCGCGGCTCTGGCCACAGCTCCCACGCCCGAAGAGCCAGGAGGGAAAGCCGTGCCTCGTTGGAAAGCTCTTTGGCAGCCGCTCGCGTGGCCCCACAGCCCGTGGGGCTGCGGGCTTTGCGGCGGCCGTCAGCCTCGGCGCCACCGGCGCCCTCGTGGCGGGCCGCGCCAGCCCGCGAAGCATTTTCCGGTAGGGCCGCGGCTCTGGCCACAGCTCCCACGCCCGAAGAGCCAGGAGGGAAAGCCGTGCCTCGTTGGAAAGCTCTTTGGCAGCTGCTCGCGTTGCCCCACAGCCCGTGGGGCTGCGGGCTTTGCGGCGGCCGTCAGCCTCGGCGCCACCGGCGCCCACCTGGCGCGGCCGCGCCAGCCTGCGAAGCATTTTCCGGTAGGGCCGCGGCTCTGGCCACAGCTTCCACGCCCGAAGAGCCAGGAGGGAAAGCCGTGCCTCGGTGGAAAGCTCTTTGGCAGCTGCTCGCGTGGCCCCACAGATCGTGGGGCTGCGGGCTTTGCGGCGGCCGTCAGCCTCGGCGCCACCGGCGCCCACCTGGCGCTGCCGCGCCAGCCTGCGAAGCATTTTCCGGTAGGGCCGCGGCTCTGGCCACAGCTTCCACGCCCGAAGAGCCAGGAGGGAAAGCCGTGCCTCGTTGGAAAGCTCTTTGGCAGCCGCTTGCGTGGCCCCACAGCCCGTGGGGCTGCGGGCTTTGCGGCGGCCGTCAGCCTCGGCGCCACCGGCGCCCACCTGGCGCAGCCGCGCCAGCCTGCGAAGCATTTTCCGGTAGGGCCGCGTCTCTGGCCACAGCTCCCACGCCCGAAGAGCCAGGAGGGAAAGCCGTGCCTCGTTGGAAAGCTCTTTGGCAGCTGCTCGCGTGGCCCCACAGCCCGTGGGGCTGCGGGCTTTGAGGCGGACGTCAGCCTCGGCGCCACCGGCGCCCACCTGGCGCGGACGCGCCAGCCTGCGAAGCATTTTCCGGTAGGGCCGCGGCTCTGGCCACAGCTCCCACGCCCGAAGAGCCAGGAGGGAAAGCCGTGCCTCGTTGCAAAGCTCTTTGGCAGCTGCTCGCGTGGCCCCACAGCCCGTGGGGCTGCGGGCTTTGCGGCGGCCGTCAGCCTCGGCGCCACCGGCGCCCACCTGGCGCGGCCGCGCCAGCCTGCGAAGCATTTTCCGGTAGGGCCGCGGCTCTGGCCACAGCTCCCACGCCCGAAGAGCCAGGAGGGAAAGCCGTGCCTCGTTGGAAAGCTCTTTGGCAGCCGCTCGCGTGGCCCCACAGCCCGTGGGGCTGCGGGCTTTGCGGCGGCCGTCAGCCTCGGCGCCACCGGCACCCTCGTGGCGCGGCCGCGCCAGCCCGCGAAGCATTTTCCGGTAGGGCCGCGGCTCTGGCCACAGCTCCCACGCCCGAAGAGCCAGGAGGGAAAGCCGTGCCTCGTTGGAAAGCTCTTTGGCAGCTGCTCGCGTTGCCCCACAGCCCGTGGGGCTGCGGGCTTTGCGGCGGCCGTCAGCCTCGGCGCCACCGGCGCCCAACTGGCGCGGCCGCGCCAGCCGGTGAAGCATTTTCCGGTAGGGCCGCGGCTCTGGCCACAGCTCCCACGCCCGAAGAGCCAGGAGGGAAAGCCGTGCCTCGTTGGAAAGCTCTTTGGCAGCTGCTCGCGTTGCCCCACAGCCCGTGGGGCTGCGGGCTTTGCGGCGGCCGTCAGCCTCGGCGCCACCGGCGCCCACCTGGCGCGGCTGCGCCAGCCTACGAAGCATTTTCCGGTAGGGCTGCGGCTCTGGCCACAGCTCTCATGCCCGAAGAGCCAGGAGGGAAAGCCGTGCCTCGTTGGAAAGCTCTTTGGCAGCTGCTCGCGTGGCCCCACAGCCCGTGGGGCTGCGGGCTTTGCGACGGCCGTCAGCCTCGGCGCCACCGGCGCCCACCTGGCGCAGCCGCGCCAGCCTGCGAAGCATTTTCCGGTAGGGCCGCGGCTCTGGCCACAGCTCCCACGCCCGAAGAGCCAGGAGGGAAAGCCGTGCCTCGTTGGAAAGCTCTTTGGCAGCCGCTCGCGTGGCCCCACAGCCCGTGGGGTTGCGGGCTTTGCGGCGGCCTTCAGCCTCGGCGCCACCGGAGCTCACCTGGCGCGGCCGCGCCAGCCTGCGAAGCATTTTCCGGTAGGGCCGCGGCTCTGGCCACAGCTCCCACGCCCGAAGAGCCAGGAGGGAAAGCCGTGCCTCGTTGGAAAGCTCTTTGGCAGCTGCTCGCGTGGCCCCACAGCCCGTGGGGCTGCGGGCTTTGCGACGGCCGTCAGCCTCGGCGCCACCGGCGCCCACCTGGCGCGGCCGCGCCAGCCTGCGAAGCATTTTCCGGTAGGGCCGCGGCTCTGGCCACAGCTTCCACGCCCGAAGAGCCAGGAGGGAAAGCCGTGCCTCGTTGGAAAGCTCTTTGGCAGCCGCTCGCGTTGCCCCACAGCCCGTGGGGCTGCGGGCTTTGCGGCGGCCGTCAGCCTCGGTGCCACCGGCGCCCACCTGGCGCAGCCGCGCCAGCCTGCGAAGCATTTTCCGGTAGGGCCGCGGCTCTGGCCACAGCTCCCACGCCCGAAGAGCCAGGAGGGAAAGCCGTGCCTCGTTGGAAAGCTCTTTGGCAGCTGCTCGCGTGGCCCCACAGCCCGTGGGGCTGCTGGCTTTGAGGCGGACGTCAGCCTCGGCGCCACCGGCGCCCACCTGGCGCGGCCGCGCCAGCCTGCGAAGCATTTTCCGGTAGGGCCGCGGCTCTGGCCACAGCTTCCACGCCCGAAGAGCCAGGAGGGAAAGCCGTGCCTCGTTGCAAAGCTCTTTGGCAGCTGCTCGCGTGGCCCCACAGCCCGTGGGGCTGCGGGCTTTGCGGCGGACGTCAGCCTCAGCGCCACCGGAGCCCACCTGGCGCGGCCGCGCCAGCCTGCGAAGCATTTTCCGGTAGGGCCGCGGCTCTGGCCACAGCTCCCACGCCCGAAGAGCCAGGAGGGAAAGCCGTGCCTCGTTGGAAAGCTCTTTGGCAGCCGCTCGCGTGGCCCCACAGCCCGTGGGGCTGCGGGCTTTGCGGCGGCCGTCAGCCTCGGCGCCACCGGCGCCCTCGTGGCGGGCCGCGCCAGACCGCGAAGCATTTTCCGGTAGGGCCGCGGCTCTGGCCACAGCTCCCACGCCCGAAGAGCCAGGAGGGAAAGCCGTGCCTCGTTGGAAAGCTCTTTGGCAGCTGCTCGCGTTGCCCCACAGCCCGTGGGGCTGCGGGCTTTGCGGCGGCCGTCAGCCTCGGCGCCACCGGCGCCCACCTGGCGCGGCCGCGCCAGCCTGCGAAGCATTTTCCGGTAGGGCCGCGGCTCTGGCCACAGCTTCCACGCCCGAAGAGCCAGGAGGGAAAGCCGTGCCTCGTTGGAAAGCTCTTTGGCAGCCGCTTGCGTGGCCCCACAGCCCGTGGGGCTGCGGGCTTTGCGGCGGCCGTCAGCCTCGGCGCCACCGGCGCCCACCTGGCGCAGCCGCGCCAGCCTGCGAAGCATTTTCCGGTAGGGCCGCGGCTCTGGCCACAGCTCCCACGCCCGAAGAGCCAGGAGGGAAAGCCGTGCCTCGTTGGAAAGCTCTTTGGCAGCTGCTCGCGTGGCCCCACAGCCCGTGGGGCTGCGGGCTTTGCGGCGGCCGTCAGCCTCGGCACCACCGGCGCCCACCTGCTGCGGCCGCGCCAGCCTGCCAAGCATTTTCCGGTAGGGCCGCTACTCTGGCCACAGCTCCCACGCCCGAAGAGCCAGGAGGGAAAGCCGTGCCTCGTTGGAAAGCTCTTTGGCAGCCGCTCGCGTGGCCCCACAGATCGAGGGGCTGCGGGCTTTGCGGCGGCCGTCAGCCTCGGCGCCACCGGCGCCCACCTGGCGCGGCCGCGCCAGCCTGCGAAGCATTTTCCGGTAGGGCCGCTACTCTGGCCACAGCTCCCACGCCCGAAGAGCCAGGAGGGAAAGCCGTGCCTCGTTGGAAAGCTCTTTGGCAGCCTCTTGCGTGGCCCCACAGCCCGTAGGGCTGCGGGCTTTGCGGCGGCCGTCAGCCTCGGCGCCACCGGCGCCCACCTGGCGCCTCCGCGCCAGCCCGCGAAGCATTTTCCGGTAGGGCTGCGGCTCTGGCCACAGCTCTCATGCCCGAAGAGCCAGGAGGGAAAGCCGTGCCTCGTTGGAAAGCTCTTTGGCAGCCGCTCGCGTGGCCCCACAGCCCGTGGGGCTGCGGGCTTTGCGACGGCCGTCAGCCTCGGCGCCACCGGCGCCCACCTGGCGCAGCCGCGCCAGCCTGCGAAGCATTTTCCGGTAGGGCCGCGGCTCTGGCCACAGCTCCCACGTCCGAAGAGCCAGGAGGGAAAGCCGTGCCTCGTTGGAAAGCTCTTTGGCAGCCGCTCGCGTGGCCCCACAGCCCGTGGGGTTGCGGGCTTTGCGGCGGCCTTCAGCCTCGGCGCCACCGGAGCTCACCTGGCGCGGCCGCGCCAGCCTGCGAAGCATTTTCCGGTAGGGCCGCGGCTCTGGCCACAGCTCCCACGCCCGAAGAGCCAGGAGGGAAAGCCGTGCCTCGTTGGAAAGCTCTTTGGCAGCTGCTCGCGTGGCCCCACAGCCCGTGGGGCTGCGGGCTTTGCGACGGCCGTCAGCCTCGGCGCCACCGGCGCCCACCTGGCGCGGCCGCGCCAGCCTGCGAAGCATTTTCCGGTAGGGCCGCGGCTCTGGCCACAGCTTCCACGCCCGAAGAGCCAGGAGGGAAAGCCGTGCCTCGTTGGAAAGCTCTTTGGCAGCCGCTCGCGTTGCCCCACAGCCCGTGGGGCTGCGGGCTTTGCGGCGGCCGTCAGCCTCGGCGCCACCGGCGCCCACCTGGCGCAGCCGCGCCAGCCTGCGAAGCATTTTCCGGTAGGGCCGCGGCTCTGGCCACAGCTCCCACGCCCGAAGAGCCAGGAGGGAAAGCCGTGCCTCGTTGGAAAGCTCTTTGGCAGCTGCTCGCGTGGCCCCACAGCCCGTGGGGCTGCGGGCTTTGAGGCGGACGTCAGCCTCGGCGACACCAGCGCCCACCTGGCGCGGCCGCGCCAGCCTGCGAAGCATTTTCCGGTAGGGCCGCGGCTCTGGCCACAGCTTCCACGCCCGAAGAGCCAGGAGGGAAAGCCGTGCCTCGTTGCAAAGCTCTTTGGCAGCCGCTCGCGTGGCCCCACAGCCCGTGGGGCTGCGGGCTTTGCGGCGGACGTCAGCCTCGGCGCCACCGGAGCCCACCTGGCGCGGCCGCGCCAGCCCGCGAAGCATTTTCCGGTAGGGCCGCGGCTCTGGCCACAGCTTCAACGCCCGAAGAGCCAGGAGGGAAAGCCGTGCCTCGTTGGAAAGCTCTTTGGCAGCCGCTCGCGTGGCCCCACAGCCCGTGGGGCTGCGGGCTTTGCGGCGGCCTTCAGCCTCGGCGCCACCGGAGCTCACCTGGCGCGGCCGCGCCAGCCTGCGAAGCATTTTCCGGTAGGGCCGCGGCTCTGGCCACAGCTCCCACGCCCGAAGAGCCAGGAGGGAAAGCCGTGCCTCGTTGGAAAGCTCTTTGGCAGCTGCTCGCGTGGCCCCACAGCCCGTGGGGCTGCGGGCTTTGCGACGGCCGTCAGCCTCGGCGCCACCGGCGCCCACCTGGCGCGGCCGCGCCAGCCTGCGAAGCATTTTCCGGTAGGGCCGCGGCTCTGGCCACAGCTTCCACGCCCGAAGAGCCAGGAGGGAAAGCCGTGCCTCGTTGGAAAGCTCTTTGGCAGCCGCTCGCGTTGCCCCACAGCCCGTGGGGCTGCGGGCTTTGCGGCGGCCGTCAGCCTCGGCGCCACCGGCGCCCACCTGGCGCAGCCGCGCCAGCCTGCGAAGCATTTTCCGGTAGGGCCGCGGCTCTGGCCACAGCTCCCACGCCCGAAGAGCCAGGAGGGAAAGCCGTGCCTCGTTGGAAAGCTCTTTGGCAGCTGCTCGCGTGGCCCCACAGCCCGTGGGGCTGCGGGCTTTGAGGCGGACGTCAGCCTCGGCGACACCGGCGCCCACCTGGCGCGGCCGCGCCAGCCTGCGAAGCATTTTCCGGTAGGGCCGCGGCTCTGGCCACAGCTTCCACGCCCGAAGAGCCAGGAGGGAAAGCCGTGCCTCGTTGCAAAGCTCTTTGGCAGCCGCTCGCGTGGCCCCACAGCCCGTGGGGCTGCGGGCTTTGCGGCGGACGTCAGCCTCGGCGCCACCGGAGCCCACCTGGCGCGGCCGCGCCAGCCTGCGAAGCATTTTCCGGTAGGGCCGCGGCTCTGGCCACAGCTCCCACGCCCGAAGAGCCAGGAGGGAAAGCCGTGCCTCGTTGGAAAGCTCTTTGGCAGCTGCTCGCGTGGCCCCACAGCCCGTGGGGCTGCGGGCTTTGCGGCGGCCGTCACCCTCGGCGCCACCGGCGCCCTCGTGGCGCGGCCGCGCCAGCCCGCGAAGCATTTTCCGGTAGGGCCGCGGCTCTGGCCACAGCTTCCACGCCCGAAGAGCCAGGAGGGAAAGCCGTGCCTCATTGGAAAGCTCTTTGGCAGCTGCTCGCATTGCCCCACAGCCCGTGGGGCTGCGGGCTTTGCGGCGGCCGTCAGCCTCGGCGCCACCGGCGCCAACCTGGCGCGGCCGCGCCAGCCTGCGAAGCATTTTCCGGTAGGGCCGCGGCTCTGGCCACAGCTTCCACGCCCGAAGAGCCAGGAGGGAAAGCCATGCCTCGTTGGAAAGCTCTTTGGCAGCCGCTCGCGTGGCCCCACAGATCGTGGGGCTGCGGGCTTTGCGGCGGCCGTCAGACTCGGCGCCACCGGCGCCCACCTGGCGCGGCCGCGACAGCCTGCGAAGCATTTTCCGGTAGGGCCGCGGCTCTGGCCACAGCTCCCACGCCCAAAGAGCCAGGAGGGAAAGCCGTGCCTCGTTGGAAAGCTCTTTGGCAGCCGCTCGCGTGGCCCCACAGATCGTGGGGCTGCGGGCTTTGCGGCGGCCGTCAGCCTCGGCGCCACCGGCGCCCACCTGGCGCCGCTGCGCCAGCCTGCAAAGCATTTTCCGGTAGGGCGGCGGCTCTGGACACAGCTTCCACGCCCGAAGAGCCAGGAGGGAAAGCCGTGCCTCGTTGGAAAGCTCTTTGGCAGCCGCTCGCGTGGCCCCACAGATCGTGTGGCTGCGGGCTTTGCGGCGGCCGTCATCCTCGGCGCCACCGGCGCCCACTTGGCGCGGCCGCGCCAGCCTGCGAAGCATTTTCCGGTAGGGCCGCGGCTCTGGCCACAGCTTCCACGCCCGAAGAGCCAGGAGGGAAAGCCGTGCCTCGTTGCAAAGCTCTTTGGCAGCCGCTTGCGTGGCCCCACAGCCCGTGGGGCTGCGGGCTTTGCGGCAGCCGTCAGCCTCGGCGCCACCGGCGCCCACCTGGCGCGGCCGCGCCAGCCTGCGAAGCATTTCCGGTAGGGCCGCGGCTCTGGCCACAGCTCCCACGCCCAAAGAGCCAGGAGGGAAAGCCGTGCCTCGTTGGAAAGCTCTTTGGCAGCTGCTCGCGTGGCCCCACAGCCCGTGGGGCTGCGGGCTTTGCGGCGGCCGTCAGCCTCGGCGCCACCGGCGCCTACCTGGCGCGGCCGCGCCAGCCTGCGAAGCATTTTCCGGTAGGGCCACGGCTCTGGCCACAGCTCCCATGCCCGAAGAGCCAGGAGGGAAAGCCGTGCCTCGTTGGAAAGCTCTTTGGCAGCCGCTCGCGTGGCCCCACAGATCGTGGGGCTGCGGGCTTTGCGGCGGCCGTCAGCCTCGGCGCCACCGGCGCCCAACTGGCGCGGCCGCGCCAGCCTGCGAAGCATTTTCCGGTAGGGCCGCGGCTCTGGCCACAGCTTCCACGCTCGAAGAGCCAGGAGGGAAAGCCGTGCCTCGTTGGAAAGCTCTTTGGCAGCCGCTTGCGTGGCCCCACAGCCCGTGGGGCTGCGGGCTTTGCGGCGGCCGTCAGCCTCGGCGCCACCGGCGCCCACCTGGCGTGGCCGCGCCAGCCTGCGAAGCATTTTCCGGTAGGGCCGCGGCTCTGGCCACAGCTCCCACGCCCGAAGAGCCAGGAGGGAAAGCCGTGCCTCGTTGGAAAGCTCTTTGGCAGCTGCTCGCGTGGCCCCACAGCCCGTGGGGCTGCGGGCTTTGCGGCGGACGTCAGCCTCGGCGCCACCGGCGCCCACCTGGCGCGGCCGCGCCAGCCTGCGAAGCATTTTCCGGTAGGGCCGCGGCTCTGGCCACAGCTCCCACGCCCGAAGAGCCAGGAGGGAAAGCCGTGCCTCGTTGCAAAGCTCTTTGGCAGCTGCTCGCGTGGCCCCACAGCCCGTGGGGCTGCGGGCTTTGCGGCGGCCGTCAGCCTCGGCGCCACCGGCGCCCTCGTGGCGCGGCCGCGCCAGCCCGCGAAGCATTTTCCGGTAGGGCCGCGGCTCTGGCCACAGCTCCCACACCCGAAGAGCCAGGTGGGAAAGCCGTGCCTCCTTGGAAAGCTCTTTGGCAGCCGCTCGCGTGGCCCCACAGCCCGTGGGGCTGCGGGCTTTGCGGCGGCCGTCAGCCTCGGCGCCACCGGCGCCCTCGTGGCGCGGCCACGCCAGCCTGCGAAGCATTTTCCGGTAGGGCCGCGGCTCTGGCCACAGCTCCCACGCCCAAAGAGCCAGGAGGGAAAGCCGTGCCTCGTTGGAAAGCTCTTTGGCAGCTGCTCGCGTGGCCCCACAGCCCGTGGGGCTGCGGGCTTTGCGGCGGCCGTCAGCCTTGGCGCCACCGGCGCCTACCTGGCGCGGCCGCGCCAGCCTGCGAAGCATTTTCCGGTAGGGCCGCGGCTCTGGCCACAGCTCTCATGCCCGAAGAGCCAGGAGGGAAAGCCGTGCCTCGTTGGAAAGCTCTTTGGCAGCCGCTCGCGTGGCCCCACAGCCCGTGGGGCTGCGGGCTTTGCGGCGGCCGTCAGCCTCGGCGCCACCGGCGCCCACCTGGCGCAGCCGCGCCAGCCTGCGAAGCATTTTCCGGTAGGGCCGCGGCTCTGGCCACAGCTCCCACACCCGAAGAGCCAGGAGGGAAAGCCGTGCCTCCTTGGAAAGCTCTTTGGCAGCCGCTCGCGTGGCCCCACAGCCCGTGGGGCTGCGGGCTTTGCGGCGGCCGTCAGCCTCGGCGCCACCGGAGCTCACCTGGCGTGGCCGCGCCAGCCTGCGAAGCATTTTCCGGTAGGGCCGCGGCTCTGGCCACAGCTCCTACGCCCAAAGAGCCAGGAGGGAAAGCCGTGCCTCGTTGGAAAGCTCTTTGGCAGCCGCTCGCGTGGCCCCACAGCCCGTGGGGCTGCGGGCTTTGCGGCGGCCGTCAGCCTCGGCGCCACCGGCGCCCTCGTGGCGGGCCGCGCCAGCCCGCGAAGCATTTTCCGGTAGGGCCGCGGCTCTGGCCACAGCTTCCACGCCCGAAGAGCCAGGAGGGAAAGCCGTGCCTCGTTGGAAAGCTCTTTGGCAGCTGCTCGCGTTGCCCCACAGCCCGTGGGGCTGCGGGCTTTGCGGCGGCCGTCAGCCTCGGCGCCACCGGCGCCCACCTGGCGCGGCCGCGCCAGCCTGCGAAGCATTTTCCGGTAGGGCCGCGGCTCTGGCCACAGCTTCCACGCCCGAAGAGCCAGGAGGGAAAGCCGTGCCTCGTTGGAAAGCTCTTTGGCAGCCGCTTGCGTGGCCCCACAGCCCGTGGGGCTGCGGGCTTTGCGGCGGCCGTCAGCCTCGGCGCCACCGGCGCCCACCTGGCGCAGCCGCGCCAGCCTGCGAAGCATTTTCGGGTAGGGCCGCGGCTCTGGCCACAGCTCCCACGCCCGAAGAGCCAGGAGGGAAAGCCGTGCCTCGTTGGAAAGCTCTTTGGCAGCTGCTCGCGTGGCCCCACAGCCCGTGGGGCTGCGGGCTTTGAGGCGGACGTCAGCCTCGGCGCCACCGGCGCCCACCTGGCGCGGCCGCGCCAGCCTGCGAAGCATTTTCCGGTAGGGCCGCGGCTCTGGCCACAGCTCCCACGCCCGAAGAGCCAGGAGGGAAAGCCGTGCCTCGTTGCAAAGCTCTTTGGCAGCTGCTCGCGTGGCCCCACAGCCCGTGGGGTTGCGGGCTTTGCGGCGGCCGTCAGCCTTGGCGCCACCGGAGCCCACCTGGCGCGGCCGCGCCAGCCTGCGAAGCATTTTCCGGTAGGGCCGCGGCTCTGGCCACAGCTCCCACGCCCGAAGAGCCAGGAGGGAAAGCCGTGCCTCGTTGGAAAGCTCTTTGGCAGCCGCTTGCGTGGCCCCACAGCCCGTGGGGCTGCGGGCTTTGCGGCGGCCTTCAGCCTCGGCGCCACCGGAGCCCACCTGGCGCGGCCGCGCCAGCCTGCGAAGCATTTTCCGGTAGGGCCGCGGCTCTGGCCACAGCTCCCACGCCCGAAGAGCCAGGAGGGAAAGCCGTGCCTCCTTAGAAAGCTCTTTGGCAGCCGCCCGCGTGGCCCCACAGCCCGTGGGGCTGCGGGCTTTGCGGCGGCCGTCAGCCTCGGCGCCACCGGCGCCCTCGTGGCGGGCCGCGCCAGCCCGCGAAGCATTTTCCGGTAGGGCCGCGGCTCTGGCCACAGCTTCCACGCCCGAAGAGCCAGGAGGGAAAGCCGTGCCTCGTTGGAAAGCTCTTTGGCAGCCGCTTGCGTGGCCCCACAGCCCGTGGGGCTGCGGGCTTTGCGGCGGCCGTCAGCCTCGGCGCCACCGGCGCCCACCTGGCGCGGCCGCGCCAGCCTGCGAAGCATTTTCCGGTAGGGCCGCGGCTCTGGCCACAGCTCCCACGCCCGAAGAGCCAGGAGGGAAAGCCGTGCCTCGTTGGAAAGCTCTTTGGCAGCTGCTCGCGTGGCCCCACAGCCCGTGGGGCTGCGGGCTTTGCGGCGGACGTCAGCCTCGGCGCCACCGGCGCCCACCTGGCGCGGCCGCGCCAGCCTGCGAAGCATTTTCCGGTAGGGCCGCGGCTCTGGCCACAGCTCCCACGCCCGAAGAGCCAGGAGGGAAAGCCGTGCCTCGTTGCAAAGCTCTTTGGCAGCTGCTCGCGTGGCCCCACAGCCCGTGGGGCTGCGGGCTTTGCGGCGGCCGTCAGCCTCGGCGCCACCGGCGCCCTCGTGGCGCGGCCGCGCCAGCCCGCGAAGCATTTTCCGGTAGGGCCGCGGCTCTGGCCACAGCTTCCACGCCCGAAGAGCCAGGAGGGAAAGCCGTGCCTCGTTGGAAAGCTCTTTGGCAGCTGCTCGCGTGGCCCCACAGCCCGTGGGGCTGCGGGCTTTGCGGCGGCCATCAGCCTCGGCACCACCGGCGCCCACCTGGTGCGGCCGCGCCAGCCTGCGAAGCATTTTCCGGTACGGCCGCTACTCTGGCCACAGCTCCCACGCCCGAAGAGCCAGGAGGGAAAGCCGTGCCTCGTTGGAAAGCTCTTTGGCAGCCACTTGTGTGGCCCCACAGCCCGTGGGGCTGCGGGCTTTGCGGCGGCCGTCAGCCTCGGCGCCACCGGCGCCCACCTGGCGCAGCCGCGCCAGCCTGCGAAGCATTTTCCGGTAGGGCCGCGGCTCTGGCCACAGCTCTCATGCCCGAAGAGCCAGGAGGGAAAGCCGTGCCTCGTTGGAAAGCTCTTTGGCAGCCGCTCGCGTGGCCCCACAGCCCGTGGGGCTGCGGGATTTGCGGCGGCCGTCAGCCTCGGCGCCACCGGCGCCCACCTCGCGCAGCCGCGCCAGCCTGCGAAGCATTTTCCCGTAGGGCCGCGGCTCTGGCCACAGCTCCCACGCCCGAAGAGCCAGGAGGGAAAGCCGTGCCTCGTTGGAAAGCTCTTTGGCAGCTGCTCGCGTTGCCCCACAGCCCGTGGGGCTGCGGGCTTTGCGGCGGCCGTCAGCCTCGGCGCCACCGGCGCCCCTGTGGCGCGGCCGCGCCAGCCCGCGAAGCATTTTCCGGTAGGGCCGCGGCTCTGGCCACAGCTCCCACGCCCGAAGAGCCAGGAGGGAAAGCCGTGCCTCGTTGGAAAGCTCTTTGGCAGCTGCTCACGTTGCCCCACAGCCCGTGGGGCTGCGGGCTTTGCGGCGGCCGTCAGCCTCGGCGCCACCGGCGCCCACCTGGCGCGGCCGCGCCAGCCTGCGAAGCATTTTCCGGTAGGGCCGCGGCTCTGGCCACAGCTCCCACGCCCGAAGAGCCAGGAGGGAAAGCCGTGCCTCGTTGCAAAGCTCTTTGGCAGCTGCTCGCGTGGCCCCACAGCCCGTGGGGCTGCGGGCTTTGCGGCGGCCATCAGCCTCGGCGCCACCGGCGCCCACCTGGTGCGGCCGCGCCAGCCTGCGAAGCATTTTCCGGTACGGCCGCTACTCTGGCCACAGCTCCCACGCCCGAAGAGCCAGGAGGGAAAGCCGTGCCTCGTTGGAAAGCTCTTTGGCAGCCTCTTGCGTGGCCCCACAGCCCGTAGGGCTGCGGGCTTTGCGGCGGCCGTCAGCCTCGGCGCCACCGGCGCCCACCTGGCGCCTCCGCGCCAGCCCGCGAAGCATTTTCCGGTAGGGCTGCGGCTCTGGCCACAGCTCTCATGCCCGAAGAGCCAGGAGGGAAAGCCGTGCCTCGTTGGAAAGCTCTTTGGCAGCTGCTCGCGTGGCCCCACAGCCCGTGGGGCTGCGGGCTTTGCGACGGCCGTCAGCCTCGGCGCCACCGGCGCCCACCTGGCGCAGCCGCGCCAGCCTGCGAAGCATTTTCCGGTACGGCCGCTACTCTGGCCACAGCTCCCACACCCGAAGAGCCAGGAGGGAAAGCCGTGCCTCGTTGGAAAGCTCTTTGGTAGCCTCTTGTGTGGCCCCACAGCCCGTGGGGCTTCGGGCTTTGCGGCGGCCGTCAGCCTCGGCGCCACCGGCGCCCACCTGGCGCAGCCGCGCCAGCCTGCGAAGCATTTTCCGCTAGGGCCGCGGCTCTGGCCACAGCTCTCATGCCCAAAGAGCCAGGAGGGAAAGCCGTGCCTCGTTGGAAAGCTCTTTGGCAGCCGCTCGCGTGGCCCCACAGCCCGTGGGGCTGCGGGCTTTGCGGCGGCCGTCAGCCTCGGCGCCACCGGCGCCCACCTGGCGCAGCCGCGCCAGCCTGCGAAGCATTTTCCGGTAGGGCCGCGGCTCTGGCCACAGCTCCCACACCCGAAGAGCCAGGAGGGAAAGCCGTGCCTCGTTGCAAAGCTCTTTGGCAGCTGCTCGCGTGGCCCCACAGCCCGTGGGGCTGCGGGCTTTGCGGCGGCCTTCAGCCTCGGCGACACCGGCGCCCACCTGGTGCGGCTGCGCCAGCCTGCGAAGCATTTTCCGGTAGGGCCACGTCTCTGGCCACAGCTCCCACGCCCGAAGAGCCAGGAGGGAAAGCCGTGCCTCGTTGGAAAGCTCTTTGGCAGCCGCTCGCGTGGCCCCACAGCCCGTAGGGCTGCGGGCTTTGCGGCGGCCGTCAGCCTCGGTGCCACCGGCGCCCACCTGGCGCCTCCGCGCCAGCCCGCGAAGCATTTTCCGGTAGGGCTGCGGCTCTGGCCACAGCTCTCATGCCCGAAGAGCCAGGAGGGAAAGCCGTGCCTCGTTGGAAAGCTCTTTGGCAGCTGCTCGCGTGGCCCCACAGCCCGTGGGGCTGCGGGCTTTGCGACGGCCGTCAGCCTCGGAGCCACCGGTGCCCACCTGGCGCAGCCGCGCCAGCCTGCGAAGCATTTTCCGGTAGGGCCGCGGCTCTGGCCACAGCTCCCACGTCCGAAGAGCCAGGAGGGAAAGCCGTGCCTCGTTGGAAAGCTCTTTGGCAGCCGCTCGCGTGGCCCCACAGCCCGTGGGGCTGCGGGCTTTGCGGCGGACGTCAGCCTCGGCGCCACCGGAGCTCACCTGGCGCGGCCGCGAAAGCCTGCGAAGCATTTTCCGGTAGGGCCGCGGCTCTGGCCACAGCTCCCACGCCCGAAGAGCCAGGAGGGAAAGCCGTGCCTCGTTGGAAAGCTCTTTGGCAGCCGCTCGCGTGGCCCCACAGCCCGTGGGGCTGCGGGCTTTGCGGCGGCCGTCAGCCTCGGCGCCACCGGCGCCCACCTGGCGGGCCGCGCCAGCCCGCGAAGCATTTTCCGGTAGGGCCGCGGCTCTGGCCACAGCTCCCACGCCCGAAGAGCCAGGAGGGAAAGCCGTGCCTCGTTGGAAAGCTCTTTGGCAGCTGCTCGCGTTGCCCCACAGCCCGTGGGGCTGCGGGCTTTGCGGCGGCCGTCAGCCTCGGCGCCACCGGCGCCCACCTGGCGCGGCCGCGCCAGCCTGCGAAGCATTTTCCGGTAGGGCCGCGGCTCTGGCCACAGCTTCCACGCCCGAAGAGCCAGGAGGGAAAGCCGTGCCTCGTTGGAAAGCTCTTTGGCAGCCGCTCGTGTGGCCCCACAGATCGTGGGGCTGCGGGCTTTGTGGCGGCCGTCAGCCTCGGCGCCACCGGCGCCCACCTGGCGCGGCCGCGCCAGCCTGCGAAGCATTTTCCGGTAGGGCCGCGGCTCTGGCCACAGCTTCCACGCCCGAAGAGCCAGGAGGGAAAGCCATGCCTCGTTGCAAAGCTCTTTGGCAGCCGCTCGCGTGGCCCCACAGCCCGTGGGGCTGCGGGCTTTGCGGCGGCCGTCAGCCTCGGCGCCACCGGCGCCCACCTGGCGCAGCCGCGCCAGCCTGCGAAGCATTTTCCGGTAGGGCCGCGGCTCTGGCCACAGCTCCCACGCCCGAAGAGCCAGGAGGGAAAGCCGTGCCTCGTTGGAAAGTTCTTTGGCAGCTGCTCGCGTGGCCCCACAGCCCGTGGGGCTGCGGGCTTTGAGGCGGACGTCAGCCTCGGCGCCACCGGCGCCCACCTGGCGCCGCCGCGCCAGCCTGCGAAGCATTTTCCGGTAGGGCCGCGGCTCTGGCCACAGCTCCCACGCCCGAAGAGCCAGGAGGGAAAGCCGTGCCTCGTTGCAAAGCTCTTTGGCAGCTGCTCGCGTGGCCCCACAGCCCGTGGGGCTGCGGGCTTTGCGGCGGCCGTCAGCCTCGGCGCCACCGGAGCCCACCTGGCGCGGCCGCGCCAGCCTGCGAAGCATTTTCCGGTAGGGCCGCGGCTCTGGCCACAGCTCCCACGCCCGAAGAGCCAGGAGGGAAAGCCGTGCCTCGTTGGAAAGCTCTTTGGCAGCCGCTCGCGTGGCCCCACAGCCCGTGGGGCTGCGGGCTTTGCGGCGGCCGTCAGCCTCGGCGCCACCGGCACCCTCGTGGCGCGGCCGCGCCAGCCCGCGAAGCATTTTCCAGTAGGGCCGCGGCTCTGGCCACAGCTTCCACGCCCGAAGAGCCAGGAGGGAAAGCCGTGCCTCGTTGGAAAGCTCTTTGGCAGCTGCTCGCGTGGCCCCACAGCCCGTGGGGCTGCGGGCTTTGCGGCGGCCGTCAGCCTCGGCACCACCGGCGCCCACCTGCTGCGGCCGCGCCAGCCTGCCAAGCATTTTCCGGTAGGGCCCCTACTCTGGCCACAGCTCCCACGCCCGAAGAGCCAGGAGGGAAAGCCGTGCCTCGTTGGAAAGCTCTTTGGCAGCCTCTTGTGTGGCCCCACAGCCCGTGGGGCTGCGGGCTTTGCGGCGGCCATCAGCCTCGGCGCCACCGGCGCCCACCTGGCGCAGCCGCGCCAGCCTGCGAAGCATGTTCCGGTAGGGCCGCGGCTCTGGCCACAGCTCTCATGCCCGAAGAGCCAGGAGGGAAAGCCGTGCCTCGTTGGAAAGCTCTTTGGCAGCTGCTCGCGTGGCCCCACAGCCCGTGGGGCTGCGGGCTTTGCGACGGCCGTCAGCCTCGGCGCCACCGGAGCCCACCTGGCGCAGCCGCGCCAGCCTGCGAAGCATTTTCCGGTAGGGCCACGGCTCTGGCCACAGCTCCCACGTCCGAAGAGCCAGGAGGGAAAGCCGTGCCTCGTTGGAAAGCTCTTTGGCAGCCGCTCGCGTGGCCCCACAGCCCGTGGGGCTGCGGGGTTTGCGGCGGCCTTCAGCCTCGGCGCCACCGGAGCTCACCTGGCGCGGCCGTGCCAGCCTGCGAAGCATTTTCCGGTAGGGCCGCGGCTCTGGCCACAGCTCCCACGCCCGAAGAGCCAGGAGGAAAAGCCGTGCCTCGTTTGAAAGCTCTTTGGCAGCCGCTCGCGTGGCCCCACAGCCCGTGGGGCTGCGGGCTTTGCGGCGGCCGTCAGCCTCGGCGCCACCGGCGCCCTCGTGGCGGGCTGCGCCAGCCCGCGAAGCATTTTCCGGTAGGGCCGCGGCTCTGGCCACAGCTCCCACGCCCGAAGAGCCAGGAGGGAAAGCCGTGCCTCGTTGGAAAGCTCTTTGGCAGCTGCTCGCGTTGCCCCACAGCCCGTGGGGCTGCGGGCTTTGCGGCGGCCGTCAGCCTCGGCGCCACCGGCGCCCACCTGGCGCGGCCGCGCCAGCCTGCGAAGCATTTTCCGGTAGGGCCGCGGCTCTGGCCACAGCTTCCACGCCCGAAGAGCCAGGAGGGAAAGCCGTGCCTCGTTGGAAAGCTCTTTGGCAGCCGCTCGCGTGGCCCCACAGATCGTGGGGCTGCGGGCTTTGTGGCGGCCGTCAGCCTTGGCGCCACCGGCGCCCACCTGGCGCGGCCGCGCCAGCCTGCGAAGCATTTTCCGGTAGGGCCGCGGCTCTGGCCACAGCTTCCACGCCCGAAGAGCCAGGAGGGAAAGCCGTGCCTCGTTGCAAAGCTCTTTGGCAGCCGCTCGCGTGGCCCCACAGCCCGTGGGGCTGCGGGCTTTGCGGCGGCCGTCAGCCTCGGCGCCACCGGCGCCCACCTGGCGCAGCCGCGCCAGCCTGCGAAGCATTTTCCGGTAGGGCCGCGGCTCTGGCCACAGCTCCCACGCCCGAAGAGCCAGGAGGGAAAGCCGTGCCTCGTTGGAAAGTTCTTTGGCAGCTGCTCGCGTGGCCCCACAGCCCGTGGGGCTGCGGGCTTTGAGGCGGACGTCAGCCTCGGCGCCACCGGCGCCCACCTGGCGCGGCCGTGCCAGCCTGCGAAGCATTTTCCGGTAGGGCCGCGGCTCTGGCCACAGCTCCCACGCCCGAAGAGCCAGGAGGGAAAGCCGTGCCTCGTTGCAAAGCTCTTTGGCAGCTGCTCGCGTGGCCCCACAGCCCGTGGGGCTGCGGGCTTTGCGGCGGCCGTCAGCCTCGGCGCCACCGGAGCCCACCTGGCGCGGCCGCGCCAGCCTGCGAAGCATTTTCCGGTAGGGCCGCGGCTCTGGCCACAGCTCCCACGCCCGAAGAGCCAGGAGGGAAAGCCGTGCCTCGTTGGAAAGCTCTTTGGCAGCCGCTCGCGTGGCCCCACAGCCCGTGGGGCTGCGGGCTTTGCGGCGGCCGTCAGCCTCGGCGCCACCGGCACCCTCGTGGCGCGGCCGCGCCAGCCCGCGAAGCATTTTCCGGTAGGGCCGCGGCTCTGGCCACAGCTTCCACGCCCGAAGAGCCAGGAGGGAAAGCCGTGCCTCGTTGGAAAGCTCTTTGGCAGCTGCTCGCGTGGCCCCACAGCCCGTGGGGCTGCGGGCTTTGCGGCGGCCGTCAGCCTCGGCGCCACCGGCGCCCACCTGCTGCGGCCGCGCCAGCCTGCCAAGCATTTTCCGGTAGGGCCCCTACTCTGGCCACAGCTCCCACGCCCGAAGAGCCAGGAGGGAAAGCCGTGCCTCGTTGGAAAGCTCTTTGGCAGCCTCTTGTGTGGCCCCACAGCCCGTGGGGCTGCGGGCTTTGCGGCGGCCATCAGCCTCGGCGCCACCGGCGCCCACCTGGCGCAGCCGCGCCAGCCTGCGAAGCATTTTCCGGTAGGGCTGCGGCTCTGGCCACAGCTCTCATGCCCGAAGAGCCAGGAGGGAAAGCCGTGCCTCGTTGGAAAGCTCTTTGGCAGCTGCTCGCGTGGCCCCACAGCCCGTGGGGCTGCGGGCTTTGCGACGGCCGTCAGCCTCGGCGCCACCGGAGCCCACCTGGCGCAGCCGCGCCAGCCTGCGAAGCATTTTCCGGTAGGGCCACGGCTCTGGCCACAGCTCCCACGTCCGAAGAGCCAGGAGGGAAAGCCGTGCCTCGTTGGAAAGCTCTTTGGCAGCCGCTCGCGTGGCCCCACAGCCCGTGGGGCTGCGGGGTTTGCGGCGGCCTTCAGCCTCGGCGCCACCGGAGCTCACCTGGCGCGGCCGTGCCAGCCTGCGAAGCATTTTCCGGTAGGGCCGCGGCTCTGGCCACAGCTCCCACGCCCGAAGAGCCAGGAGGAAAAGCCGTGCCTCGTTTGAAAGCTCTTTGGCAGCCGCTCGCGTGGCCCCACAGCCCGTGGGGCTGCGGGCTTTGCGGCGGCCGTCAGCCTCGGCGCCACCGGCGCCCTCGTGGCGGGCCGCGCCAGCCCGCGAAGCATTTTCCGGTAGGGCCGCGGCTCTGGCCACAGCTCCCACGCCCGAAGAGCCAGGAGGGAAAGCCGTGCCTCGTTGGAAAGCTCTTTGGCAGCTGCTCGCGTTGCCCCACAGCCCGTGGGGCTGCGGGCTTTGCGGCGGCCGTCAGCCTCGGCGCCACCGGCGCCCACCTGGCGCGGCCGCGCCAGCCTGCGAAGCATTTTCCGGTAGGGCCGCGGCTCTTGCCACAGCTTCCACGCCCGAAGAGCCAGGAGGGAAAGCCGTGCCTCGTTGGAAAGCTCTTTGGCAGCCGCTCGCGTGGCCCCACAGATCGTGGGGCTGCGGGCTTTGTGGCGGCCGTCAGCCTTGGCGCCACCGGCGCCCACCTGGCGCGGCCGCGCCAGCCTGCGAAGCATTTTCCGGTAGGGCCGCGGCTCTGGCCACAGCTTCCACGCCCGAAGAGCCAGGAGGGAAAGCCGTGCCTCGTTGCAAAGCTCTTTGGCAGCCGCTCGCGTGGCCCCACAGCCCGTGGGGCTGCGGGCTTTGCGGCGGCCGTCAGCCTCGGCGCCACCGGCGCCCACCTGGCGCAGCCGCGCCAGCCTGCGAAGCATTTTCCGGTAGGGCCGCGGCTCTGGCCACAGCTCCCACGCCCGAAGAGCCAGGAGGGAAAGCCGTGCCTCGTTGGAAAGTTCTTTGGCAGCTGCTCGCGTGGCCCCACAGCCCGTGGGGCTGCGGGCTTTGAGGCGGACGTCAGCCTCGGCGCCACCGGCGCCCACCTGGCGCGGCCGCGCCAGCCTGCGAAGCATTTTCCGGTAGGGCCGCGGCTCTGGCCACAGCTCCCACGCCCGAAGAGCCAGGAGGGAAAGCCGTGCCTCGTTGCAAAGCTCTTTGGCAGCTGCTCGCGTGGCCCCACAGCCCGTGGGGCTGCGGGCTTTGCGGCGGCCGTCAGCCTCGGCGCCACCGGAGCCCACCTGGCGCGGCCGCGCCAGCCTGCGAAGCATTTTCCGGTAGGGCCGCGGCTCTGGCCACAGCTCCCACGCCCGAAGAGCCAGGAGGGAAAGCCGTGCCTTGTTGGAAAGCTCTTTGGCAGCCGCTCGCGTGGCCCCACAGCCCGTGGGGCTGCGGGCTTTGCGGCGGCCGTCAGCCTCGGCGCCACCGGCACCCTCGTGGCGCGGCCGCGCCAGCCCGCGAAGCATTTTCCGGTAGGGCCGCGGCTCTGGCCACAGCTTCCACGCCCGAAGAGCCAGGAGGGAAAGCCGTGCCTCGTTGGAAAGCTCTTTGGCAGCTGCTCGCGTGGCCCCACAGCCCGTGGGGCTGCGGGCTTTGCGGCGGCCGTCAGCCTCGGCACCACCGGCGCCCACCTGCTGCGGCCGCGCCAGCCTGCGAAGCATTTTCCGGTAGGGCCCCTACTCTGGCCACAGCTCCCACGCCCGAAGAGCCAGGAGGGAAAGCCGTGCCTCGTTGGAAAGCTCTTTGGCAGCCTCTTGTGTGGCCCCACAGCCCGTGGGGCTGCGGGCTTTGCGGCGGCCATCAGCCTCGGCGCCACCGGCGCCCACCTGGCGCAGCCGCGCCAGCCTGCGAAGCATTTTCCGGTAGGGCTGCGGCTCTGGCCACAGCTCTCATGCCCGAAGAGCCAGGAGGGAAAGCCGTGCCTCGTTGGAAAGCTCTTTGGCAGCTGCTCGCGTGGCCCCACAGCCCGTGGGGCTGCGGGCTTTGCGACGGCCGTCAGCCTCGGCGCCACCGGAGCCGACCTGGCGCAGCCGCGCCAGCCTGCGAAGCATTTTCCGGTAGGGCCACGGCTCTGGCCACAGCTCCCACGTCCGAAGAGCCAGGAGGGAAAGCCGTGCCTCGTTGGAAAGCTCTTTGGCAGCCGCTCGCGTGGCCCCACAGCCCGTGGGGCTGCGGGCTTTGCGGCGGCCGTCAGCCTCGGCGCCACCGGCGCCCTCGTGGCGGGCCGCGCCAGCCCGCGAAGCATTTTCCGGTAGGGCCGCGGCTCTGGCCACAGCTCCCACGCCCGAAGAGCCAGGAGGGAAAGCCGTGCCTCGTTGGAAAGCTCTTTGGCAGCTGCTCGCGTTGCCCCACAGCCCGTGGGGCTGCGGGCTTTGCGGCGGCCGTCAGCCTCGGCGCCACCGGCGCCCACTTGGCGCCGCCGTGCCAGCCTGCGAAGCATTTTCCGGTAGGGCCGCGGCTCTTGCCACAGCTTCCACGCCCGAAGAGCCAGGAGGGAAAGCCGTGCCTCGTTGGAAAGCTCTTTGGCAGCCGCTCGCGTGGCCCCACAGATCGTGGGGCTGCGGGCTTTGTGGCGGCCGTCAGCCTCGGCGCCACCGGCGCCCACCTGGCGCGGCCGCGCCAGCCTGCGAAGCATTTTCCGGTAGGGCCGCGGCTCTGGCCACAGCTTCCACGCCCGAAGAGCCAGGAGGGAAAGCCGTGCCTCGTTGCAAAGCTCTTTGGCAGCCGCTCGCGTGGCCCCACAGCCCGTGGGGCTGCGGGCTTTGCGGCGGCCGTCAGCCTCGGCGCCACCGGCGCCCACCTGGCGCAGCCGCGCCAGCCTGCGAAGCATTTTCCGGTAGGGCCGCGGCTCTGGCCACAGCTCCCACGCCCGAAGAGCCAGGAGGGAAAGCCGTGCCTCGTTGGAAAGTTCTTTGGCAGCTGCTCGCGTGGCCCCACAGCCCGTGGGGCTGCGGGCTTTGAGGCGGCCTTCAGCCTCGGCGCCACCGGCCCCCACCTGGCGCGGCCGCGCCAGCCTGCGAAGCATTTTCCGGTAGGGCCGCGGCTCTGGCCACAGCTCCCACGCCCGAAGAGCCAGGAGGGAAAGCCGTGCCTCGTTGCAAAGCTCTTTGGCAGCTGCTCGCGTGGCCCCACAGCCCGTGGGGCTGCGGGCTTTGCGGCGGCCGTCAGCCTCGGCGCCACCGGAGCCCACCTGGCGCAGCCGCGCCAGCCTGCGAAGCATTTTCCGGTAGGGCCGCGGCTCTGGCCACAGCTCCCACGCCCGAAGAGCCAGGAGGGAAAGCCGTGCCTTGTTGGAAAGCTCTTTGGCAGCCGCTCGCGTGGCCCCACAGCCCGTGGGGCTGCGGGCTTTGCGGCGGCCGTCAGCCTCGGCGCCACCGGCACCCTCGTGGCGCGGCCGCGCCAGCCCGCGAAGCATTTTCCGGTAGGGCCGCGGCTCTGGCCACAGCTTCCACGCCCGAAGAGCCAGGAGGGAAAGCCGTGCCTCGTTGGAAAGCTCTTTGGCAGCTGCTCGCGTGGCCCCACAGCCCGTGGGGCTGCGGGCTTTGCGGCGGCCGTCAGCCTCGGCACCACCGGCGCCCACCTGCTGCGGCCGCGCCAGCCTGCCAAGCATTTTCCGGTAGGGCCCCTACTCTGGCCACAGCTCCCACGCCCGAAGAGCCAGGAGGGAAAGCCGTGCCTCGTTGGAAAGCTCTTTGGCAGCCTCTTGTGTGGCCCCACAGCCCGTGGGGCTGCGGGCTTTGCGGCGGCCATCAGCCTCGGCGCCACCGGCGCCCACCTGGCGCAGCCGCGCCAGCCTGCGAAGCATTTTCCGGTAGGGCTGCGGCTCTGGCCACAGCTCTCATGCCCGAAGAGCCAGGAGGGAAAGCCGTGCCTCGTTGGAAAGCTCTTTGGCAGCTGCTCGCGTGGCCCCACAGCCCGTGGGGCTGCGGGCTTTGCGACGGCCGTCAGCCTCGGCGCCACCGGAGCCGACCTGGCGCAGCCGCGCCAGCCTGCGAAGCATTTTCCGGTAGGGCCACGGCTCTGGCCACAGCTCCCACGTCCGAAGAGCCAGGAGGGAAAGCCGTGCCTCGTTGGAAAGCTCTTTGGCAGCCGCTCGCGTGGCCCCACAGCCCGTGGGGCTGCGGGCTTTGCGGCGGCCGTCAGCCTCGGCGCCACCGGCGCCCTCGTGGCGGGCCGCGCCAGCCCGCGAAGCATTTTCCGGTAGGGCCGCGGCTCTGGCCACAGCTCCCACGCCCGAAGAGCCAGGAGGGAAAGCCGTGCCTCGTTGGAAAGCTCTTTGGCAGCTGCTCGCGTTGCCCCACAGCCCGTGGGGCTGCGGGCTTTGCGGCGGCCGTCAGCCTCGGCGCCACCGGCGCCCACTTGGCGCCGCCGTGCCAGCCTGCGAAGCATTTTCCGGTAGGGCCGCGGCTCTTGCCACAGCTTCCACGCCCGAAGAGCCAGGAGGGAAAGCCGTGCCTCGTTGGAAAGCTCTTTGGCAGCCGCTCGCGTGGCCCCACAGATCGTGGGGCTGCGGGCTTTGTGGCGGCCGTCAGCCTCGGCGCCACCGGCGCCCACCTGGCGCGGCCGCGCCAGCCTGCGAAGCATTTTCCGGTAGGGCCGCGGCTCTGGCCACAGCTTCCACGCCCGAAGAGCCAGGAGGGAAAGCCGTGCCTCGTTGCAAAGCTCTTTGGCAGCCGCTCGCGTGGCCCCACAGCCCGTGGGGCTGCGGGCTTTGCGGCGGCCGTCAGCCTCGGCGCCACCGGCGCCCACCTGGCGCAGCCGCGCCAGCCTGCGAAGCATTTTCCGGTAGGGCCGCGGCTCTGGCCACAGCTCCCACGCCCGAAGAGCCAGGAGGGAAAGCCGTGCCTCGTTGGAAAGTTCTTTGGCAGCTGCTCGCGTGGCCCCACAGCCCGTGGGGCTGCGGGCTTTGAGGCGGCCTTCAGCCTCGGCGCCACCGGCGCCCACCTGGCGCGGCCGCGCCAGCCTGCGAAGCATTTTCCGGTAGGGCCGCGGCTCTGGCCACAGCTCCCACGCCCGAAGAGCCAGGAGGGAAAGCCGTGCCTCGTTGCAAAGCTCTTTGGCAGCTGCTCGCGTGGCCCCACAGCCCGTGGGGCTGCGGGCTTTGCGGCGGCCGTCAGCCTCGGCGCCACCGGAGCCCACCTGGCGCAGCCGCGCCAGCCTGCGAAGCATTTTCCGGTAGGGCCGCGGCTCTGGCCACAGCTCCCACGCCCGAAGAGCCAGGAGGGAAAGCCGTGCCTTGTTGGAAAGCTCTTTGGCAGCCGCTCGCGTGGCCCCACAGCCCGTGGGGCTGCGGGCTTTGCGGCGGCCGTCAGCCTCGGCGCCACCGGCACCCTCGTGGCGCGGCCGCGCCAGCCCGCGAAGCATTTTCCGGTAGGGCCGCGGCTCTGGCCACAGCTTCCACGCCCGAAGAGCCAGGAGGGAAAGCCGTGCCTCGTTGGAAAGCTCTTTGGCAGCTGCTCGCGTGGCCCCACAGCCCGTGGGGCTGCGGGCTTTGCGGCGGCCGTCAGCCTCGGCACCACCGGCGCCCACCTGCTGCGGCCGCGCCAGCCTGCCAAGCATTTTCCGGTAGGGCCCCTACTCTGGCCACAGCTCCCACGCCCGAAGAGCCAGGAGGGAAAGCCGTGCCTCGTTGGAAAGCTCTTTGGCAGCCTCTTGTGTGGCCCCACAGCCCGTGGGGCTGCGGGCTTTGCGGCGGCCATCAGCCTCGGCGCCACCGGCGCCCACCTGGCGCGGCCGCGCCAGCCTGCGAAGCATTTTCCGGTAGGGCTGCGGCTCTGGCCACAGCTCTCATGCCCGAAGAGCCAGGAGGGAAAGCCGTGCCTCGTTGGAAAGCTCTTTGGCAGCTGCTCGCGTGGCCCCACAGCCCGTGGGGCTGCGGGCTTTGCGACGGCCGTCAGCCTCGGCGCCACCGGAGCCCACCTGGCGCAGCCGCGCCAGCCTGCGAAGCATTTTCCGGTAGGGCCACGGCTCTGGCCACAGCTCCCACGTCCGAAGAGCCAGGAGGGAAAGCCGTGCCTCGTTGGAAAGCTCTTTGGCAGCCGCTCGCGTGGCCCCACAGCCCGTGGGGCTGCGGGCTTTGCGGCGGCCTTCAGCCTCGGCGCCACCGGAGCTCACCTGGCGCGGCCGTGCCAGCCTGCGAAGCATTTTCCGGTAGGGCCGCGGCTCTGGCCACAGCTCCCACGCCCGAAGAGCCAGGAGGAAAAGCCGTGCCTCGTTTGAAAGCTCTTTGGCAGCCGCTCGCGTGGCCCCACAGCCCGTGGGGCTGCGGGCTTTGCGGCGGCCGTCAGCCTTGGCGCCACCGGCGCCCACCTGGCGCAGCCGCGCCAGCCTGCGAAGCATTTTCCGGTAGGGCCGCGGCTCTGGCCACAGCTCCCACGCCCGAAGAGCCAGGAGGGAAAGCCGTGCCTCGTTGGAAAGTTCTTTGGCAGCTGCTCGCGTGGCCCCACAGCCCGTGGGGCTGCGGGCTTTGAGGCGGCCTTCAGCCTCGGCGCCACCGGCACCCACCTGGCGCGGCCGCGCCAGCCTGCGAAGCATTTTCCGGTAGGGCCGCGGCTCTGGCCACAGCTCCCACGCCCGAAGAGCCAGGAGGGAAAGCCGTGCCTCGTTGCAAAGCTCTTTGGCAGCTGCTCGCGTGGCCCCACAGCCCGTGGGGCTGCGGGCTTTGCGGCGGCCGTCAGCCTCGGCGCCACCGGAGCCCACCTGGCGCGGCCGCGCCAGCCTGCGAAGCATTTTCCGGTAGGGCCGCGGCTCTGGCCACAGCTCCCACGCCCGAAGAGCCAGGAGGGAAAGCCGTGCCTTGTTGGAAAGCTCTTTGGCAGCCGCTCGCGTGGCCCCACAGCCCGTGGGGCTGCGGGCTTTGCGGCGGCCGTCAGCCTCGGCGCCACCGGCACCCTCGTGGCGCGGCCGCGCCAGCCCGCGAAGCATTTTCCGGTAGGGCCGCGGCTCTGGCCACAGCTTCCACGCCCGAAGAGCCAGGAGGGAAAGCCGTGCCTCGTTGGAAAGCTCTTTGGCAGCTGCTCGCGTGGCCCCACAGCCCGTGGGGCTGCGGGCTTTGCGGCGGCCGTCAGCCTCGGCACCACCGGCGCCCACCTGCTGCGGCCGCGCCAGCCTGCCAAGCATTTTCCGGTAGGGCCCCTACTCTGGCCACAGCTCCCACTCCCGAAGAGCCAGGAGGGAAAGCCGTGCCTCGTTGGAAAGCTCTTTGGCAGCCTCTTGTGTGGCCCCACAGCCCGTGGGGCTGCGGGCTTTGCGGCGGCCATCAGCCTCGGCGCCACCGGCGCCCACCTGGCGCAGCCGCGCCAGCCTGCGAAGCATTTTCCGGTAGGGCTGCGGCTCTGGCCACAGCTCTCATGCCCGAAGAGCCAGGAGGGAAAGCCGTGCCTCGTTGGAAAGCTCTTTGGCAGCTGCTCGCGTGGCCCCACAGCCCGTGGGGCTGCGGGCTTTGCGACGGCCGTCAGCCTCGGCGCCACCGGAGCCCACCTGGCGCAGCCGCGCCAGCCTGCGAAGCATTTTCCGGTAGGGCCACGGCTCTGGCCACAGCTCCCACGTCCGAAGAGCCAGGAGGGAAAGCCGTGCCTCGTTGGAAAGCTCTTTGGCAGCCGCTCGCGTGGCCCCACAGCCCGTGGGGCTGCGGGCTTTGCGGCGGCCTTCAGCCTCGGCGCCACCGGAGCTCACCTGGCGCGGCCGTGCCAGCCTGCGAAGCATTTTCCGGTAGGGCCGCGGCTCTGGCCACAGCTCCCACGCCCGAAGAGCCAGGAGGAAAAGCCGTGCCTCGTTTGAAAGCTCTTTGGCAGCCGCTCGCGTGGCCCCACAGCCCGTGGGGCTGCGGGCTTTGCGGCGGCCGTCAGCCTCGGCGCCACCGGCGCCCTCGTGGCGGGCCGCGCCAGCCCGCGAAGCATTTTCCGGTAGGGCCGCGGCTCTGGCCACAGCTTCCACGCCCGAAGAGCCAGGAGGGAAAGCCGTGCCTCGTTGGAAAGCTCTTTGGCAGCTGCTCGCGTTGCCCCACAGCCCGTGGGGCTGCGGGCTTTGCGGCGGCCGTCAGCCTCGGCGCCACCGGCGCCCACCTGGCGCGGCCGCGCCAGCCTGCGAAGCATTTTCCGGTAGGGCCGCGGCTCTGGCCACAGCTTCCACGCCCGAAGAGCCAGGAGGGAAAGCCGTGCCTCGTTGGAAAGCTCTTTGGCAGCCGCTCTCGTGGCCCCACAGATCGTGGGGCTGCGGGCTTTGCGGTGGCCGTCAGCCTCGGCGCCACCGGCGCCCACCTGGCGCGGCCGCGCCAGCCTGCGAAGCATTTTCCGGTAGGGCCGCTACTCTGGCCACAGCTCCCACGCCCGAAGAGCCAGGAGGGAAAGCCGTGCCTCGTTGGAAAGCTCTTTGGCAGCCGCTTGCGTGGCCCCACAGCCCGTGGGGCTGCGGGCTTTGCGGCGGCCGTCAGCCTCGGCGCCACCGGCGCCCACCTGGCGCCTCCGCGCCAGCCCGCGAAGCATTTTCCGGTAGGGCCGCGGCTCTGGCCACAGCTCTCATGCCCGAAGAGCCAGGAGGGAAAGCCGTGCCTCGTTGGAAAGCTCTTTGGCAGCTGCTCGCGTGGCCCCACAGCCCGTGGGGCTGCGGGCTTTGCGACGGCCGTCAGCCTCGGCGCCACCGGAGCCCACCTGACGCAGCCGCGCCAGCCTGCGAAGCATTTTCCGGTAGGGCCGCGGCTCTGGCCACAGCTCCCACGTCCGAAGAGCCAGGAGGGAAAGCCGTGCCTCGTTGGAAAGCTCTTTGGCAGCCGCTCGCGTGGCCCCACAGCCCGTGGGGCTGCGGGCTTTGCGGCGGCCTTCAGCCTCGGCGCCACCGGAGCTCACCTGGCGCGGCCGCGCCAGCCTGCGAAGCATTTTCCGGTAGGGCCGCGGCTCTGGCCACAGCTCCCACGCCCGAAGAGCCAGGAGGGAAAGCCGTGCCTCGTTGGAAAGCTCTTTGGCAGCCGCTCGCGTGGCCCCACAGCCCGTGGGGCTGCGGGCTTTGCGGCGGCCGTCAGCCTCGGCGCCACCGGCGCCCTCGTGGCGGGCCGCGCCAGCCCGCGAAGCATTTTCCGGTAGGGCCGCGGCTCTGGCCACAGCTCCCACGCCCGAAGAGCCAGGAGGGAAAGCCGTGCCTCGTTGGAAAGCTCTTTGGCAGCCGCTCGCGTGGCCCCACAGCCCGTGGGGCTGCGGGCTTTGCGGCGGCCGTCAGCCTCGGCGCCACCGGCACCCTCGTGGCGCGGCCGCGCCAGCCCGCGAAGCATTTTCCGGTAGGGCCGCGGCTCTGGCCACAGCTTCCACGCCCGAAGAGCCAGGAGGGAAAGCCGTGCCTCGTTGGAAAGCTCTTTGGCAGCTGCTAGCGTGGCCCCACAGCCCGTGGGGCTGCGGGCTTTGCGGCGGCCGTCAGCCTCGGCACCACCGGCGCCCACCTGCTGCGGCCGCGCCAGCCTGCCAAGCATTTTCCGGTAGGGCCCCTACTCTGGCCACAGCTCCCACGCCCGAAGAGCCAGGAGGGAAAGCCGTGCCTCGTTGGAAAGCTCTTTGGCAGCCTCTTGTGTGGCCCCACAGCCCGTGGGGCTGTGGGCTTTGCGGCGGCCATCAGCCTCGGCGCCACCGGCGCCCACCTGGCGCAGCCGCGCCAGCCTGCGAAGCATTTTCCGGTAGGGCCGCGGCTCTGGCCACAGCTCTCATGCCCGAAGAGCCAGGAGGGAAAGCCGTGCCTCGTTGGAAAGCTCTTTGGCAGCTGCTCGCGTGGCCCCACAGCCCGTGGGGCTGCGGGCTTTGCGACGGCCGTCAGCCTCGGCGCCACCGGAGCCCACCTGGCGCAGCCGCGCCAGCCTGCGAAGCATTTTCCGGTAGGGCCACGGCTCTGGCCACAGCTCCCACGTCCGAAGAGCCAGGAGGGAAAGCCGTGCCTCGTTGGAAAGCTCTTTGGCAGCCGCTCGCGTGGCCCCACAGCCCGTGGGGCTGCGGGCTTTGCGGCGGCCTTCAGCCTCGGCGCCACCGGAGCTCACCTGGCGCGGCCGTGCCAGCCTGCGAAGCATTTTCCGGTAGGGCCGCGGCTCTGGCCACAGCTCCCACGCCCGAAGAGCCAGGAGGGAAAGCCGTGCCTCGTTGGAAAGCTCTTTGGCAGCCGCTCGCGTGGCCCCACAGCCCGTGGGGCTGCGGGCTTTGCGGCGGCCGTCAGCCTCGGCGCCACCGGCGCCCTCGTGGCGGGCCGCGCCAGCCTGCGAAGCATTTTCCGGTAGGGCCGCGGCTCTGGCCACAGCTTCCACGCCCGAAGAGCCAGGAGGGAAAGCCGTGCCTCGTTGCAAAGCTCTTTGGCAGCTGCTCACGTTGCCCCACAGATCGTGGGGCTGCGGGCTTTGCGGCGGCCGTCAGCCTCGGCGCCACCGGCGCCCACCTGGCGCGGCCGCGCCAGCCTGCGAAGCATTTTCCGGTAGGGCCGCGGCTCTGGCCACAGCTTCCACGCCCGAAGAGCCAGGAGGGAAAGCCGTGCCTCGTTGGAAAGCTCTTTGGCAGCCGCTCGCGTGGCCCCACAGATCGTGGGGCTGCGGGCTTTGCGGCGGCCGTCAGCCTCGGCGCCACCGGCGCCCACCTGGCGCGGCCGCGCCAGCCTGCGAAGCATTTTCCGGTAGGGCCGCTACTCTGGCCACAGCTCCCACGCCCGAAGAGCCAGGAGGGAAAGCCGTGCCTCGTTGGAAAGCTCTTTGGCAGCCGCTTGCGTGGCCCCACAGCCCGTGGGGCTGCGGGCTTTGCGGCGGCCGTCAGCCTCGGCACCACCGGCGCCCACGTGGCGCCGCCGCGCCAGCCTGCGAAGCATTTTCCGGTAGGGCCACGGCTCTGGCCACAGCTCCCACGCCCGAAGAGCCAGGAGGGAAAGCCGTGCCTCGTTGCAAAGCTCTTTGGCAGCTGCTCGCGTGGCCCCACAGCCCGTGGGGCTGCGGGCTTTGCGGCGGCCGTCAGCCTCGGCGCCACCGGAGCCCACCTGGCGCGGCCGCGCCAGCCTGCGAAGCATTTTCCGGTAGGGCCGCGGCTCTGGCCACAGCTCCCACGCCCGAAGAGCCAGGAGGGAAAGCCGTGCCTCGTTGGAAAGCTCTTTGGCAGCCGCTCGCGTGGACCCACAGATCGTGGGGCTGCGGGCTTTGCGGCGGCCGTCAGCCTCGGCGCCACCGGCACCCTCGTGGCGCGGCCGCGCCAGCCTGCGAAGCATTTTCCGGTAGGGCCGCGGCTCTGGCCACAGCTTCCACGCCCGAAGAGCCAGGAGGGAAAGCCGTGCCTCGTTGGAAAGCTCTTTGGCAGCTGCTCGCGTGGCCCCACAGCCCGGGGGGCTGCGGGCTTTGCGGCGGCCGTCAGCCTCGGCGCCACCGGCGCCCACCTGGTGCGGCCGCGCCAGCCTGCGAAGCATTTTCCGGTAGGGCCGCTACTCTGGCCACAGCTCCCACGCCCGAAGAGCCAGGAGGGAAAGCCGTGCCTCGTTGGAAAGCTCTTTGGCAGCCTCTTGCGTGGCCCCACAGCCCGTAGGGCTGCGGGCTTTGCGGCGGACGTCAGCCTCGGCGCCACCGGCGCCCACCTGGCGCCTCCGCGCCAGCCCGCGAAGCATTTTCCGGTAGGGCTGCGGCTCTGGCCACAGCTCTCATGCCCGAAGAGCCAGGAGGGAAAGCCGTGCCTCGTTGGAAAGCTCTTTGGCAGCCTCTTGCGTGGCCCCACAGCCTGTGGGGCTGCGGCCTTTGCGACGGCCGTCAGCCTCGGCACCACCGGCGCCCACCTGGCGCAGCCGCGCCAGCCTGCGAAGCATTTTCCGGTAGGGCCGCGGCTCTGGCCACAGCTCCCACGCCCGAAGAGCCAGGAGGGAAAGCCGTGCCTCGTTGGAAAGCTCTTTGGCAGCCGCTCGCGTGGCCCCACAGCCCGTGGGGCTGCGGGCTTTGCGGCGGCCTTCAGCCTCGGGGCCACCGGAGCCCACCTGGCGCGGCCGCGCCAGGCTGCGAAGCATTTTCCGGTAGGGCCGCGGCTCTGGCCACAGCTTCCACGCCCGAAGAGCCAGGAGGGAAAGCCGTGCCTCGTTGGAAAGCTCTTTGGCAGCTGCTCGCGTGGCCCCACAGCCCGTGGGGCTGCGGGCTTTGCGGCGGCCGTCAGCCTCGGCGCCACCGGCGCCCTCGTGGCGGGCCGCGCCAACCCGCGAAGCATTTTCCGGTAGGGCCACGGCTCTGGCCACAGCTTCCACGCCCGAAGAGCCAGGAGGGAAAGCCGTGCCTCGTTGGAAAGCTCTTTGGCAGCTGCTCGCGTTGCCCCACAGCCCGTGGGGCTGTGGGCTTTGCGGCGGCCGTCAGCCTCGGCGCCACCGGCGCCCACCTGGCGCGGCCGCACCAGCCTGCGAATCATTTTCCGGTAGGGCCGCGGCTCTGGCCACAGCTCCCACGCCCGAAGAGCCAGGAGGGAAAGCCGTGCCTCGTTGGAAAGCTCTTTGGCTGCTGCTCGCGTTGCCCCACAGCCCGTGGGGCTGCGGGCTTTGCGGCGGCCGTCAGCCTCGGCGCCACCGGCGCCCACCTGGCGCCTCCGCGCCAGCCCGCGAAGCATTTTCCGGTAGGGCCGCGGCTCTGGCCACAGCTCCCACGCCCGAAGAGCCAGGAGGGAAAGCCGTGCCTCGTTGGAAAGCTCTTTGGCAGCCGCTCGCGTGGACCCACAGATCGTGGGGCTGCGGGCTTTGCGGCGGCCGTCAGCCTCGGCGCCACCGGCACCCTCGTGGCGCGGCCGCGCCAGCCTGCGAAGCATTTTCCGGTAGGGCCGCGGCTCTGGCCACAGCTTCCACGCCCGAAGAGCCAGGAGGGAAAGCCGTGCCTCGTTGGAAAGCTCTTTGGCAGCTGCTCGCGTGGCCCCACAGCCCGGGGGGCTGCGGGCTTTGCGGCGGCCGTCAGCCTCGGCGCCACCGGCGCCCACCTGGTGCGGCCGCGCCAGCCTGCGAAGCATTTTCCGGTAGGGCCGCTACTCTGGCCACAGCTCCCACGCCCGAAGAGCCAGGAGGGAAAGCCGTGCCTCGTTGGAAAGCTCTTTGGCAGCCTCTTGCGTGGCCCCACAG
The DNA here is from genome assembly GCF_963924245.1 of Chroicocephalus ridibundus. Classification (NCBI taxonomy): domain Eukaryota; kingdom Metazoa; phylum Chordata; class Aves; order Charadriiformes; family Laridae; genus Chroicocephalus; species Chroicocephalus ridibundus. The sequence continues at coordinate 635,438 of NW_026961580.1, read as the reverse complement.
CCCGTAGGGCTGCGGGCTTTGCGGCGGACGTCAGCCTCGGCGCCACCGGCGCCCACCTGGCGCCTCCGCGCCAGCCCGCGAAGCATTTTCCGGTAGGGCTGCGGCTCTGGCCACAGCTCTCATGCCCGAAGAGCCAGGAGGGAAAGCCGTGCCTCGTTGGAAAGCTCTTTGGCAGCCTCTTGCGTGGCCCCACAGCCTGTGGGGCTGCGGGCTTTGCGACGGCCGTCAGCCTCGGCGCCACCGGCGCCCACCTGGCGCAGCCGCGCCAGCCTGCGAAGCATTTTCCGGTAGGGCCGCGGCTCTGGCCACAGCTCCCACGCCCGAAGAGCCAGGAGGGAAAGCCGTGCCTCGTTGGAAAGCTCTTTGGCAGCCGCTCGCGTGGCCCCACAGCCCGTGGGGCTGCGGGCTTTGCGGCGGCCTTCAGCCTCGGGGCCACCGGAGCCCACCTGGCGCGGCCGCGCCAGGCTGCGAAGCATTTTCCGGTAGGGCCGCGGCTCTGGCCACAGCTTCCACGCCCGAAGAGCCAGGAGGGAAAGCCGTGCCTCGTTGGAAAGCTCTTTGGCAGCTGCTCGCGTGGCCCCACAGCCCGTGGGGCTGCGGGCTTTGCGGCGGCCGTCAGCCTCGGCGCCACCGGCGCCCTCGTGGCGGGCCGCGCCAACCCGCGAAGCATTTTCCGGTAGGGCCACGGCTCTGGCCACAGCTTCCACGCCCGAAGAGCCAGGAGGGAAAGCCGTGCCTCGTTGGAAAGCTCTTTGGCAGCTGCTCGCGTTGCCCCACAGCCCGTGGGGCTGTGGGCTTTGCGGCGGCCGTCAGCCTCGGCGCCACCGGCGCCCACCTGGCGCGGCCGCACCAGCCTGCGAATCATTTTCCGGTAGGGCCGCGGCTCTGGCCACAGCTCCCACGCCCGAAGAGCCAGGAGGGAAAGCCGTGCCTCGTTGGAAAGCTCTTTGGCTGCTGCTCGCGTTGCCCCACAGCCCGTGGGGCTGCGGGCTTTGCGGCGGCCGTCAGCCTCGGCGCCACCGGCGCCCACCTGGCGCCTCCGCGCCAGCCCGCGAAGCATTTTCCGGTAGGGCCGCGGCTCTGGCCACAGCTCCCACGCCCGAAGAGCCAGGAGGGAAAGCCGTGCCTCGTTGGAAAGCTCTTTGGCAGCTGCTCGCGTGGCCCCACAGCCCGTGGGGCTGCGGGCTTTGCGGCGGCCGTCAGCCTCGGCGCCACCGGCGCCTACGTGGCGCCGCCGCGCCAGCCTGCGAAGCATTTTCCGGTAGGGCCACGGCTCTGGCCACAGCTCCCACGCCCGAAGAGCCAGGAGGGAAAGCCGTGCCTCGTTGGAAAGCTCTTTGGCAGCCGCTCGCGTGGCCCCACAGCCCGTTCGGCTTCGGGCTTTGCGGCGGCCGTCAGCGTCGACGCCACCGGCGCCCACCTGGCGCCTCCGCGCCAGCCCGCGAAGCATTTTCCGGTAGGGCCGCGGCTCTGGCCACAGCTTCAACGCCCGAAGAGCCAGGAGGGAAAGCCGTGCCTCGTTGGAAAGCTCTTTGGCAGCCGCTCGCGTGGCCCCACAGCCCGTGGGGCTGCGGGCTTTGCGGCGGCCGTCAGCCTCGGCGCCACCGGTGCCCACCTGGTGCAGCCACGCCAGCCTGCGAAGCATTTTCTGGTAGGGCCACGGCTCTGGCCACAGCTTCCACGCCCGAAGAGCCAGGAGGGAAAGCCGGGCCTCGTTGGAAAGCTCTTTGGCAGCCGCTTGCGTGGCCCCACAGCCCGTGGGGCTGCGGGCTTTGCGGCGGCCGTCAGCCTCGGCGCCACCGGCGCCCACCTGGCGCGGCCGCGACAGCCTGCGAAGCATTTTCCGGTAGGGCCGCGGCTCTGGCCACAGCTCCCACGCCCGAAGAGCCAGGAGGGAAAGCCGTGCCTCGTTGGAAAGCTCTTTGGCAGCTGCTGGCGTGGCCCCACAACCCGTGGGGCTGTGGTCTTTGCGGCGGACGTCAGCCTCGGCGCCACCGGCGCCCACCTGGCGCGGCAGCGCCAGCCTGCGAAGCATTTTCCGGTAGGGCCGCGGCTCTGGCCACAGCTCCCACGCCCGAAGAGCCAGGAGGGAAAGCCGTGCCTCGTTGCAAAGCTCTTTGGCAGCTGCTCGCGTGGCCCCACAGCCCGTGGGGCTGCGGTCTTTGCGGCGGACGTCAGCCTCGGCGCCACCGGCGCCCACCTGGCGCGGCAGCGCCAGCCTGCGAAGCATTTTCCGGTAGGGCCGCGGCTCTGGCCACAGCTCCCACGCCCGAAGAGCCAGGAGGGAAAGCCGTGCCTCGTTGCAAAGCTCTTTGGCAGCTGCTCGCGTGGCCCCACAGCCCGTGGGGCTGCGGGCTTTGCGGCGGCCGTCAGCCTCGGCGCCACCGGCGCCCACCTTGTGCGGCCGCGCCAGCCTGCGAAGCATTTTCCGGTAGGGCCACTACTCTGGCCACAGCTCCCACGCCCAAAGAGCCAGGAGGGAAAGCCGTGCCTCGTTGGAAAGCTCTTTGGCAGCCTCTCGTGTGGCCCCACAGCCCGTGGGGCTGCGGGCTTTGCGGCGGCCGTCAGCCTCGGCGCCACCGGCGCCCACCTGGCGCGGCCGCGCCAGCCTGCGAAGCATTTTCCGGTAGGGCCGCGGCTCTGGCCACAGCTCCCACGCCCGAAGAGCCAGGAGGGAAAGCCGTGCCTCGTTGGAAAGCTCTTTGGCAGCTGCTCGCGTGGCCCCACAGCCCGTGGGGCTGCGGGCTTTGCGGCGGACGTCAGCCTCGGCGCCACCGGCGCCCACCTGGCGCGGCCGCGCCATCCTGCGAAGCATTTTCCGGTAGGGCCGCGGCTCTGGCCACAGCTCCCACGCCCGAAGAGCCAGGAGGGAAAGCCGTGCCTCGTTGGAAAGCTCTTTGGCAGCTGCTCGCGTGGCCCCACAGCCCGTGGGGCTGCGGGCTTTGCGACGGCCGTCAGCCTCGGCGCCACCGGCGCCCACCTGGCGCAGCCGCGCCAGCCTGCGAAGCATTTTCCGGTAGGGCCGTGGCTCTGGCCACAGCTTCCACGCCCGAAGAGCCAGGAGGGAAAGCCGGGCCTCGTTGGAAAGCTCTTTCGCAGCCGCTCGCGTGGCCCCACAGCCCGTGGGGCTGCGGGCTTTGCGGCGGCCTTCAGCCTCGGCGCCACCGGAGCCCACCTGGCGCGGCCGTGCCAGCCTGCGAAGCATTTTCCGGTAGGGCCGCGGCTCTGGCCAGAGCTCCCACGCCCGAAGAGCCAGGAGGGAAAGCCGTGCCTCATTGGAAAGCTCTTTGGCAGCTGCTCGCGTGGCCCCACAGCTCGTGGGGCTGCGGGCTTTGCGGCGGCCGTCAGCCTCGGCGCCACCGGCGCCCTCGTGGCGCGGCCGCGCCAGCCCGCGAAGCATTTTCCGGTAGGGCCGCGGCTCTGGCCACAGCTTCCACGCCCGAAGAGCCAGGAGGGAAAGCCGTGCCTCGTTGGAAAGCTCTTTGGCAGCTGCTCGCGTTGCCCCACAGCCCGTGGGGCTGCAGGCTTTGCGGCGGCCGTCAGCCTCGGCGCCACCGGCGCCCACCTGGCGCGGCCGCGCCAGCCTGCGAAGCATTTTCCGGTAGGGCCGCGGCTCTGGCCACGGCTTCCACGCCCGAAGAGCCAGGAGGGAAAGCCGTGCCTCGTTGGAAAGCTCTTTGGCAGCCGCTCCCGTGGCCCCACAGATCGTGGGGCTGCGGGCTTTGCGGCGGACGTCAGCCTCGGCGCCACCGGCGCCCACCTGGCGCGGCCGCGCCAGCCTGCGAAGCATTTTCCGGTAGGGCCGCGGCTCTGGCCACAGCTCCCACGCCGGAAGAGCCAGGAGGGAAAGCCGTGCCTCGTTGGAAAGCTCTTTGGCAGCCGCTCGCGTGGCCCCACAGCCCGTGGGGCTGCGGGCTTTGCGGCGGCCTTCAGCCTCGGCGCCACCGGAGCCCACCTGGCGCGGCCGCGCCAGCCTGCGAAGCATTTTCCAGTAGTGCCGCGGCTCTGGCCACAGCTCCCACGCCCGAAGAGCCAGGAGGGAAAGCCGTGCCTCGTTGGAAAGCTCTTTGGCAGCCTCTTGTGTGGCCCCACAGCCCGTGGGGCTGCGGGCTTTGCGGCGGCCGTCAACCTCGGCGCCACCGGCGCCCACCTGGCGCAGCCGCGCCAGCCTGCGAAGCATTTTCCGGTAGGGCCGCGGCTCTGGCCACAGCTCTCATGCCCGAAGAGCCAGGAGGGAAAGCCGTGCCTCGTTGGAAAGCTCTTTGGCAGCCGCTCGCGTGGCCCCACAGCCCGTGGGGCTGCGGGCTTTGCGGCGGCCGTCAGCCTCGGCGCCACCGGCGCCCACCTGGCGCAGCCGCGCCAGCCTGCGAAGCATTTTCTGGTAGGGCCGCGGCTCTGGCCACAGCTCCCACGCCCGAAGAGCCAGGAGGGAAAGCCGTGCCTCCTTGGAAAGCTCTTTGGCAGCCACTCGCGTGGCCCCACAGCCCGTGGGGCTGCGGGCTTTGCGGCGGCCGTCAGCCTCGGCGCCACCGGCGCCCTCGTGGCGCGGCCGCGCCAGCCCGCGAAGCATTTTCCGGTAGGGCCGCGGCTCTGGCCACAGCTCCCACGCCCGAAGAGCCAGGAGGGAAAGCCGTGCCTCGTTGGAAAGCTCTTTGGCAGCTGCTCGCGTTGCCCCACAGCCCGTGGGGCTGCGGGCTTTGCGGCGGCCGTCAGCCTCGGCGCCACCGGCGCCCACCTGGCGCGGCCGCGCCAGCCTGCGAAGCATTTTCCGGTAGGGCCGCGGCTCTGGCCACAGCTCCCACGCCCGAAGAGGCAGGAGGGAAAGCCGTGCCTCGTTGCAAAGCTCTTTGGCAGCTGCTCGCGTGGCCCCACAGCCCGTGGGGCTGCGGGCTTTGCGGCGGCCATCAGCCTCGGTGCCACCGGCGCCCACCTGGTGCGGCCGCGCCAGCCTGCGAAGCATTTTCCGGTAGGGCCGCTACTCTGGCCACAGCTCCCACGCCCGAAGAGCCAGGAGGGAAAGCCGTGCCTCGTTGGAAAGCTCTTTGGCAGCCTCTTGCGTGGCCCCACAGCCCGTAGGGCTGCGGGCTTTGCGGCGGCCGTCAGCCTCGGCGCCACCGGCGCCCACCTGGCGCCTCCGCGCCAGCCCGCGAAGCATTTTCCGGTAGGGCTGCGGCTCTGGCAACAGCTCTCATGCCCGAAGAGCCAGGAGGGAAAGCCGTGCCTCGTTGGAAAGCTCTTTGGCAGCTGCTCGCGTGGCCCCACAGCCCGTGGGGCTGCGGGCTTTGCGACGGCCGTCAGCCTCGGCGCCACCGGCGCCCACCTGGCGCAGCCGCGCCAGCCTGCGAAGCATTTTCCGGTAGGGCCGCGGCTCTGGCCACAGCTCCCACGCCCGAAGAGCCAGGAGGGAAAGCCGTGCCTCGTTGGAAAGCTCTTTGGCAGCCGCTCGCGTGGCCCCACAGCCCGTGGGGCTGCGGGCTTTGCGGTGGCCGTCAGCCTCGGCGCCACCGGAGCCCTCCTAGCGCGGCCGCGCCAGCCTGCGAAGCATTTTCCGGTAGGGCCGCGGCTCTGGCCTCAGCTCCCACGCCCGAAGAGCCAGGAGGGAAAGCCGTGCCTCCTTGGAAAGCTCTTTGGCAGCCGCCCGCGTGGCCCCACAGCCCGTGGGGCTGCGGGCTTTGCGGCGGCCGTCAGCCTCGGCGCCACCGGCGCCCTCGTGGCGGGCCGCGACAGCCCGCGAAGCATTTTCCGGTAGGGCCGCGGCTCTGGCCACAGCTTCCACGCCCGAAGAGCCAGGAGGGAAAGCCGTGCCTCGTTGGAAAGCTCTTTGGCAGCTGCTCGCGTTGCCCCACAGCCCGTGGGGCTGCGGGCTTTGCGGCGGCCGTCAGCCTCGGCGCCACCGGCGCCCACCTGGCGCGGCCGCGCCAGCCTGCGAAGCATTTTCCGGTAGGGCCGCGGCTCTGGCCACAGCTTCCACGCCCGAAGAGCCAGGAGGGAAAGCCGTGCCTCGTTGGAAAGCTCTTTGGCAGCCGCTCTCGTGGCCCCACAGATCGTGGGGCTGCGGGCTTTGCGGCGGCCGTCAGCCTCGGCGCCACCGGCGCCCACCTGGCGCGGCCGCGCCAGCCTGCGAAGCATTTTCCGGTAGGGCCGCGGCTCTGGCCACAGCTTCCACGCTCGAAGAGCCAGGAGGGAAAGCCGTGCCTCGTTGGAAAGCTCTTTGGCAGCTGCTCGCGTGGCCCCACAGCCCGTGGGGCTGCGGGCTTTGCGGCGGCCGTCAGCCTCGGTGCCACCGGCGCCCACCTGGCGCAGCCGCGCCAGCCTGCGAAGCATTTTCCGGTAGGGCCGCTACTCTGGCCACAGCTCCCACGCCCGAAGAGCCAGGAGGGAAAGCCGTGCCTCGTTGGAAAGCTCTTTGGCAGCCTCTTGCGTGGCCCCACAGCCCGTAGGGCTGCGGGCTTTGCGGCGGCCGTCAGCCTCGGCGCCACCGGCGCCCACCTGGCGCCTCCGCGCCAGCCCGCGAAGCATTTTCCGGTAGGGCTGCGGCTCTGGCAACAGCTCTCATGCCCGAAGAGCCAGGAGGGAAAGCCGTGCCTCGTTGGAAAGCTCTTTGGCAGCTGCTCGCGTGGCCCCACAGCCCGTGGGGCTGCGGGCTTTGCGGCGGCCGTCAGCCTCGGCGCCACCGGTGCCCACCTGGCGCAGCCGCGCCAGCCTGCGAAGCATTTTCCGGTAGGGCCGCGGCTCTGGCCACAGCTCCCACGCCAGAAGAGCCAGGAGGGAAAGCCGTGCCTCGTTGGAAAGCTCTTTGGCAGCCGCTCGCGTGGCCCCACAGCCCGTGGGGCTGCGGGCTTTGCGGCGGCCTTCAGCCTCGGCGCCACCGGAGCCCTCCTGGCGCGGCCGCGCCAGCCTGCGAAGCATTTTCCGGTAGGGCCGCGGCTCTGGCCACAGCTCCCACGCCCGAAGAGCCAGGAGGGAAAGCCGTGCCTCCTTGGAAAGCTCTTTGGCAGCCGCCCGCGTGGCCCCACAGCCCGTGGGGCTGCGGGCTTTGCGGCGGCCGTCAGCCTCGGCGCCACCGGCGCCCTCGTGGCGGGCCGCGACAGCCCGCGAAGCATTTTCCGGTAGGGCCGCGGCTCTGGCCACAGCTTCCACGCCCGAAGAGCCAGGAGGGAAAGCCGTGCCTCGTTGGAAAGCTCTTTGGCAGCTGCTCGCGTTGCCCCACAGCCCGTGGGGCTGCGGGCTTTGCGGCGGCCGTCAGCCTCGGCGCCACCGGCGCCCACCTGGCGCGGCCGCGCCAGCCCGCGAAGCATTTTCCGGTAGGGCCGCGGCTCTGGCCACAGCTCCCACGCCCGAAGAGCCAGGAGGGAAAGCCGTGCCTCGTTGGAAAGCTCTTTGGCAGCCGCTCGCGTGGCCCCACAGATCGTGGGGCTGCGGGCTTTGCGGCGGCCGTCAGCCTCGGCGCCACCGGCGCCCACCTGGCGCGGCCGCGCCAGCCTGCGAAGCATTTTCCGGTAGGGCCGCGGCTCTGGCCACAGCTTCCACGCTCGAAGAGCCAGGAGGGAAAGCCGTGCCTCGTTGGAAAGCTCTTTGGCAGCCGCTTGCGTGGCCCCACAGCCCGTGGGGCTGCGGGCTTTGCGGCGGCCGTCAGCCTCGGCGCCACCGGCGCCCACCTGGCGCGGCCGCGCCAGCCTGCGAAGCATTTTCCGGTAGGGCCACGGCTCTGGCCACAGCTCCCACGCCCGAAGAGCCAGGAGGGAAAGCCGTTCCTCGTTGGAAAGCTCTTTGGCAGCTGCTCGCGTGGCCCCACAGCCCGTGGGGCTGCGGGCTTTGCGGCGGCCGTCAGCCTCGGCGCCACCGGCGCCCTCGTGGCGCGGCCGCGCCAGCCCGCGAAGCATTTTCCGGTAGGGCCGCGGCTCTGGCCACAGCTCCCACGCCCGCAGAGCCAGGAGGGAAAGCCGTGCCTCGTTGGAAAGCTCTTTGGCAGCTGCTCGCGTGGCCCCACAGCCCGTGGGGCTGCGGGCTATGCGGCGGCCGTCAGCCTCGGCGCCACCGGCGCCCACCTGGCGCAGCCGCGCCAGCCTGCGAAGCATTTTCCGGTAGGGCCGCGGCTCTGGCCACAGCTCTCATGCCCGAAGAGCCAGGAGGGAAAGCCGTGCCTCGTTGGAAAGCACTTTGGCAGCCGCTCGCGTGGCCCCACAGCCCGTGGGGCTGCGGGCTTTGCGGCGGCCGTCAGCCTCGGCGCCACCGGCGCCCACCTGGCGCAGCCGCGCCAGCCTGCGAAGCATTTTCCGGTAGGGCCGCGGCTCTGGCCACAGCTCCCACGCCCGAAGAGCCAGGAGGGAAAGCCGTGCCTCGTTGGAAAGCTCTTTGGCAGCCTCTTGCGTGGCCCCACAGCCCGTAGGGCTGCGGGCTTTGCGGCGGCCGTCAGCCTCGGCGCCACCGGCGCACACCTGGCGCAGCCGCGCCAGCCTGCGAAGCATTTTCCGGTAGGGCCGCGGCTCTGGCCACAGCTCCCACGTCCGAAGAGCCAGGAGGGAAAGCCGTGCCTCGTTGGAAAGCTCTTTGGCAGCCGCTCGCGTGGCCCCACAGCCCGTGGGGTTGCGGGCTTTGCGGCGGCCTTCAGCCTCGGCGCCACCGGAGCTCACCTGGCGCGGCCGCGCCAGCCTGCGAAGCATTTTCCGGTAGGGCCGCGGCTCTGGCCACAGCTCCCACGCCCGAAGAGCCAGGAGGGAAAGCCGTGCCTCGTTGGAAAGCACTTTGGCAGCCGCTCGCGTGGCCCCACAGCCCGTGGGGCTGCGGGCTTTGCGACGGCCGTCAGCCTCGGCGCCACCGGCGCCCTCGTGGCGGGCCGCGCCAGCCTGCGAAGCATTTTCCGGTACGGCCGCTACTCTGGCCACAGCTCCCACACCCGAAGAGCCAGGAGGGAAAGCCGTGCCTCGTTGGAAAGCTCTTTGGTAGCCTCTTGTGTGGCCCCACAGCCCGTGGGGCTGCGGGCTTTGCGGCGGCCGTCAGCCTCGGCGCCAGCGGCGCCCACCTGGCGCAGCCGCGCCAGCCTGCGAAGCATTTTCCGGTAGGGCCGCGGCTCTGGCCACAGCTCCCACGCCCGAAGAGCCAGGAGGGAAAGCCGTGCCTCGTTGGAAAGCTCTTTGGCAGCCGCTCGCGTGGCCCCACAGCCCGTGGGGCTGCGGGCTTTGCGGCGGCCGTCAGCCTCGGCGCCACCGGCGCCCACCTGGCGCCGCCGCGCAGGCCTGCGAAGCATTTTCCGGTAGGGCCGCGGCTCTGGCCACAGCTCCCACACCCGAAGAGCCAGGAGGGAAAGCCGTGCCTCGTTGGAAAGCTCTTTGGCAGCCGCTCGCGTGGCCCCACAGCCCGTGGGGTTGCGGGCTTTGCGGCGGCCTTCAGCCTCGGCGCCACCGGAGCTCACCTGGCGCGGCCGCGCCAGCCTGCGAAGCATTTTCCGGTAGGGCCGCGGCTCTGGCCACAGCTCCCACGCCCGAAGAGCCAGGAGGGAAAGCCGTGCCTCGTTGGAAAGCTCTTTGGCAGCCGCTCGCGTGGCCCCACAGCCCGTGGGGCTGCGGGCTTTGCGGCGGCCGTCAGCCTCGGCGCCACCGGCGCCCTCGTGGCGGGCCGCGCCAGCCTGCGAAGCATTTTCTGGTACGGCCGCTACTCTGGCCACAGCTCCCACACCCGAAGAGCCAGGAGGGAAAGCCGTGCCTCGTTGGAAAGCTCTTTGGTAGCCTCTTGTGTGGCCCCACAGCCCGTGGGGCTGCGGGCTTTGCGGCGGCCGTCAGCCTCGGCGCCACCGGAGCCCACCTGGCGCGGCCGCGCCAGCCTGCGAAGCATTTTCCGTTAGGGCCGCGGCTCTGGCCACAGCTCCCACGCCCGAAGAGCCAGGAGGGAAAGCCGTGCCTCGTTGGAAAGCTCTTTGGCAGCCGCTCGCGTGGCCCCACAGCCCGTGGGGCTGCTGGCTTTGCGGCGGCCGTCAGCCTCGGCGCCACCGGCACCCTCGTGGCGCGGCCGCGCCAGCCCGCGAAGCATTTTCCGGTAGGGCCGCGGCTCTGGCCACAGCTCTCATGCCCGAAGAGCCAGGAGGGAAAGCCGTGCCTCGTTGGAAAGCTCTTTGGCAGCCGCTCGCGTGGCCCCACAGCCCGTGGGGCTGTGGGCTTTGCGCCAGCCGTCAGCCTCGGCGCCACCGGCGCCCACCTGGCGCGGCCGCGCCAGCCTGCGAAGCATTTTCCGGTAGGGCCGCGGCTCTGGCCACAGCTCCCACACCCGAAGAGCCAGGAGGGAAAGCCGTGCCTCGTTGGAAAGCTCTTTGGCAGCCGCTCGCGTGGCCCCACAGCCCGTGGGGCTGCGGGCTTTGCGGCGGCCATCAGCCTCGGCGACACCGGCGCCCACCTGGTGCGGCTGCGCCAGCCTGCGAAGCATTTTCCGGTAGGGCCGCTACTCTGGCCACAGCTCCCACGCCCGAAGAGCCAGGAGGGAAAGCCGTGCCTCGTTGGAAAGCTCTTTGGCAGCCTCTTGCGTGGCCCCACAGCCCGTAGGGCTGCGGGCTTTGCGGCGGCCGTCAGCCTCGGCGCCACCGGCGCCCTCCTGGCGCCTCCGCGCCAGCCCGCGAAGCATTTTCCGGTAGGGCCGCGGCTCTGGCCACAGCTCTCATGCCCGAAGAGCCAGGAGGGAAAGCCGTGCCTCGTTGGAAAGCTCTTTGGCAGCTGCTCGCGTGGCCCCACAGCCCGTGGGGCTGCGGGCTTTGCGGCGGCCGTCAGCCTCGGCGCCACCGGAGCCCACCTGGCGCAGCCGCGCCAGCCTGCGAAGCATTTTCCGGTAGGGCCGCGGCTCTGGCCACAGCTCCCACGTCCGAAGAGCCAGGAGGGAAAGCCGTGCCTCGTTGCAAAGCTCTTTGGCAGCCGCTCGCGTGGCCCCACAGCCCGTGGGGCTGCGGGCTTTGCGGCGGCCTTCAGCCTCGGCGCCACCGGAGCTCACCTGGCGCGGCCGCGCCAGCCTGCGAAGCATTTTCCGGTAGGGCCGCGGCTCTGGCCACAGATTCCACGCCCGAAGAGCCAGGAGGGAAAGCCGTGCCTCGTTGGAAAGCTCTTTGGCAGCCGCTCGCGTGGCCCCACAGCCCGTGGGGCTGCGGGCTTTGCGGCGGCCGTCAGCCTCGGCGCCACCGGAGCCCACCTGGGGCGGCCGCGCCAGCCTGCGAAGCATTTTCCGGTAGGGCCGCGGCTCTGGCCACAGCTTCCACGCCCGAAGAGCCAGGAGGGAAAGCCGTGCCTCGTTGGAAAGCTCTTTGGCAGCTGCTCGCGTTGCCCCACAGCCTGTGGGGCTGCGAGCTTTGCGGCGGCCGTCAGCCTCGGCGCCACCGGCGCCCACCTGGCGCGGCCGCGCCAGCCTGCGAAGCATTTTCCGGTAGGGCCGCGGCTCTGGCCACAGCTTCCACGCCCGAAGAGCCAGGAGGGAAAGCCGTGCCTCGTTGGAAAGCTCTTTGGCAGCCGCTTGCGTGGCCCCACAGCCCGTGGGGCTGCGGGCTTTGCGGCGGCCGTCAGCCTCAGCGCCACCGGCGCCCACCTGGCGCAGCCGCGCCAGCCTGTGAAGCATTTTCCGGTAGGGCCGCGGCTCTGGCCACAGCTCCCACGCCCGAAGAGCCAGGAGGGAAAGCCGTGCCTCGTTGGAAAGCTCTTTGGCAGCTGCTCGCGTGGCCCCACAGCCCGTGGGGCTGCGGGCTTTGAGGCGGACGTCAGCCTCGGCGCCACCGGCGCCCACCTGGCGCGGCCGCGCCAGCCTGCGAAGCATTTTCCGGTAGGGCCGCGGCTCTGGCCACAGCTCCCACGCCCGAAGAGCCAGGAGGGAAAGCCGTGCCTCGTTGGAAAGCTCTTTGGCAGCCGCTCGCGTGGCCCCACAGCCCGTGGGGCTGCGGGCTTTGCGGCGGCCTTCAGCCTCGGCGCCACCGGAGCCCACCTGGCGCGGCCGCGCCAGCCTGCGAAGCATTTTCCGGTAGGGCCGCGGCTCTGGCCACAGCTTCCACGCCCGAAGAGCCAGGAGGGAAAGCCGTGCCTCGTTGCAAAGCTCTTTGGCAGCTGCTCGCGTTGCCCCACAGCCCGTGGGGCTGCGGGCTTTGCGGCGGCCGTCAGCCTCGGCGCCACCGGCGCCCTCGTGGCGCGGCCGCGCCAGCCCGCGAAGCATTTTCCGGTAGGGCCGCGGCTCTGGCCACAGCTTCCACGCCCGAAGAGCCAGGAGGGAAAGCCGTGCCTCGTTGGAAAGCTCTTTGGCAGCTGCTCGCGTGGCCCCACAGCCCGTGGGGCTGCGGGCTTTGCGGCGGCCGTCAGCCTCGGCACCACCGGCGCCCACCTGGTGCGGCCGCGCCAGCCTGCGAAGCATTTTCCGGTACGGCCGCTACTCTGGCCACAGCTCCCACGCCCGAAGAGCCAGGAGGGAAAGCCGTGCCTCGTTGGAAAGCTCTTTGGCAGCTGCTCGCGTGGCCCCACAGCCCGTGGGGCTGCGGGCTTTGCGGCGGCCGTCAGCCTCGGCGCCACCGGCGCCCACCTGGCGCAGCCGCGCCAGCCTGCGAAGCATTTTCCGGTAGGGCCGCGGCTCTGGCCACAGCTCCCACGCCCGAAGAGCCAGGAGGGAAAGCCGTGCCTCGTTGGAAAGCTCTTTGGCAGCCGCTCGCGTGGCCCCACAGCCCGTGGGGCTGCGGGATTTGCGGCGGCCGTCAGCCTCGGCGCCACCGTCGCCCACCTGGCGCAGCCGCGCCAGCCTGCAAAGCATTTTCCGGTAGGGCCGCGGCTCTGGCCACAGCTCCCACACCCGAAGAGCCAGGAGGGAAAGCCGTGCCTCCTTGGAAAGCTCTTTGGCAGCCGCTCGCGTGGCCCCACAGCCCGTGGGGCTGCGGGCTTTGCGGCGGCCGTCAGCCTCGGCGCCACCGGCGCCCTCGTGGCGCGGCCGCGCCAGCCTGCGAAGCATTTTCCGGTAGGGCCGCGGCTCTGGCCACAGCTCCCACGCCCGAAGAGCCAGGAGGGAAAGCCGTGCCTCGTTGCAAAGCTCTTTGGCAGCTGCTCGCGTGGCCCCACAGCCCGTGGGGCTGCGGGCTTTGCGGCGGCCGTCAGCCTCGGCGCCACCGGCGCCCTCGTGGCACGGCCGCGCCAGCCCGCGAAGCATTTTCCGGTAGGGCCGCGGCTCTGGCCACAGCTCCCACGCCCGAAGAGCCAGGAGGGAAAGCCGTGCCTCGTTGGAAAGCTCTTTGGCAGCCTCTGGCGTGGCCCCACAGCCCGTAGGGCTCGGGCTTTGCGGCGGCCGTCAGCCTTGGCGCCACCGGCGCCCACCTGGCGCCTCCGCGCCAGCCCGCGAAGCATTTTCCGGTAGGGCTGCGGCTCTGGCCACAGCTCTCATGCCCGAAGAGCCAGGAGGGAAAGCCGTGCCTCGTTGGAAAGCTCTTTGGCAGCTGCTCGCGTGGCCCCACAGGCCGTGGGGCTGCGGGCTTTGCGGCGGCCGTCAGCCTCGGTGCCACCGGCGCCCACCTGGCGCAGCCGCGCCAGCCTGCGAAGCATTTTCCGGTAGGGCCGCGGCTCTGGCCACAGCTCCCACGTCCGAAGAGCCAGGAGGGAAAGCCGTGCCTCGTTGGAAAGCTCTTTGGCAGCCGCTCGCGTGGCCCCACAGCCCGTGGGGTTGCGGGCTTTGCGGCGGCCGTCAGCCTCGGCGCCACCGGAGCTCACCTGGCGCGGCCGCGCCAGCCTGCGAAGCATTTTCCGGTAGGGCCGCGGCTCTGGCCACAGCTCCCACGCCCGAAGAGCCAGGAGGGAAAGCCGTGCCTCGTTGGAAAGCTCTTTGGCAGCCGCTCGCGTGGCCCCACAGCCCGTGGGGCTGCGGGCTTTGCGGCGGCCGTCAGCCTCGGCGCCACCGGCGCCCTCGTGGCGGGCCGCGCCAGCCTGCGAAGCATTTTCCGGTACGGCCGCTACTCTGGCCACAGCTCCCACGCCCGAAGAGCCAGGAGGGAAAGCCGTGCCTCGTTGGAAAGCTCTTTGGCAGCCTCTTGCGTGGCCCCACAGCCCGTAGGGCTGCGGGCTTTGCGGCGGCCGTCAGCCTCGGCGCCACCGGCGCCCACCTGGCGCCTCCGCGCCAGCCTGCGAAGCATTTTCCGGTAGGGCCGCGGCTCTGGCCACAGCTCCCACGCCCGAAGAGCCAGGAGGGAAAGCCGTGCCTCGTTGGAAAGCTCTTTGGCAGCTGCTCGCGTGGCCCCACAGCCCGTGGGGCTGCGGGCTTTGAGGCGGACGTCAGCCTCGGCGCCACCGGCGCCCACCTGGCGCGGCCGCGCCAGCCTGCGAAGCATTTTCCGGTAGGGCCGCGGCTCTGGCCACAGCTCCCACGCCCGAAGAGCCAGGAGGGAAAGCCGTGCCTCGTTGCAAAGCTCTTTGGCAGCTGCTCGCGTGGCCCCACAGCCCGTGGGGCTGCGGGCTTTGCGGCGGCCGTCAGCCTCGGCGCCACCGGAGCCCACCTGGCGCGGCCGCGCCAGCCTGCGAAGCATTTTCCGGTAGGGCCGCGGCTCTGGCCACAGCTCCCACGCCCGAAGAGCCAGGAGGGAAAGCCGTGCCTCGTTGGAAAGCTCTTTGGCAGCCGCTCGCGTGGCCCCACAGCCCGTGGGGCTGCGGGCTTTGCGGCGGCCGTCAGCCTCGGCGCCACCGGCGCCCTCGTGGCAGGCCGCGCCAGCCCGCGAAGCATTTTCTGGTAGGGCCGCGGCTCTGGCCACAGCTTCCACGCCCGAAGAGCCAGGAGGGAAAGCCGTGCCTCGTTGGAAAGCTCTTTGGCAGCTGCTCGCGTTGCCCCACAGATCGTGGGGCTGCGGGCTTTGCGGCGGCCGTCAGCCTCGGCGCCACCGGCGCCCACCTGGCGCGGCCACGCCAGCCTGCGAAGCATTTTCGGGTAGGGCCGCGGCTCTGGCCACAGCTTCCACGCCCGAAGAGCCAGGAGGGAAAGCCGTGCCTCGTTGGAAAGCTCTTTGGCAGCCGCTTGCGTGGCCCCACAGCCCGTGGGGCTGCGGGCTTTGCGACGGCCGTCAGCCTCGGCGCCACCGGCGCCCACCTGGCGCAGCCGCGCCAGCCTGCGAAGCATTTTCCGGTAGGGCCGCGGCTCTGGCCACAGCTCCCACGCCCGAAGAGCCAGGAGGGAAAGCCGTGCCTCGTTGGAAAGCTCTTTGGCAGCTGCTCGCGTGGCCCCACAGCCCGTGGGGCTGCGGGCTTTGAGGCGGACGTCAGCCTCGGCGCCACCGGCGCCCACCTGGCGCGGCCGCGCCAGCCTGCGAAGCATTTTCCGGTAGGGCCGCGGCTCTGGCCACAGCTCCCACGCCCGAAGAGCCAGGAGGGAAAGCCGTGCCTCGTTGCAAAGCTCTTTGGCAGCTGCTCGCGTGGCCCCACAGCCCATGGGGCTGCGGGCTTTGCGGCGGCCGTCAGCCTCGGCGCCACCGGAGCCCACCTGGCGCGGCCGCGCCAGCCTGCGAAGCATTTTCCGGTAGGGCCGCGGCTCTGGCCACAGCTCCCACGCCCGAAGAGCCAGGAGGGAAAGCCGTGCCTCGTTGGAAAGCTCTTTGGCAGCCGCTCGCGTGGCCCCACAGCCCGTGGGGCTGCGGGCTTTGCGGCGGCCGTCAGCCTCGGCACCACCGGCGCCCACCTGCTGCGGCCGCGCCAGCCTGCCAAGCATTTTCCGGTAGGGCCGCTACTCTGGCCACAGCTCCCACGCCCGAAGAGCCAGGAGGGAAAGCCGTGCCTCGTTGGAAAGCTCTTTGGCAGCCGCTCGCGTGGCCCCACAGCCCGTGGGGCTGCGGGCTTTGCGGCGGCCGTCAGCCTCGGCGCCACCGGCGCCCTCGTGGCGGGCCGCGCCAGCCCGCGAAGCATTTTCTGGTAGGGCCGCGGCTCTGGCCACAGCTTCCACGCCCGAAGAGCCAGGAGGGAAAGCCGTGCCTCGTTGGAAAGCTCTTTGGCAGCTGCTCGCGTTGCCCCACAGCCCGTGGGGCTGCAGGCTTTGCGGCGGCCGTCAGCCTCGGCGCCACCGGCGCCCACCTGGCGCGGCCGCGCCAGCCTGCGAAGCATTTTCCGGTAGGGCCGCGGCTCTGGCCACAGCTCTCATGCCCGAAGAGCCAGGAGGGAAAGCCGTGCCTCGTTGGAAAGCTCTTTGGCAGCCGCTTGCGTGGCCCCACAGCCCGTGGGGCTGCGGGCTTTGCGGCGGCCGTCAGCCTCGGCGCCACCGGCGCCCACGTGGCGCCGCCGCGCCAGCCTGCGAAGCATTTTCCGGTAGGGCCGCGGCTCTGGCCACAGCTCCCACGCCCGAAGAGCCAGGAGGGAAAGCCGTGCCTCCTTGGAAAGCTCTTTGGCAGCCGCCCGCGTGGCCCCACAGCCCGTGGGGCTGCGGGCTTTGCGGCGGCCGTCAGCCTCGGCGCCACCGGCGCCCTCGTGGCGGGCCGCGCCAGCCCGCGAAGCATTTTCCGGTAGGGCCGCGGCTCTGGCCACAGCTTCCACGCCCGAAGAGCCAGGAGGGAAAGCCGTGCCTCGTTGGAAAGCTCTTTGGCAGCTGCTCGCGTTGCCCCACAGCCCGTGGGGCTGCGGGCTTTGCGGCGGCCGTCAGCCTCGGCGACACCGGCGCCCACCTGGCGCGGCCGCGCCAGCCTGCGAAGCATTTTCCGGTAGGGCCGCGGCTCTGGCCACAGCATCCACGCCCG
Organism: Chroicocephalus ridibundus; assembly: GCF_963924245.1. Lineage (NCBI taxonomy): Eukaryota > Metazoa > Chordata > Aves > Charadriiformes > Laridae > Chroicocephalus > Chroicocephalus ridibundus. The sequence continues at coordinate 618,745 of NW_026961580.1, read as the reverse complement.
AAGAGCCAGGAGGGAAAGCCGTGCCTCGTTGGAAAGCTCTTTGGCAGCCGCTCGCGTGGCCCCACAGATCGTGGGGCTGCGGGCTTTGCGGCGGCCGTCAGCCTCGGCGCCACCGGCGCCCACCTGGCGCGGCCGCGCCAGCCTGCGAAGCATTTTCCGGTAGGGCCGCGGCTCTGGCCACAGCTTCCACGCCCGAAGAGCCAGGAGGGAAAGCCGTGCCTCGTTGGAAAGCTCTTTGGCAGCTGCTTGCGTGGCCCCACAGCCCGTGGGGCTGCGGGCTTTGCGGCGGCAGTCAGCCTCGGCGCCACCGGCGCCCACCTGGCACGGCCGCGCCAGCCTGCGAAGCATTTTCCGGTAGGGCCGCGGCTCTGGCCACAGCTCCCACGCCCGAAGAGCCAGGAGGGAAAGCCGTGCCTCGTTGGAAAGCTCTTTGGCAGCTGCTCGCGTGGCCCCACAGCCCGTGGGGCTGCGGGCTTTGCGGCGGACGTCAGCCTCGGCGCCACCGGCGCCCACCTGGCGCGGCCGCGCCAGCCTGCGAAGCATTTTCCGGTAGGGCCGCGGCTCTGGCCACAGCTCCCACGCCCGAAGAGCCAGGAGGGAAAGCCGTGCCTCGTTGCAAAGCTCTTTGGCAGCTGCTCGCGTGGCCCCACAGCCCGTGGGGCTGCGGGCTTTGCGGCGGCCGTCAGCCTCGGCGCCACCGGCGCCCTCGTGGCGCGGCCGCGCCAGCCCGCGAAGCATTTTCCGGTAGGGCCGCGGCTCTGGCCACAGCTTCCACGCCCGAAGAGCCAGGAGGGAAAGCCGTGCCTCGTTGGAAAGCTCTTTGGCAGCTGCTCGCGTGGCCCCACAGCCCGTGGGGCTGCGGGCTTTGCGGCGGCCGTCAGCCTCGGCACCACCGGCGCCCACCTGGTGCGGCCGCGCCAGCCTGCGAAGCATTTTCCGGTACGGCCGCTACTCTGGCCACAGCTCCCACGCCCGAAGAGCCAGGAGGGAAAGCCGTGCCTCGTTGGAAAGCTCTTTGGCAGCCACTTGTGTGGCCCCACAGCCCGTGGGGCTGCGGGCTTTGCGGCGGCCGTCAGCCTCGGCGCCACCGGCGCCCACCTGGCGCAGCCGCGCCAGCCTGCGAAGCATTTTCCGGTAGGGCCGCGGCTCTGGCCACAGCTCCCACGCCCGAAGAGCCAGGAGGGAAAGCCGTGCCTCGTTGGAAAGCTCTTTGGCAGCCGCTCGCGTGGCCCCACAGCCCGTGGGGCTGCGGGATTTGCGGCGGCCGTCAGCCTCGGCGCCAGCGGCGCCCACCTGGCGCAGCCGCGCCAGCCTGCGAAGCATTTTCCGGTAGAGCCGCGGCTCTGGCCACAGCTCCCACACCCGAAGAGCCAGGAGGGAAAGCCGTGCCTCCTTGGAAAGCTCTTTGGCAGCCGCTCGCGTGGCCCCACAGCCCGTGGGGCTGCGGGCTTTGCGGCGGCCGTCATCCTCGGCGCCACCTGCGCCCTCGTGGCGCGGCCGCGTCAGCCTGCGAAGCATTTTCCGGTAGGTCCGAGGCTCTGGCCACAGCTCCCACGCCCGAAGAGCCAGGAGGGAAAGCCGTGCCTCGTTGGAAAGCTCTTTGGCAGCTGCTCGCGTTGCCCCACAGCCCGTGGGGCTGCGGGCTTTGCGGCGGCCGTCAGCCTCGGCGCCACCGGCGCCCTCGTGGCGCGGCCGCGCCAGCCGGCGAAGCATTTTCCGGTAGGGCCGCGGCTCTGGCCACAGCTCCCACGCCCGAAGAGCCAGGAGGGAAAGCCGTGCCTCGTTGCAATGCTCTTTGGCAGCTGCTCGCGTTGCCCCACAGCCCGTGGGTCTGCGGGCTTTGCGGCGGCCGTCAGCCTCGGCGCCACCGGCGCCCACCTGGCGCGGCTGCGCCAGCCTGCGAAGCATTTTCCGGTAGGGCCGCGGCTCTGGCCACAGCTCCCACGCCCGAAGAGCCAGGAGGGAAAGCCGTGCCTCGTTGCAAAGCTCTTTGGCAGCTGCTCGCGTGGCCCCACAGCCTGTGGGGCTGCGGGCTTTACGACGGCTGTCAGCCTCGGCGCCACCGGCGCCCACCTGGCGCAGCCGCGCCAGCCTGCGAAGCATTTTCCGGTAGGGCCGCGGCTCTGGCCACAGCTCCCACGCCCGAAGAGCCAGGAGGGAAAGCCGTGCCTCGTTGGAAAGCTCTTTGGCAGCCGCTCGCGTGGCCCCACAGCCCGTGGGGTTGCGGGATTTGCGGCGGCCTTCAGCCTCGGCGCCACCGGAGCTCACCTGGCGCGGCCGCGCCAGCCTGCGAAGCATTTTCCGGTAGGGCCGCGGCTCTGGCCACAGCTCCCACGCCCGAAGAGCCAGGAGGGAAAGCCGTGCCTCGTTGGAAAGCTCTTTGGCAGCCGCTCGCGTGGCCCCACAGCCCGTGGGGCTGCGGGCTTTGCGGCGGCCGTCAGCCTCGGCGCCACCGGCGCCCTCGTGGCGGGCCCCGCCAGCCTGCGAAGCATTTTCCGGTACGGCCGCTACTCTGGCCACAGCTCCCACACCCGAAGAGCCAGGAGGGAAAGCCGTGCCTCGTTGGAAAGCTCTTTGGTAGCCTCTTGTGTGGCCCCACAGCCCGTGGGGCTGCGGGCTTTGCGGCGGCCGTCAGCCTCGGCGCCACCGGCGCCCACCTGGCGCAGCCGCGCCATCCTGCGAAGCATTTTCCGGTAGGGCCGCGGCTCTGGCCACAGCTCTCATGCCCAAAGAGCCAGGAGGGAAAGCCGTGCCTCGTTGGAAAGCTCTTTGGCAGCCGCTCGCGTGGCCCCACAGCCCGTGGGGCTGCGGGCTTTGCGGCGGCCGTCAGCCTCGGCGCCACCGGCGCCCACCTGGCGCAGCCGCGCCAGCCTGCGAAGCATTTTTCTGGTAGGGCCGCGGCTCTGGCCACAGCTCCCACACCCGAAGAGCCAGGAGGGAAAGCCGTGCCTCGTTGCAAAGCTCTTTGGCAGCTGCTCGCGTGGCCCCACAGCCCGTGGGGCTGCGGGCTTTGCGGCGGCCATCAGCCTCGGCGACACCGGCGCCCACCTGGTGCGGCTGCGCCAGCCTGCGAAGCATTTTCCGGTAGGGCCGCTACTCTGGCCACAGCTCCCACGCCCGAAGAGCCAGGAGGGAAAGCCGTGCCTCGTTGGAAAGCTCTTTGGCAGCCTCTTGCGTGGCCCCACAGCCCGTAGGGCTGCGGGCTTTGCGGCGGCCGTCAGCCTCAGCGCCACCGGCGCCCACCTGGCGCCTCCGCGCCAGCCCGTGAAGCATTTTCCGGTAGGGCTGCGGCTCTGGCCACAGCTCTCATGCCCGAAGAGCCAGGAGGGAAAGCCGTGCCTCGTTGGAAAGCTCTTTGGCAGCCGCTCGCGTGGCCCCACAGCCCGTGGGGCTGCGGGCTTTGCGGCGGCCGTCAGCCTCGGCGCCACCGGCGCCCTCGTGGCGGGCCGCGCCAGCCTGCGAAGCATTTTCCGGTACGGCCGCTACTCTGGCCACAGCTCCCACACCCGAAGAGCCAGGAGGGAAAGCCGTGCCTCGTTGGAAAGCTCTTTGGTAGCCTCTTGTGTGGCCCCACAGCCCGTGGGGCTGCGGGCTTTGCGGCGGCCGTCAGCCTCGGCGCCACCGGCGCCCACCTGGCGCAGCCGCGCCAGCCTGCGAAGCATTTTCCGGTAGGGCCGCGGCTCTGGCCACAGCTCTCATGCCCAAAGAGCCAGGAGGGAAAGCCGTGCCTCGTTGGAAAGCTCTTTGGCAGCCGCTCGCGTGGCCCCACAGCCCGTGGGGCTGCGGGCTTTGCGGCGGCCGTCAGCCTCGGCGCCACCGGCGCCCACCTGGCGCAGCCGCGCCAGCCTGCGAAGCATTTTCCGGTAGGGCCGCGGCTCTGGCCACAGCTCCCACACCCGAAGAGCCAGGAGGGAAAGCCGTGCCTCGTTGCAAAGCTCTTTGGCAGCTGCTCGCGTGGCCCCACAGCCCGTGGGGCTGCGGGCTTTGCGGCGGCCATCAGCCTCGGCGACACCGGCGCCCACCTGGTGCGGCTGCGCCAGCCTGCGAAGCATTTTCCGGTAGGGCCGCTACTCTGGCCACAGCTCCCACGCCCGAAGAGCCAGGAGGGAAAGCCGTGCCTCGTTGGAAAGCTCTTTGGCAGCCTCTTGCGTGGCCCCACAGCCCGTAGGGCTGCGGGCTTTGCGGCGGCCGTCAGCCTCAGCGCCACCGGCGCCCACCTGGCACCTCCGCGCCAGCCCGCGAAGCATTTTCCGGTAGGGCTGCGGCTCTGGCCACAGCTCTCATGCCCGAAGAGCCAGGAGGGAAAGCCGTGCCTCGTTGGAAAGCTCTTTGGCAGCTGCTCGCGTGGCCCCACAGCCCGTGGGGCTGCGGGCTTTGCGACGGCCGTCAGCCTCAGCGCCACCGGAGCCCACCTGGCGCAGCCGCGCCAGCCTGCGAAGCATTTTCCGGTAGGGCCGCGGCTCTGGCCACAGCTCCCACGTCCGAAGAGCCAGGAGGGAAAGCCGTGCCTCGTTGGAAAGCTCTTTGGCAGCCGCTCGCGTGGCCACACAGCCCGTGGGGCTGTGGGCTTTGCGGCGGCCTTCAGCCTCGGCGCCACCGGAGCTCACCTGGCGCGGCCGCGCCAGCCTGCGAAGCATTTTCCGGTAGGGCCGCGGCTCTGGCCACAGCTCCCACGCCCGAAGAGCCAGGAGGGAAAGCCGTGCCTCGTTGGAAAGCTCTTTGGCAGCCGCTCGCGTGGCCCCACAGCCCGTGGGGCTGCGGGCTTTGCGGCGGCCGTCAGCCTCGGCGCCACTGGCGCCCTCGTGGCGGGCCGCGCCAGCCCGCGAAGCATTTTCCGGTAGGGCCACGGCTCTGGCCACAGCTCCCACGTCCGAAGAGCCAGGAGGGAAAGCCGTGCCTCGTTGGAAAGCTCTTTGGCAGCTGCTCGCGTTGCCCCACAGCCCGTGGGGCTGCGGGATTTGCGGCGGCCGTCAGCCTCGGCGCCACCGGCGCCCACCTGGCGCGGCCGCGCCAGCCTGCGAAGCATTTTCCGGTAGGGCCGCGGCTCTGGCCACAGCTCCCACGCCCGAAGAGCCAGGAGGGAAAGCCGTGCCTCGTTGGAAAGCTCTTTGGCAGCCGCTCGCGTGGCACCACAGATCGTGGGGCTGCGGGCTTTGCGGCGGCCGTCAGCCTCGGCGCCACCGGCGCCCACCTGGCGCGGCCGCGCCAGCCTGCGAAGCATTTTCCGGTAGGGCCGCGGCTCTGGCCACAGCTCCCACGCCCGAAGAGCCAGGAGGGAAAGCCGTGCCTCCTTGGAAAGCTCTTTGGCAGCTGCTCGCGTGGCCCCACAGCCCGTGGGGCTGCGGGCTTTGCGGCGGCCATCAGCCTCGGCGCCACCGGCGCCCACCTGGTGCGGCCGCGCCAGCCTGCGAAGCATTTTCCGGTAGGGCCGCTACTCTGGCCACAGCTCCCACGCCCGAAGAGCCAGGAGGGAAAGCCGTGCCTCGTTGGAAAGCTCTTTGGCAGCCTCTTGCGTGGCCCCACAGCCCGTAGGGCTGCGGGCTTTGCGGCGGCCGTCAGCCTCAGCGCCACCGGCGCCCACCTGGCGCCTCCGCGCCAGCCCGCGAAGCATTTTCCGGTAGGGCCGCGGCTCTGGCCACAGCTCCCACGCCCGAAGAGCCAGGAGGGAAAGCCGTGCCTCGTTGGAAAGCTCTTTGGCAGCCGCTCGCGTGGCCCCACAGCCCGTGGGGCTGCGGGCTTTGCGGCGGCCGTCAGCCTCGGCGCCACCGGCGCCCTCGTGGCGGGCCGCGCCAGCCCGCGAAGCATTTTCCGGTAGGGCCGCTACTCTGGCCACAGCTCCCACGCCCGAAGAGCCAGGAGGGAAAGCCGTGCCTCGTTGGAAAGCTCTTTGGCAGCTGCTCGCGTTGCCCCACAGCCCGTGGGGCTGCGGGCTTTGCGGCGGCCGTCAGCCTCGGCGCTACCGGCGCCCACCTGGCGCGGCCGCGCCAGCCTGCGAAGCATTTTCCGGTAGGGCCGCGGCTCTGGCCACAGCTCCCACGCCCGAAGAGCCAGGAGGGAAAGCCGTGCCTCGTTGGAAAGCTCTTTGGCAGCCGCTCGCGTGGCCCCACAGATCGTGGGGCTGCGGGCTTTGCGGCGGCCGTCAGCCTCGGCGCCACCGGCGCCCACCTGGCGCGGCCGCGCCAGCCTGCGAAGCATTTTCCGGTAGGGCCGCTACTCTGGCCACAGCTCCCACGCCCGAAGAGCCAGGAGGGAAAGCCGTGCCTCGTTGGAAAGCTCTTTGGCAGCCTCTTGCGTGGCCCCACAGCCCGTAGGGCTGCGGGCTTTGCGGCGGCCGTCAGCCTCAGCGCCACCGGCGCCCACCTGGCGCCTCCGCGCCAGCCCGTGAAGCATTTTCCGGTAGGGCTGCGGCTCTGGCCACAGCTCTCATGCCCGAAGAGCCAGGAGGGAAAGCCGTGCCTCGTTGGAAAGCTCTTTGGCAGCCGCTCGCGTGGCCCCACAGCCCGTGGGGCTGCGGGCTTTGCGGCGGCCGTCAGCCTCGGCGCCACCGGCGCCCTCGTGGCGCCTCCGCGCCAGCCTGCGAAGCATTTTCCGGTACGGCCGCTACTCTGGCCACAGCTCCCACGCCCGAAGAGCCAGGAGGGAAAGCCGTGCCTCGTTGGAAAGCTCTTTGGCAGCCGCTCGCGTGGCCCCACAGATCGTGGGGCTGCGGGCTTTGCGGCGGCCGTCAGCCTCGGCGCCACCGGCGCCCACCTGGCGCGGCCGCGCCAGCCTGCGAAGCATTTTCCGGTAGGGCCGCGGCTCTGGCCACAGCTTCCACGCCCGAAGAGCCAGGAGGGAAAGCCGTGCCTCGTTGGAAAGCTCTTTGGCAGCCGCTCGCGTGGCCCCACAGATCGTGGGGCTGCGGGCTTTGCGGCGGCCGTCAGCCTCGGCGCCACCGGCGCCCACCTGGCGCGGCCGCGCCAGCCTGCGACGCATTTTCCGGTAGGGCCGCGGCTCTGGCCACAGCTTCCACGCCCGAAGAGCCAGGAGGGAAAGCCGTGCCTCGTTGGAAAGCTCTTTGGCAGCCGCTTGCGTGGCCCCACAGCCCGTGGGGCTGCGGGCTTTGCGGCGGCCGTCAGCCTCGGCGCCACCGGCACCCACCTGGCGCAGCCGCGCCAGCCTGCGAAGCATTTTCCGGTAGGGCCGCGGCTCTGGCCACAGCTCCCACGCCCGAAGAGCCAGGACGGAAAGCCGTGCCTCTTTGGAAAGCTCTTTGGCAGCTGCTCGCGTGGCCCCACAGCCCGTGGGGCTGCGGGCTTTGAGGCGGACGTCAGCCTCGGCGCCACCGGAGCCCACCTGGCGCGGCCGCGCCAGCCTGCGAAGCATTTTCCGGTAGGGCCGCGGCTCTGGCCACAGCTCCCACGCCCGAAGAGCCAGGAGGGAAAGCCGTGCCTCGTTGGAAAGCTCTTTGGCAGCCGCTCGCGTGGCCCCACAGCCCGTGGGGCTGCGGGCTTTGCGGCGGCCTTCAGCCTCGGCGCCACCGGAGCTCACCTGGCGCAGCCGTGCCAGCCTGCGAAGCATTTTCCGGTAGGGCCGCGGCTCTGGCCACAGCTCCCACGCCCGAAGAGCCAGGAGGGAAAGCCGTGCCTCGTTGGAAAGCTCTTTGGCAGCCGCTCGCGTGGCCCCACAGATCGTGGGGCTGCGGGCTTTGCGGCGGCCGTCAGCCTCGGCGCCACCGGCGCCCACCTGGCGCGGCCGCGCCAGCCTGCGAAGCATTTTCCGGTAGGGCCGCTACTCTGGCCACAGCTCCCACGCCCGAAGAGCCAGGAGGGAAAGCCGTGCCTCGTTGGAAAGCTCTTTGGCAGCTGCTCGCGTTGCCCCACAGCCCGTGGGGCTGTGGGCTTTGCGGCGGCCGTCAGCCTCGGCGCCACCGGCGCCCACCTGGCGCGGCCGCGCCAGCCTGCGAAGCATTTTCCGGTAGGGCCGCGGCTCTGGCCACAGCTCCCACGCCCGAAGAGCCAGGAGGGAAAGCCGTGCCTCCTTGGAAAGCTCTTTGGCAGCCGCTCGCGTGGCCCCACAGCCCGTGGGGCTGCGGGCTTTGCGGCGGCCATCAGCCTCGGCGCCACCGGCGCCCACCTGGTGCGGCCGCGCCAGCCTGCGAAGCATTTTCCGGTAGGGCCGCTACTCTGGCCACAGCTCCCACGCCCGAAGAGCCAGGAGGGAAAGCCGTGCCTCGTTGGAAAGCTCTTTGGCAGCCTCTTGCGTGGCCCCACAGCCCGTAGGGCTGCGGGCTTTGCGGCGGCCGTCAGCCTCGGCGCCACCGGCGCCCACCTGGCGCCTCCGCGCCAGCCCGCGAAGCATTTTCCGGTAGGGCCGCTACTCTGGCCACAGCTCCCACGCCCGAAGAGCCAGGAGGGAAAGCCGTGCCTCGTTGGAAAGCTCTTTGGCAGCTGCTCGCGTTGCCCCACAGCCCATGGGGCTGCGGGCTTTGCGGCGGCCGTCAGCCTCGGCGCTACCGGCGCCCACCTGGCGCGGCCGCGCCAGCCTGCGAAGCATTTTCCGGTAGGGCCGCGGCTCTGGCCACAGCTTCCACGCCCGAAGAGCCAGGAGGGAAAGCCGTGCCTCGTTGGAAAGCTCTTTGGCAGCCGCTCGCGTGGCCCCACAGATCGTGGGGCTGCGGGCTTTGCGGCGGCCGTCAGCCTCGGCGCCACCGGCGCCCACCTGGCGCGGCCGCGCCAGCCTGCGAAGCATTTTCCGGTAGGGCCGCTACTCTGGCCACAGCTCCCACGCCCGAAGAGCCAGGAGGGAAAGCCGTGCCTCGTTGGAAAGCTCTTTGGCAGCTGCTCGCGTTGCCCCACAGCCCGTGGGGCTGCGGGCTTTGCGGCGGCCGTCAGCCTCGGCGCCACCGGCGCCCACCTGGCGCCTCCGCGCCAGCCCGCGAAGCATTTTCCGGTAGGGCCGCGGCTCTGGCCACAGCTCCCACGCCCGAAGAGCCAGGAGGGAAAGCCGTGCCTCGTTGGAAAGCTCTTTGGCAGCCGCTCGCGTGGCCCCACAGCCCGTGGGGCTGCGGGCTTTGCGGCGGCCGTCAGCCTTGGCGCCACCGGCGCCCTCGTGGCGGGCCGCGCCAGCCCGCGAAGCATTTTCCGGTAGGGCCACGGCTCTGGCCACAGCTCCCACGTCCGAAGAGCCAGGAGGGAAAGCCGTGCCTCGTTGGAAAGCTCTTTGGCAGCTGCTCGCGTTGCCCCACAGCCCGTGGGGCTGCGGGCTTTGCGGCGGCCGTCAGCCTCAGCGCCACCGGCGCCCACCTGGCGCGGCCGCGCCAGCGTGCGAAGCATTTTCCGGTAGGGCCGCTACTCTGGCCACAGCTCCCACGCCCGAAGAGCCAGGAGGGAAAGCCGTGCCTCGTTGCAAAGCTCTTTGGCAGCTGCTCGCGTGGCCCCACAGCCCGTGGGGCTGCGGGCTTTGCGGCGGCCATCAGCCTCGGCGCCACCGGCGCCCACCTGGTGCGGCCGCGCCAGCCTGCGAAGCATTTTCCGGTAGGGCCGCTACTCTGGCCACAGCTCCCACGCCCGAAGAGCCAGGAGGGAAAGCCGTGCCTCGTTGGAAAGCTCTTTGGCAGCCTCTTGCGTGGCCCCACAGCCCGTAGGGCTGCGGGCTTTGCGGCGGCCGTCAGCCTCGGCGCCACCGGCGCCCACCTGGCGCCTCCGCGCCAGCCCGCGAAGCATTTTCCGGTAGGGCTGCGGCTCTGGCCACAGCTCTCATGCCCGAAGAGCCAGGAGGGAAAGCCGTGCCTCGTTGGAAAGCTCTTTGGCAGCTGCTCGTGTTGCCCCACAGCCCGTGGGGCTGCGGGCTTTGCGGCGGCCGTCAGCCTCGGCGCCACCGGCGCCCACCTGGCGCGGCCGCGCCAGCCTGCGAAGCATTTTCCGGTAGGGCCGCGGCTCTGGCCACAGCTCCCACGCCCGAAGAGCCAGGAGGGAAAGCCGTGCCTCGTTGGAAAGCTCTTTGGCAGCCGCTCGCGTGGCCCCACAGATCGTGGGGCTGCGGGCTTTGCGGCGGCCGTCAGCCTCGGCGCCACCGGCGCCCACCTGGCGCGGCCGCGCCAGCCTGCGAAGCATTTTCCGGTAGGGCCGCTACTCTGGCCACAGCTCCTACGCCCGAAGAGCCAGGAGGGAAAGCCGTGCCTCGTTGGAAAGCTCTTTGGCAGCTGCTCGCGTGGCCCCACAGCCCGTGGGGCTGCGGGCTTTGCGGCGGCCGTCAGCCTCGGCGCCACCGGCGCCCACCTGGCGCGGCCGCGCCAGCCTGCGAAGCATTTTCCGGTAGGGCCGCGGCTCTGGCCACAGCTCCCACGCCCGAAGAGCCAGGAGGGAAAGCCGTGCCTCGTTGGAAAGCTCTTTGGCAGCTGCTCGCGTGGCCCCACAGCCCGTGGGGCTGCGGGCTTTGCGGCGGCCATCAGCCTCGGCGCCACCGGCGCCCACCTGGTGCGGCCGCGCCAGCCTGCGAAGCATTTTCCGGTAGGGCCGCTACTCTGGCCACAGCTCCCACGCCCGAAGAGCCAGGAGGGAAAGCCGTGCCTCGTTGGAAAGCTCTTTGGCAGCCTCTTGCGTGGCCCCACAGCCCGTAGGGCTGCGGGCTTTGCGGCGGCCGTCAGCCTCGGCGCCACCGGCGCCCACCTGGCGCCTCCGCGCCAGCCCGCGAAGCATTTTCCGGTAGGGCCGCGGCTCTGGCAACAGCTCCCACGCCCGAAGAGCCAGGAGGGAAAGCCGTGCCTCGTTGGAAAGCTCTTTGGCAGCCGCTCGCGTGGCCCCACAGCCCGTGGGGCTGCGGGCTTTGCGGCGGCCGTCAGCCTCGGCGCCACCGGCGCCCTCGTGGCGGGCCGCGCCAGCCCGCGAAGCATTTTCCGGTAGGGCCACGGCTCTGGCCACAGCTCCCACGTCCGAAGAGCCAGGAGGGAAAGCCGTGCCTCGTTGGAAAGCTCTTTGGCAGCTGCTCGCGTTGCCCCACAGCCCGTGGGGCTGCGGGCTTTGCGGCGGCCGTCAGCCTCGGCGCCACCGGCGCCCACCTGGCGCGGCCGCGCCAGCCTGCGAAGCATTTTCCGGTAGGGCCGCGGCTCTGGCCACAGCTCCCACGCCCGAAGAGCCAGGAGGGAAAGCCGTGCCTCGTTGGAAAGCTCTTTGGCAGCTGCTCGCGTTGCCCCACAGCCCGTGGGGCTGCGGGCTTTGCGGCGGCCGTCAGCCTCGGCGCTACCGGCGCCCACCTGGCGCGGCCGCGCCAGCCTGCGAAGCATTTTCCGGTAGGGCCGCGGCTCTGGCCACAGCTTCCACGCCCGAAGAGCCAGGAGGGAAAGCCGTGCCTCGTTGGAAAGCTCTTTGGCAGCCGCTCGCGTGGCCCCACAGATCGTGGGGCTGCGGGCTTTGCGGCGGACGTCAGCCTCGGCGCCACCGGCGCCCACCTGGCGCGGCCGCGCCAGCCTGCGAAGCATTTTCCGGTAGGGCCGCTACTATGGCCACAGCTCCCACGCCCGAAGAGCCAGGAGGGAAAGCCGTGCCTCGTTGGAAAGCTCTTTGGCAGCTGCTCGCGTTGCCCCACAGCCCGTGGGGCTGCGGGCTTTGCGGCGGCCGTCAGCCTCAGCGCCACCGGCGCCCACCTGGCGCGGCCGAGCCAGCCTGCGAAGCATTTTCCGGTAGGGCCGCTACTCTGGCCACAGCTCCCACGCCCGAAGAGCCAGGAGGGAAAGCCGTGCCTCGTTGCAAAGCTCTTTGGCAGCTGCTCGCGTGGCCCCACAGCCCGTGGGGCTGCGGGCTTTGCGGCGGCCATCAGCCTCGGCGCCACCGGCGCCCACCTGGTGCGGCCGCGCCAGCCTGCGAAGCATTTTCCGGTAGGGCCGCTACTCTGGCCACAGCTCCCACGCCCGAAGAGCCAGGAGGGAAAGCCGTGCCTCGTTGGAAAGCTCTTTGGCAGCCTCTTGCGTGGCCCCACAGCCCGTAGGGCTGCGGGCTTTGCGGCGGCCGTCAGCCTCGGCGCCACCGGCGCCCACCTGGCGCCTCCGCGCCAGCCCGCGAAGCATTTTCCGGTAGGGCTGCGGCTCTGGCCACAGCTCTCATGCCCGAAGAGCCAGGAGGGAAAGCCGTGCCTCGTTGGAAAGCTCTTTGGCAGCTGCTCGCGTTGCCCCACAGCCCGTGGGGCTGCGGGCTTTGCGGCGGCCGTCAGCCTCGGCGCCACCGGCGCCCACCTGGCGCGGCCGCGCCAGCCTGCGAAGCATTTTCCGGTAGGGCCGCGGCTCTGGCCACAGCTCCCACGCCCGAAGAGCCAGGAGGGAAAGCCGTGCCTCGTTGGAAAGCTCTTTGGCAGCCGCTTGCGTGGCCCCACAGATCGTGGGGCTGCGGGCTTTGCGGCGGCCGTCAGCCTCGGCGCCACCGGCGCCCACCTGGCGCGGCCGCGCCAGCCTGCGAAGCATTTTCCGGTAGGGCCGCTACTCTGGCCACAGCTCCCACGCCCGAAGAGCCAGGAGGGAAAGCCGTGCCTCGTTGGAAAGCTCTTTGGCAGCTGCTCGCGTTGCCCCACAGCCCGTGGGGCTGCGGGCTTTGCGGCGGCCGTCAGCCTCGGCGCCACCGGCGCCCACCTGGCGCGGCCGCGCCAGCCTGCGAAGCATTTTCCGGTAGGGCCGCGGCTCTGGCCACAGCTCCCACGCCCGAAGAGCCAGGAGGGAAAGCCGTGCCTCGTTGCAAAGCTCTTTGGCAGCTGCTCGCGTGGCCCCACAGCCCGTGGGACTGCGGGCTTTGCGGCGGCCGTCAGCCTCGGCGCCACCGGCGCCCACCTGGTGCGGCCGCGCCAGCCTGCGAAGCATTTTCCGGTAGGGCCGCTACTCTGGCCACAGCTCCCACGCCCGAAGAGCCAGGAGGGAAAGCCGTGCCTCGTTGGAAAGCTCTTTGGCAGCCTCTTGCGTGGCCCCACAGCCCGTAGGGCTGCGGGCTTTGCGGCGGCCGTCAGCCTCGGCGCCACCGGCGCCCACCTGGCGCCTCCGCGCCAGCCCGCGAAGCATTTTCCGGTAGGGCCGCGGCTCTGGCCACAGCTCCCACGCCCGAAGAGCCAGGAGGGAAAGCCGTGCCTCGTTGGAAAGCTCTTTGGCAGCCGCTCGCGTGGCCCCACAGATCGTGGGGCTGCGGGCTTTGCGGCGGCCGTCAGCCTCGGCGCCACCGGCGCCCACCTGGCGCGGCCGCGCCAGCCTGCGAAGCATTTTCCGGTAGGGCCGCTACTCTGGCCACAGCTCCCACGCCCGAAGAGCCAGGAGGGAAAGCCGTGCCTCGTTGGAAAGCTCTTTGGCAGCTGCTCGCGTTGCCCCACAGCCCGTGGGGCTGCGGGCTTTGCGGCGGCCGTCAGCCTCGGCGCCACCGGCGCCCACCTGGCGCGGCCGCGCCAGCCTGCGAAGCATTTTCCGGTAGGGCCGCGGCTCTGGCCACAGCTCCCACGCCCGAAGAGCCAGGAGGGAAAGCCGTGCCTCGTTGGAAAGCTCTTTGGCAGCTGCTCGCGTGGCCCCACAGCCCGTGGGGCTGCGGGCTTTGCGGCGGCCATCAGCCTCGGCGCCACCGGCGCCCACCTGGCGCGGCCGCGCCAGCCTGCGAAGCATTTTCCGGTAGGGCCGCTACTCTGGCCACAGCTCCCACGCCCGAAGAGCCAGGAGGGAAAGCCGTGCCTCGTTGGAAAGCTCTTTTGCAGCCTCTTGCGTGGCCCCACAGCCCGTAGGGCTGCGGGCTTTGCGGCGGCCGTCAGCCTCGGCGCCACCGGCGCCCACCTGGCGCCTCCGCGCCAGCCCGCGAAGCATTTTCCGGTAGGGCTGCGGCTCTGGCCACAGCTCTCATGCCCGAAGAGCCAGGAGGGAAAGCTGTGCCTCGTTGGAAAGCTCTTTGGCAGCTGCTCGCGTGGCCCCACAGCCCGTGGGGCTGCGGGCTTTGCGATGGCCGTCAGCCTCGGCGCCACCGGCGCCCACCTGGCGCAGCCGCGCCAGCCTGCGAAGCATTTTCCGGTAGGGCCGCGGCTCTGGCCACAGCTCCCACGTCCGAAGAGCCAGGAGGGAAAGCCGTGCCTCGTTGGAAAGCTCTTTGGCAGCCGCTCGCGTGGCCCCACAGCCCGTGCGGTTGCGGGATTTGCGGCGGCCTTCAGCCTCGGCGCCACCGGAGCTCACCTGGCGCGGCCGCGCCAGCCTGCGAAGCATTTTCCGGTAGGGCCGCGGCTCTGGCCACAGCTCCCACGCCCGAAGAGCCAGGAGGGAAAGCCGTGCCTCGTTGGAAAGCTCTTTGGCAGCTGCTCGCGTGGCCCCACAGCCCGTGGGGCTGCGGGCTTTGCGACGGCCGTCAGCCTCGGCGCCACCGGCGCCCACCTGGCGCTACTGCGCCAGCCTGCGAAGCATTTTCCGGTAGGGCCGCGGCTCTGGCCACAGCTTCCACGCCCGAAGAGCCAGGAGGGAAAGCCGTGCCTCGTTGGAAAGCTCTTTGGCAGCCGCTCCCGTGGCCCCACAGCCCGTGGGGCTGCGGGCTTTGCGGCGGCCGTCATCCTCGGCGCCACCGGCGCCCACCTGGCGCAGCCGCGCCAGCCTGCGAAGCATTTTCCGGTAGGGCCGCGGCTCTGGCCACAGCTCCCACGCCCGAAGAGCCAGGAGGGAAAGCCGTGCCTCGTTGGAAAGCTCTTTGGCAGCTGCTCGCGTGGCCCCACAGCCCGTGGGGCTGCGGGCTTTGAGGCGGACGTCAGCCTCGGCGCCACCGGCGCCCACCTGGCGCGGCCGCGCCAGCCTGCGAAGCATTTTCCGGTAGGTCCGCGGCTCTGGCCACAGCTCCCACGCCCGAAGAGCCAGGAGGGAAAGCCGTGCCTCGTTGCAAAGCTCTTTGGAAGCTGCTCGCGTGGCCCCACAGCCCGTGGGGCTGCGGGCTTTGCGGCGGCCGTCACCCTCGGCGCCACCGGAGCCCACCTGGCGCGGCTGCGCCAGCCTGCGAAGCATTTTCCGGTAGGGCCGCGGCTCTGGCCACAGCTCCCACGCCCGAATAGCCAGGAGGGAAAGCCGTGCCTCGTTGGAAAGCTCTTTGGCAGCTGCTCGCGTGGCCCCACAGCCCGTGGGGCTGCGGGCTTTGCGGCGGCCGTCAGCCTCGGCGCCACCGGCACCCTCGTGGCGCGGCCGCGCCAGCCCGCGAAGCATTTTCCGGTAGGGCCGCGGCTCTGGCCACAGCTTCCACGCCCGAAGAGCCAGGAGGGAAAGCCGTGCCTCGTTGGAAAGCTCTTTGGCAGCTGCTCGCGTGGCCCCACAGCCCGTGGGGCTGCGGGCTTTGCGGCGGCCGTCAGCCTCGGCACCACAGGCGCCCACCTCCTGCAGCCGCGCCAGCCTGCCAAGCATTTTCCGGTAGGGCCGCGGCTCTGGCCACAGCTCCCACGCCCGAAGAGCCAGGAGGGAAAGCCGTGCCTCGTTGGAAAGCTCTTTGGCAGCCTCTTGTGTGGCCCCACAGCCCGTGGGGCTGCGGGCTTTGCGGCGGCCATCAGCCTCGGCGCCACCGGCGCCCACCTGGCGCCTCCGCGCCAGCCCGCGAAGCATTTTCCGGTAGGGCCGCGGCTCTGGCCACAGCTTCAACGCCCGAAGAGCCAGGAGGGAAAGCCGTGCCTCGTTGGAAAGCTCTTTGGCAGCCGCTCGCGTGGCCCCACAGCCCGTGGGGCTGCGGGCTTTGCGGCGGCCGTCAGCCTCGGCGCCACCGGTGCCCACCTGGCGCAGCCGCGCCAGCCTGCGAAGCATTTTCCGGTAGGGCCACGGCTCTGGCCACAGCTTCCACGCCCGAAGAGCCAGGAGGGAAAGCCGTGCCTCGTTGGAAAGCTCTTTGGCAGCCGCTTGCGTGGCCCCACAGCCCGTGGGGCTGCGGGCTTTGCGGCGGCCGTCAGCCTCGGCGCCACCGGCGCCCACCTGGCGCGGCCGCGCCAGCCTGCGAAGCATTTTCCGGTAGGGCCGCGGCTCTGGCCACAGCTCCCACGCCCGAAGAGCCAGGAGGGAAAGCCGTGCCTCGTTGCAAAGCTCTTTGGCAGCTGCTCGCGTGGCCCCACAGCCCGTGGGGCTGCGGGCTTTGCGGCGGACGTCAGCCTCGGCGCCACTGGCGCCCACCTGGCGCGGCAGCGCCAGCCTGCGAAGCATTTTCCGGTAGGGCCGCGGCTCTGGCCAGAGCTCCCACGCCCGAAGAGCCAGGAGGGAAAGCCGTGCCTCGTTGGAAAGCTCTTTGGCAGCTGCTCGCGTGGCCCCACAGC
Organism: Chroicocephalus ridibundus; assembly: GCF_963924245.1. Lineage (NCBI taxonomy): Eukaryota > Metazoa > Chordata > Aves > Charadriiformes > Laridae > Chroicocephalus > Chroicocephalus ridibundus. Next base: position 602,497 of record NW_026961580.1, on the reverse strand, counting down.
CCGTGGGGCTGCGGGCTTTGCGGTGGCCGTCAGCCTCGGCGCCACCGGCGCCCACGTGGCGCGGCCGCGCCAGCCCGCGAAGCATTTTCCGGTAGGGCCGCGGCTCTGGCCACAGCTTCCACGCCCGAAGAGCCAGGAGGGAAAGCCGTGCCTCGTTGGAAAGCTCTTTGGCAGCTGCTCGCGTTGCCCCACAGCCCGTGGGGCTGCGGGCTTTGCGGCGGCCTTCAGCCTCGGCGCCACCGGCGCCTACCTGGCGCGGCCGCGCCAGCCTGCGAAGCATTTTCCGGTAGGGCCGCGGCTCTGGCCACGGCTTCCACGCCCGAAGAGCCAGGAGGGAAAGCCGTGCCTCGTTGGAAAGCTCTTTGGCAGCCGCTCCCGTGGCCCCACAGATCGTGGGGTTGCGGGCTTTGCGGCGGCCGTCAGCCTCGGCGCCACCGGCGCCCACCTGGCGCGGCCGCGCCAGCCTGCGAAGCATTTTCCGGTAGGGCCGCGGCTCTGGCCACAGCTCCCACGCCCGAAGAGCCAGGAGGGAAAGCCGTGCCTCGTTGGAAAGCTCTTTGGCAGCTGCTCGCGTGGCCCCACAGCCCGTGGGGCTGCGGGCTTTGCGGCGGACGTCAGCCTCGGCGCCACCGGCGCCCACCTGGCGCGGCCGCGCCAGCCTGCGAAGCATTTTCCGGTAGGGCCGCGGCTCTGGCCACAGCTCCCACGCCCGAAGAGCCAGGAGGGAAAGCCGTGCCTCCTTGGAAAGCTCTTTGGCAGCCGCTCGCGTGGCCCCACAGCCCGTGGGGCTGCGGGCTTTGCGGCGGCCGTCAGCCTCGGCGCCACCGGCGCCCTCGTGGCGCGGCCACGCCAGCCTGCGAAGCATTTTCCGGTAGGGCCGCGGCTCTGGCCACAGCTCCCACGCCCGAAGAGCCAGGAGGGAAAGCCGTGCCTCGTTGGAAAGCTCTTTGGCAGCCTCTTGCGTGGCCCCACAGCCCGTAGGGCTGCGGGCTTTGCGGCGGCCGTCAGCCTCGGCGCCACCGACGCCCACCTGGCGCGGCCGCGCCAGCCCGCGAAGCATTTTCCGGTAGGGCTGCGGCTCTGGCCACAGCTCTCATGCCCGAAGAGCCAGGAGGGAAAGCCGTGCCTCGTTGGAAAGCTCTTTGGCAGCTGCTCGCGTGGCCCCACAGCCCGTGGGGCTGCGGGCTTTGCGGCGGCCGTCATCCTCGGCGCCACCGGCGCCCACCTGGCGCAGCCGCGCCAGCCTGCGAAGCATTTTCCGGTAGGGCCGCGGCTCTGGCCACAGCTCCCACGTCCGAAGAGCCAGGAGGGAAAGCCGTGCCTCGTTGGAAAGCTCTTTGGCAGCCGCTCGCGTGGCCCCACAGCCCGTGGGGCTGCGGGCTTTGCGGCGGCCTTCAGCCTCGGCGCCACCGGAGCTAACCTGGCGCGGCCGCGCCAGCCTGCGAAGCATTTTCCGGTAGGGCCGCGGCTCTGGCCACAGCTTCCACGCCCGAAGAGCCAGGAGGGAAAGCCGTGCCTCGTTGGAAAGCTCTTTGGCAGCTGCTCGCGTTGCCCCACAGCCCGTGGGGCTGCGGGCTTTGCGGCGGCCGTCAGCCTCGGCGCCACCGGCGCCCACCTGGCGCGGCCGCGCCAGCCTGCGAAGCATTTTCCGGTAGGGCCGCGGCTCTAGCGACAGCTTCCACGCCCGAAGAGCCAGGAGGGAAAGCCGTGCCTCGTTGGAAAGCTCTTTGGCAGCCGCTTGCGTGGCCGCACAGCCCGTGGGGCTGCGGGCTTTGCGGCGGCCGTCAGCCTCGGCGCCACCGGCGCCCACCTGGCGCAGCCGCGCCAGCCTGCGAAGCATTTTCCGGTAGGGCCGCGTCTCTGGCCACAGCTCCCACGCCCGAAGAGCCAGGAGGGAAAGCCGTGCCTCGTTGGAAAGCTCTTTGGCAGCTGCTCGCGTGGCCCCACAGCCCGTGGGGCTGCGGGCTTTGAGGCGGACGTCAGCCTCGGCGCCACCGGCGCCCACCTGGCGCGGCCGCGCCAGCCTGCGAAGCATTTTCCGGTAGGGCCGCGGCTCTGGCCACAGCTCCCACGCCCGAAGAGCCAGGAGGGAAAGCCGTGCCGCGTTGGAAAGCTCTTTGGCAGCAGCTTGCGTGGCCCCACAGCCCGTGGGTTGCGGGCTTTGCGGCGGCCTTCAGCCTGGGCGCCACCGGAGCCCACCTGGCGCGGCCGCGCCAGCCTGCGAAGCATTTTCCGGTAGGGCCGCGGCTCTGGCCACAGCTCCCACGCCCGAAGAGCCAGGAGGGAAAGCCGTGCCTCCTTGGAAAGCTCTTTGGCAGCCGCCCGCGTGGCCCCACAGCCCGTGGGGCTGCGGGCTTTGCGGCGGCCGTCAGCCTCGGCGCCACCGGCGCCCTCGTGGCGGGCCGCGCCAGCCCGTGAAGCATTTTCCGGTAGGGCCGCGGCTCTGGCCACAGCTTCCACGCCCGAAGAGCCAGGAGGGAAAGCCGTGCCTCGTTGG